>NC_143511.1:51260938-51571461 GCF_031878675.1 Megascapheus bottae | reverse complement strand
TCTATGAAGATGAAGGTATAGTTAACTTAGACCAGATACTTTATTCTAAAAGGAAATCCAAATCTGAAAAAAAAAAGAATAGTGTCCACCAGAATTATGAAAGTTTTTACTGAAGAAACTTGCAATTATTTGCTAGGGAAGCAATAAGAAACTGATACATATCTTAAATTTGTTTAGAGTTTTTTGTTTTGTCTTGTTTGGCTAGTACCAGGTTTTGAAATCAGGGTTTCATGTTGGCTTAGCTTTCTTGCTCATGGCTAGCACTCTACCATCTTTCTATTTTTTTTTCTCCCCTTTTTTTCCTGGTTAATTGGAGATGGGATCTCACAAACTTTTCTTTCCAGGCTAGTTTAATATAAAATCCTCCTGTTCTGTCAGGATTAGCTTGGATAAAGGGAGTGATCTGGTAGTAACTGGCCTAGAGCTTTTAACATTAGGTACAATGGTCATATTTTTTGTTCAGTATTAGCAGTAACTTTGAATTTTTGTCAGCCTTTAGTATATAAAAAACATTTTGCATTTCACCATGTAAGTATGAGAAATAGTCATTTATGCTAACACTTAATGAGCCCTGTATTGATGGACTTTCGTTTTTATTCCGACATATAAAACCAACATATTCTTTCTTCAGCTTATTTCTAGTTTATTATCTTGTTAAACAGAGCCAGTAATAGTCAACAGATGTTACTATTTCTACTAATTTACATTACTGGATGTTACTATTTCTAGTAACTTATCTCTAGTACAATGTTTTGCTAAATAGAGCCAATAACAGCTAACAAATGTAACTAATATTCTGTTTTCCATCTTATTCCCGTAGTTATCTAAGTACATTAGATGTATGGTATTCTAAGTTACTGCACATTAGTTGTATCAAATATTCTGCCACAGCAATAGTTTCTAATGAATGCTTCATTTTTATTATAAACAGAGCTGACTTCCATTACTTAATATTTCTACCTAATCCATTTTCAAAGGGAGAATTATACTGTGCAAACAAAGAATCATAAAATATTGATATGTTAAAGTCTTGTCATTCTGGACGCTTGTTCTACCCTGTTCTAATCACAGAACATAAGACAGTAGACCAATCACACCTGCCATATTGCCAGTTTCTGTGGCACAGGAAAAGAAAGAGTATGTGTTTGATTATAGATTGGCTTTTAAGATCTTACCAGGAAGTGAACACATACAGGTCCACTTCCCTTTTCTCAATCACAATTAATAAGAGTCCCATCAAACCCTAAGGGTAGAGAAGTTCTATCCTACGATATGCCTGAGGGAAAAGGAGGAAAAATGGGGTGTGCAGGAACATGGATTAGTGCAACCTTTGTAAGGTTTTTAAATCGAGTTTATTTTAGATGGCCACAAGTGTTTTTTGGAATAGGCATTATGCTTTGAGAAAGATTACTTTTATTTTTATATTTTAATTTCTTTAAGTAATGTACAAAGGCATTGCCATTTAACAGAGCTTCAGTGCATACAATGCATCTTGATCAGTGTCACCCCTTTCAACATTCTCACCCACCCCAAGATAATTCTTCTAAAATATTCTTGCATATTTTTCAATAGATTTGTAAAACCCTCATAGTTTTCAAGCACAGTTTGGAATGGAAAGAATACTTAAGATTAACATAATACTCTGCACATTGTAGGTCTACATCCAGAAAAAATTCAAAATAAAGGCAAAAATTTATATTAAAAATGTGAAATTCAACATTATTCATGATGACAAAGATACTATGGATTCCTAAATAGAGCAAAGCATAAGATATATACATATATATTCACTAGAAAGTTATGGTAGTATCTACACAACTATTAAATGAAAGAAATTGCCTCCTACCTGATGTCAATTTAAGAAGTAGAATTTAATTTTCCACTTCTAACTAATACTGTAGTTTTTATGGAAATGTACAGGAAAGAAAAACTATAAATACTAATAATGGGCATATGAATAAAGAATTATGATTGGTTCTGGATTTCTTTTAAAGTTTCCAAATTTTCTATTGCACGTATGTCTTATTTTCTGTCCCAAACAGGAAATACTATTCATAGTAATGTTTCTTTGCAAAAATAAAATAAAATAAATCAGGGATTCGTGCCTTTGGCCAAATCCGGTAACTAGAATAATATTATTTATATTTTAATTTTTAGGGATTTTTTTTTGAAACAGAGTCTAAAGAAAGCCTAGGTTGGCCATGAACTCTTGATTCTCTTGACTCTTTTAATGGACATATAGTATAAGGCCTGTGCTGCAAACTTCTAATGGTATCTGTCCAACATTCTTACTACCTGATTACTTAATTTAAACACTTATCTAGGTATTGTTGTGGGAGATTTGACAATGGAAGGACGGCCCCTAATCAGCTGAAAGATGCTGCATTTTTCAATGCATTTATTAGCATCATAAATTCCAGATTTATAAGAAGACTAGGTTATTAAGACACATGCCTTTTAAAGAAGCATGAACTGGCTGGGTGCGGTGGCTCACGCCTATAATCCTAGCTACTCAGGAAGCTGAGATCTGAGGATCAAGGTTTAAAGCCAGCCTGGATACAAAAGGACCTGAGACTCTTATCTCCAATTAACCCCAAGAAAATGGGATGTGGGCTTGGCTCAAGGGTAGGGTGGTAGCCTTGAGCTGAAGAGCTCAGGGACAACACCCAGGCCCAGGGGTAGGGTGGTAGCCTTGAGCTGAAGAGCTCAGGGACAGTGCCCAGGCCGAGTTCAAGCCCCATTACTCACACACACACACACAAAAAGCATGAACTGTGGGTGTGGGTGTGGGGGTGTGGGTGTGATCATTTAGTTTGTGGACCTAGAGAAAAGAGATGAAAAAGAAATTCAAGTAATTCCTAACATACTATTTCTTTGAATTCCCTGGCTGGCAAGGTAGAAAGAAAAGTGCATGTGACAGTATTCTGTAAATGGTGAAAGACTGCAGCCATGGAGTATACTATAAAAATTATGTCACTAATATTATTATGCATTTGCTTCCATCAACTACCACAGGAGAATCTCTCTGGGGAAAGACTCACTGATCATTTCCCATAACGTGTCATCTACTGCAAGCTCTAACAGGTTTACAGAAGAGATATAAACTATAAACTCTGACCTGAAACAGAAACAATGGCTTAGGTAATGGTGCCAGTGACAATAAATTAGTAAAGGAGACATTGGACTGGGAAAGGCCAGTCAGACTGATTTTATAGTGGAACAACTAGGAGGAAAAAAGTCCAGCTGTAGTGTGGTGAAAAAGGTAAAGATGAGGCATAACGGCAAGTGCCTGAGGCCACTGTGTTGGTCTGAGCATTTTGCTACAGGGGCTCAGCTTATCGTCATCTGTGACATCTCCTCATCTTCCAGCCTGGAGGCAGAGATTTAGCAATGACAGTCCTGGTGACACTAGCTAATATATATGGAGTGTTTACGCTAGGTACTATTGCTACTTATATTAACTACTCACAACAGTAAGTTTTAAATGGGTGCTATAATTGCCTTTACTTTACAGTCAGAGGCAGAAAAACATTCAATAATCCAGTCAACAATATGTAGCTAGAAAATAGCAGAATTGGGATTTAAACCTCAGACAATCTAGTTCTTGAGTTCTCATTCAAAACTGGTATTCCATAGTGATGGGAAGGAAAATGGTGTGAAGAACCAGAAATGTGAGTTTCTTTGTGATATTCTGTGTTGAGGCTGTCCTGTACATGAACTTACTCTGTACTGGACTGAGCAAATCATGACAGCTCTATCACAGGAACTCTTGTAGCGAGACCTGCATGTTACATTCAAGCATTAAACCAGGCCAATGCTCCTGAGTGTAGCTACAATTCCTCTGAGTGTATCGTCCACATCCAGGGCATGGAGCATTCAGGGGTGGAAATGGGTCTTGCAGAAAACACATTCCTAGTCTCTGAAGCTCTTCCTGCTGCCAGGAGTGCTTCAAGTCTCATTCATTTATAACACACAGGGAAACTTTCCAATGCCTCTAACTGTATGGTGGCATTTTAAAAATCAAATGACATACCCTGATTCCTAAGCTCTCAGTCTCTGTTTACTGACATAAGTCACCTGCATATAATATATAATGTCTTGCAATTTGTGGTCATATCTTTGATGTGCATGGCTTGAATTTTCCCTTAATTAAAAAAAAAACTGATTTTTTTTTTAATCTACCCAATTCTCTTGGGCAGGCTAGTGAGTTTCTATGAGTCTTAGTTTCCTCATGTATAAAATGAGGATAATAGTTGTGGGGCTTAAATTAGATAGCCCATTTAATACAGTACTTACTTTGCAGAGTGCTTGACCCATATAGCAACCACTTAATAAATGTTCACTCTTACATTATCCTCTTCTTTGGCAACAACACAGTGTACTCCCTGTAGAAGACATTTATTTGTAGCATCCTACTAGAATTTGGATTTTTTTAAAAAAGAGTAATTATACAGATTTTCTCCAAGAGCTGTCTCAAATAGAGAAAGTATAAAGATATACCAGGCAAAATTGAAATGACTGTATCTCAATAACAATAGCTCCCACAAGCCATGTAGATGAAAAATATAGACATTTTTTTTCTTCTCTAGCAATGTAGGTTATGTTTCAGAAGCCTAGTTCATTTCCTAATTTCATACTTGCCTGTCTGGGTGGTCCTGGGGAATGTGCCAAGGGTTTCTATATCAGGCATTCACACAACACTGGATGTGGTTCTGAATTGCCCCTTAAGAGGCCCCAAGATAGAAGAGAGGCAGAAACCAAGCGTCCAGCTTGGTCTCTCTGTTTCCAGGCTGGGCCCATGAGTACAGGGCCCCAGGTTTCCTCCCTGGGGTGCACAGGAGCCATGAGCCACTGGTCACCTCCTTGGGCTGAGGCAGCACCACAGGGAAGCCTGGCCCTGCTCAGTAAGCCCAAAGAGTAGCAAAAAATGGACAGATTCCTGACAGAAGCAGCAAGACAGAGGGACCAAGCAAGTGAACTATAGCATCTGAGATGACTGTACGGTTTGTGCCAGATTCTCCAGCATGATTGGACTTTAGAGAGTCCCCAGGCAGGGTTTATATTCTCCCATCTGCCCTGAAGTTAGGCAGCCAGGACTACAATTCCTCCATTGTTTCAGGGTTAGCCTACTGCTTGAGACTCACTTGGTGTTCAGTTCCCAAAGATTTGTAAGGTTTTTCAGGTTTTGGCTACCTAATTTCACAATGTCTAATTGTAATTTGTCTTTGCCTTCAGACCTACACTTTCTTTTGGCAACATGTTTGAATCTTCCTAAACCATGGTATGCCTTGGTCCACCTATTCCCTGCTTGCTGGAAGACTTCATAATTTGGTATAAATAACTTGTATCAGGCTATTTCTAGCACTTCCTAAAAGGACTCAGACAAGTAAAAACACTATATCTTAACCAAGAAGTATCCAGAGGCTGGTAAGAAGGACATCAATAAGTTTAGCCCATCAAACGACACTTTATTCATCTGCTCCAAATCAGTCACCTCTCTCTTCCTGGGTTCGGTCACTCTACTTCTCAATCTGTGGCTGGTCATGTGCATATTTGAATGACATTAATGCTAAAACTTCAACTAAATCCAATAAATTCTTTCTATCCTGGGTTGTAAAGTATTTTGAAAAGTGAGTACCAGTGATTTTTCCATTATTTATTTATTTAATACATTATACACTTAGCCTGGAATAATTTTTAGTTTCCCAGGGAATACAGGCTTTGATTAAAGAAAAAGAAACTATGTTTTGATGAATCTAAAAGAAACACAAGTTAAGTTTAGTCAATGCAGACCTTGTGAAAAAGGAACAAAGAAAACAGTAATCAAAGGAGGAAATTGCTTCAAATATTAACATAGGAAGAATAATGACAGAGGCTTTTCTCCACCCAACTTTTCTTGAAAATTTTTTGGAGTTAAGAGCAAATGTAAAATCATTAGTTCATTCGTCTGTCTTGATTACCCTTTCAAAAGGAAAACAAAGAACACTCTTAAGAGGAAGGGAGATACTGGGAAATGGAGATGTTTCCAAATAGCATATTTATACTTCAAAGAATAAAAGAATCTTACTTAAAAAGTAGTGTAGAGGGATAGATCAATAGCAGGTAATCACGATTAGAGCCTTCTACAATATCCAATTAGTTTGTCTATGCACTGTCCTTATAAGGCTGCCTGTGCTGACAACTGCAGGAGGCCTCGCTCAGGAGTGGCTTTCTAGAGGAAGAAATATCTCTAGTTCTTGTCCTCTTGAAATAGGATGTGAAGGTTATTGTACAGTGGCAAAAAAAGTCCCTTGATTACACTCAAATATGAGAAATGTAGGAATTGAGCTACAAGATTAGATGCTCTAATAAAACAATTGATAAACACAAACCAATTGGGATATATACAAAGGAGAAGAGACTATGACAACCCTACAAGATTGTTTAATATAATGTCAAAAGCTACCAATATAAAGGACTCCAATTTATTCCTGTCTCCTGATGCTGGAAAAGCTTTTGACAGTTAATTGGAAGCTCTTATTTTTGACATTGAAAAGACTGGGCTTGCCACAGAATTCATTTCATGGGCAGAAACATTATCTGATCATCCAAAGGCCAAAATTAAGGCTAATGTGTATAATTGGAGACCATTTCTTTTCCTTTCTTTCTTTCTTTCTTTCTTTTTTTTGACAAGGAAGCAGCCACAGGCTGTCCATGTTTCTCACTATTATTTGGTTCATCAATAGGAGCTCTGGCAGGCAAGATGAAGGAATAAAAATGGGGTACTTAAGGCCCACAATTTTATTGTGAGTAGATAATGTGGCTCAATTCTGGGTTGCATGTAAACTTGTGAAATGCACTTCTGAGAAGTCAAGTGGGAGGCGAATCTCCTCTTCTATGGAGGGGGTATTTGGTTTAGTTCAAGAGGTATTTTCCTCTTAGGATCAAATTCGTTTTGTGCTAAATAAAAATGTGTTTCAGATGGCACTTTCCTAGATCTTTGGAACAGTTTCATATCTTAAATTTCAGTCTATTTCTCTTGTTCTTGCTCAATTCTTCCCTACCCCCACTTCCACCCCCAGGGCATCTCTTTAGAAGAGATGAACACCCTTTACAGTAAGGACTACACATAGCTGTTCTCCCTCCTTTCTGCTTCCTCCTAGTCTTGCAGATAAGTAACTCATTTGGTCTGATGGAACACAGGGGCCTGGCTGTGTCAAATTCACAATCTTCCTATCCATGAGTCACTCAATTTGTTCCCCCCAGTGTCTTTCTCCCAGGTAGCTGGGATTACAGGCATGTGCTACCATGCTTGGCAAAAGTTTTTAATTCTAGTATAGTTTGCTTGTCTTTTTCTTTTGCATTCTTTTTATTTGTTTTTAATTTGGTTGCTGTCCTTTTCTGTGGAATATCTTAGAAACTATATATTAACGAAGGCCATGAAAATTTATATCCATGCTTCTTTCAGAGGGTTATAACATTTTTATCTCTTACGGTTAGGTTTTGATACATTTTGCGTTGATTTGTGTATAAGAAGAGGTGGGTAGAGGTTGGGTTTTGCTCTTTTGCTTCTGGCTATCCAGTTGTTCTAGCACCATTTTTCATTCTTTACTGGAGTCTTGTCCCTCTTGTTTAAGAAAACGAAATCATATAGCTAAAGACTTGGTGTCTTAATAGATTGTCAATGCCATTCCAATAATAGGTTTCTTGTGCATAAAAAAACACAACCCTTAAAAATTATAGCTTTCTACTAAACTCTGAATGGGAAATACATGACTTTCAACTTTAGTTTTTCTTCAAAATTAGTTTGTGTATATAATTGATATGAATTTTTGGATTACCTCATTCATTTCTATGAGGAAATCAACTGAGATTTTAATAGGGATTATGTTTACTCTGTAGGTCAAAAGTTCTCGAAGGTATGTCATGTTAACAACATTAGCTTTCGGATCTGTAGAATTTGGATGTTACTAGTATGTCTTATAGATATTTTATTTCTTCCAAAACTGTGTTATAGTTCCAGATTATAAATTTTGCTCTAAAATATTCATTTTTAGTTCCATTGTACATGCAAGTATTTACAGGGGCATTTATTGTGACTGTTTGGAAATACTTGATTTTGTTGTATAGTGATATTAATTTCATAGCCTTGTTGAATACATTCATTATGCTGAAAACATTATTTCTAAAAGATTTTTAGTGGATTATTTACTATTTTCTATGTATTCATTTTTATGTTTGCTTTACTTGTTTTGTTTTTTTTTTCCCCACAGTTTTGGTTATTGTTGTTCTTAAGAGAAGGTCTTTGAGTGTGTGTGTGTGTGTGTGTGTGTGTGTGTGTGTGTGTGTGTAGGCTTGCTCTCAGGGCATGGATGCTATCCCTGAACTATTTTCCAGCCTGGGCTCACTTTGAACCATGATTCTCAGATCTCAGCCCCCTAAGTAGCTAGCATTACCAACACAGGCCATCAATATCCGACTTACGGTCTTACTGTTACCTAGGGTTGGTCTCAGCAGGCAATTCTCCAATCTCTTGTTCATTTCTTATTGCTGGAATTTCATATTCATTTCTTATTTGTTGGATGACTAAACCGGATGATGGTAAAGACTGTAAGCCTGCATGTACTCAGCCCCGCCCTGCTCAGCTGGTGGATCAGCTGATTTTGTATCTTTGCTACCTTGTGGTTTAGGGTTCTCTGGGCATCTGTGTCAGTACCGATGCTGAGGTGGCTGCTGCCCTTGGGTCCTCATCTCCTTGATTTTCCTTATCCTCTTCATGACCACCCTCTCTAAGCTGTCTCTGGCGAAAAGGGTCTCTGTGGAATCGTGATCTATAACCCCGATACATCTTCTGGGTCTCCTGTGCGGTAGGACTGGCGTGGTCCGGCTTGGCCTTGGGGACCCATCTCTGACCCCTCGTTCTTTCCCCCACTCTCCCTGTTCTGGTAGTTCTGTGCATAATTGGGCAGAGGGCCCCCCACGAGGTGGATAGCGTCTATAATGGGTACGGTCTGCTGCATACGTACTGCCTTGAACCAGAACTCCACCAGGACTTGTAACATCTGCTGCCTCCACACCCTTTCCTCCCTCAACACCATTGGACTCCGCGGTCTCTCCATCTCCTACACTGCGAAGGTACTGCCGGGGGTTATTCTCCTTTATGGCAGTCTGGTGTACAAATCCATCTCCCTTGGTATCATTCCTGTTGATGAAACTGTATCCGTCCCTGACAGTGAACCGTTTTACTGTTCCCAAAACCTCCCTTGCGATGACCTTCTTGATGACCTTCTTGTCCCAGGCTACTTACTGCAGGGTCTCAGCCTAGCTGCTCTTAGTTGCGGTGATGGAGACTGGGGCTGATCGGGGCTTTCTGCTCTCTGCTACCACTACCGATCGAACTCAAAAAAAGTCTAAATTTTTGCTCAGGCCCACTGGACTGCTTTCTTCCTACTTCTGTGTCTTCTGTAACTAGAACGGCAGATGCCTACTGCCATATCCAACGTTGGTTGATGTTGAAATAGGTCTCTTAAACTTTCTGCTTGGGCTGGCTTTGGACCACAGTTCTCTATATTTCTGCCTCTTGGTTGGCTGAGGTTATAGGGATCACCCTCTGCTCTTAATCTGATTTCCCTTTAAGAATTGCTTAAGCAAGGTTTGTTTTTTTTTAAATAAAGTTTAATACATGGTGTCTTTATTTTTATGTGTCTCAAAGTAGTTTCACTTTTTTTCTGACTTCTTCAATCTTTTGATTATTTAGGATTGTATTATGCAATTTCATAATGTATTTTTTAATTTTCTGCATTTATTTATGTCAGCTTCACCATTTGAAATTGATCAAGGTTTGGATTATGGTCTTATACATCATCTGTCTTGAAATGTTTTATGTAGAGTTGAGGGGATTGTGTATTTTGTTGTTTGGGGGACTGTTTTATAAACATCTTTTACTCAGGTTTGTTTTAGTATTTCTCAATTCTGATTTTCTTGTTGACCTTCTGTCTACTTGTTCTATCAATGATGAAAAGTAGGGCATTGAAGTCTCCAACAGTGTTGTTGAATTATCTATTCTTGTCAGTTTTACTTGGTATGCTTTGAATCTATGTTGCCAAATGTAATTATCATTTTGGAAATATTTGTGTCTTCCTAATGAATCCACTTTTATCATTACTACCATTTTATCTCTGGTGACATGTATTATTCCTTTAAAGTTCACTCTTTCTTTTTTTTCTTAAATTGTAATGTACAGAGGGGTTACAGTTATATTTGCCAGATAGAAGGTGCATTACTTCTCACACATTGATACCCTTTCTCATGTTTTTGTCCCCATTTCCCTACTCCATCCCCTCCCAATCATCTTGTTTTCCTCCCTTCACTTTACTATTTCAAATAAACAAATAAACACATATACAATATACCAAGTAACAAAGTCAGATACTATAATAATATGAGATAAACCAAAGGGCAAAAAAAAAGAGAAGAAAAATAACATAGTATATTAAAAACAGCAATCACACAAGATAAAGCTCTTGTTTCCATATCCTGGAGATCCTGTCACTTAGCCTCATTCTATATGACCTATGTATCTAGGTTTTGTACTGTTGTAATCCTCTGCTAGGAGAGTCCTAGATGGGCACTAATTATAACAAATGAGGGAAACCATTGAGCCTTTGTTCCTTTGGGTGTGGCTTACTTCTCTTAATATGATTTTTTCCAAGTCTTTCAATTTCCTTACAAATGGAGTGATATCATCCTTTCTGATGGCAGCATAGAATTACATTGTAAAGTTCAATCTTTCTTAACTATAGAATACTAGCTTTAGAATGGTTGCTGTTTCAATGTATTTTCTTATCTTTTTATCTTCATCTACTTTGTATCTTTGACTTCTCCAGAGAACATAAAGTATAGCTAGATCTTATTTTTTATCTGGCTCTCATTTATTTTTGTTTTGATTGCTTAATTTTTTCATGATTAATATTATTAATGTGGCTAGATTCCTCTGTCTCTCTGTCTGTCTGTCTGTCTGTCTGTCTGTCTCTCTCTCTCTCTCTCTCTCTCACGCACATATTCACATATTCACTAGTCTCTATCTCCCAAATACTAAGCAAAGCAAAAAGGGCTGGCAGAATGACTTACATGGTAGAGTGCTGGCTTAGCAAGGTAACAAATGTAAGTGCCTTAGTTCAAACCTGAATAATCCTTCTAAATTGATTGAGATGTTTGCTTGGTACTACTAGAAAAAAAAACTGGCAAGTATTTACTGTTTTATGACTGTTTTCTTCTATTTCGCCCCGATGCCTTTTACTTAACCTAGGCTATATTCCTGGCTGATTCTCTTATACTCAGTTTTGAGTGTGTTCAGGAGAAGAGTGTGTAAAATATCTGTTGACAATAGTAAAAGCAAATCTTGATTATGTTACTGCCCTAGTATGCAAAACTATATATCTTCCTGAAAATGCAATTACAGCATGTTTAGTGTTGGTCAGTTGCAAACCTTTCTGGGATATAATCAATTCTGTGCTGACTTGATTGTTGATATTTGCTTCTTAGTGTACTGTAAATGTAGACAAGTATGTGAGTTAGGAATACAGCATAAACTCTAAATTCCTATGCTTGTTCTATAAAAATCTAGCATGTAATCTCCTCAGGACCACAAAGAAAGCAAACAGCATCCCTTTGAGTATGGTACATAGCATGAGGCACACTGACTAGAGTCTCATCTTTTTTGTTGATTAAAGTATTGATTTATTGTTCATTCTTCATGCAAATATATCAAATACAGTTTCAAAAATATTTGATTTTATGGTTTACTACTGTACATTCTCTTATTAAGAGGAGAAATAATTTGTTCTGAGATATAGTTTAAAATTCACTACTAGTTTTTAATTTTGGGCCACGTTGTAAACTTGGGTTTCTTTCTTCTTCCCTGTTCATGCATTTCCCATCAATTTTATGCTAATATTCCTAGGATGAAAGATATGATAAAAAGAGTGTGTACTCCAGAACTTTTTTTTTCTACATTGTTATCATGTTAGGATAATACAGTCTTCAAGACTAACTCTCATCTAAACAAGATAGCTTTACAACTCAGAAACATTTGAATTAAGTAGAATGTTTGTTTAAAGCTATTCATACCAAGTATTTCTAGTAACCAGAAATATTTTTACTGACCAAAACTGGCTTACTGCTAACAAACCTTCAGTTGCTTTGTAAGCAACGGATATAATGTTTGTGTTATCTGTATCCTCTTACCATTTCTTGGTGTCATAAAATATTTTAATGGGAAATTGTGGAAGTAGAAGTATCTTCAGGAGAAAATACTAAAGGTACTAAAGACATTTAGAGTTCTATGCTTCCATGTAACCTAGAGAGACAGACAGCAATGTTTTGAGAGCTGGAGGTCTAGTTGATTTTGGTTAACAGTGAGGTCAGCTAGCTAAGAGTCGTATAACCCCTGCGGAGTGTGCTTAGATCTCTGTAAGAGTCATGGGGCTTGAACTAAGCCTGAACATTGTCCCTGAGCTCTTCAGCTCAAGGCTACTGCCCTACCCTTGAGCCAAGTCCCATTTCCCCCTTTCTAGAGGTTAATTGGAGATAGGAGTCTCAGGTCCTTTTGTGGCTGGGCTGGCTTTAAACCTTGATCCTCAAATCTCAGCCTCCTGAGTAGCTAGAATTACAGGCATGAGCCAACTCACTGCCTTAAAACCAAGTCTTATCTCATTGAGATAAGAGCATTGCTTACACTGGAGAGTGGATTCTAGTGTAATAGACCATCTACATAGCTTTACTCAGTAAAAATCTCATTGAAAATGAATAGAAACAAAAAATGATCATGAAGTGCAAATACACTACTCCTTTATTAAAAATGCAATCTGTCTTTTTAACAGTGATCAGATATTTACTGAGTTTTTTGTTAGTACTCTGACTACACTGGTTTAGTTGTTTTGTCCTAACATTTTCTAATTTGAGTCTTAATAAAATACAAGAACATATGGTCTTTAAGAATAGCACCAAGAATCCGTAAGAAGACAATATGTTTGAAGTATTTTCACAAATATAAGCCATTTCTGGTGTTAGCTCTTTCCTTAGATCCTAATTTTCATGGCATCTCAATTCTCTTCAGCCTGTAGAACTGCCTTTGACATTTCTAGTATTGATGTACAGCACTCTTACCTTTCATTTAACTGAAAAAGTAAATATTTTATTTATCTTTCTAAGCAATAGAGGCTTGTGGCCACATAGTAATGTCTGGGCTGTGTCTGGGGTGGCCTATCCACCTGCCCAGCCAGGGAAGGGCTACCACCTCCAACCAGGAGTTCCGTTTTCCACAAACACTCACCCTGGGGCAATGGTGGCACCTATAATATTGGCCTATCTTGAGCAGCTTACCTCAGGTCCACCTCCACCGACAGTCCTTCATAGGAATTAAATAATTGGGAAGTCTCTGAGTTCTTGTTCCCAGAGGAAGGGGTGCCTGCCCACCTGGCTCCACCAACCTGCATGACTGAATGACAGTTGTCTTCTCTGCTACTTCCCACATTTCCCTGCTGGTAAGGGGTGAATCCTGTCTATATAGAAATTATTATATACTGTGTTTGAATGAATACTTGTGAATTCTAAAAATCAAAAATATTTTTACTAGATAAAGCTGGGAGCCAGTTTCTCAGTAGCTATTTAGGAATCAGAGATCTAAGGATTCTGAATCAAAGCCAGGCCAGACATAAAACTCTGTGTGAGACTCTTAACTCCAATTAAACAGAAAAAGCTGGAAATAGAGATGTGTCTCAATTGGTAGAGTGTCCGCCTGGTGTGAAAAAGCTAAGAGATAGTAAGTACCCAGACCCCAATACTGGTACACAAAAAAAAAAAGAAAAAAAATGTTCACTGGATAATCATAGAGATTATAAATTACCATTATGTACTACTAAAATCTAGAAATACAATTCCATTATCTTTTTGTATTGTTTATTTATTTATTTTGTTGGTCATGAGACTTGAACTCTGGGTTTGGATACTGTTTTGTATTGTTTTTGATGAGAGGTCAATGTTCATACTTATGTCATCTTTTGTTTTTCGTTGTTGTTTGTTAGTCATGGGGTAATAACAGCCTGGGTGAGATTCCTGAGCTTTTTTGCTAAAGGCTAGCACTCTATCACTTTGAGATTGAGCTCCACTTTAGGTTTTCTGGTAGTTAATTAGAGGTAAGAGTTTCATGGACTTTCCTGTTTGGACTGGCTTCAAAATTCCTAACAAAATTGGAAAAATTTTCAGAATCCATGCTATGTTTTCATTTTCCTGTTCTCTCTCCCTTCTTTTTTTTTTCTCTAGAACTCTGATTAAATGAATTCTAGACTACTTAACTAACAGTCACTGATCACTCACTATAAAATCTTAAGTATTTCTCCCCCCCTACATTTTATTTTGGGTAAGTTTCATTATCAGTTTTCAATTTACTACTTCTTCATAAGTAATGTGTATTATGGATGTTTTTCAATCTACCTAATAAGGATTTTTTTACTTAAGGAATTTTTAAATCTGTATTTTCTATGCACTTCAGGTGAGTTTCATTTTTATTCACCTATTCTTCCATATTTTTCTCCAAATCTTGGAATGTATTAGTTTAAAGATCTACTCTAGGAGTTCTATTATTAATTTGTGTCATATAGTACATCATGTAATGTTGAAACTATTCTTTTGTTGTTGCTGTTGGTTGCAGGGCTTGAACTAAGGGCCTGGGTGTTGTACTACTTTGAGTCATACACTGCTTCCAGTTTTTTGGTGGTTAATTGGAGATAAGAGTCTCATAGGCTTTCTTGCCTGGGCTTCCCTGGAACTGGGATCCTCAGATCTCAGCCTGTTGATTAACTAGAATTGCAGGTACAAGCCAATAACACCCAACTAATTTTGGGGGGATGATTTTTAAAAAGATTTTATTAACATTGATTTTTGCATCATATTTCAAATGTAATGTTTAACAAAGAAGTATTCAAGAAGGGATTCTCTATATACAATCACTGGCACATAGATTTTAGAACATAATTAAAAGTAAGCTGAGGCTTTGTATATCATAGATACATTCAATCTATATAATATAGCATTATGTCTATAGAGTATATATATACCATCATATATTGTTATGTCTAGTTACATTTGTATCTCTAAGACCATGTCCATAAACTTGGGTACCTAATTTTTTCAAACCTGCTTGGACTATCATTTTCTTGTTATTCTTGTTTTTGCAAGTTTAGTAAATTTTTTGGGTGGGAGGGGTTGATAGAGGGGTAGTTAGTAGGGCTTGAACTTGGCCTGGGCTCTCTCTCTGAGCTCTTCACCTCAAGATAGCACTCTACCACTTGAGCCACAGTATCACTTCCAGTTTCTGGTAGTTAATTGGAAATAAGAGTCTCACGGACTTTAGTGCCAGGGCTGCTTTGAACAGTGATCCTCAGATCTCAGCTTCCTGTGTAGCTAGGGTTACAGGTATAAGGCACTGGCACCCGCAAGTTTAGTAACTTGTTTAAACATTCATTGTTTCACCCGAAATGCTCAACATTGGTGCATCCTGCTATTTTTTCCTTTTTTAATATAATTTTATTGTAATTAATAGAAGGGTTACATTATATTCACCAGATAGAATGTGAATTACTTCACAAACATTGATACCCTTTCTCATGTCTTGGTCCCCATTTCCCTCCCCCAACCCCACCCCTCATCTTGTTCTCCCCCCTTCCCTATCCTATTTAAAATAACTAGATAAACATATATACAATACGTCAGATAACAAGGTGAAATGCTGTAACAATATGAGATAACCAAGGGACAGCAAAAGAGATGAGAGATAATATAGTACATTAAGGACAACAATCACTCATTATATGGCTTTTATTTCTATATCCTAGAGGTCCTTTCATTTAGCGTCATACCATATGGCCTTATGTATCTAGGTTTTGCTCTATTGCAAGTCTCTGCTAGGAGAGCCCAAGGTTTCTACTGATTATGACAAATGAGGGAAATCGTTGAGCCTATGTTCTTTGAATCTGGCTTACTTCACTTAATATGATTTTTTTTAAAGTCTTTTCATTTCCTTACAAATGACGTGATGTCATTCTTTCTGACAGCAGAATAGAATTCCATTGTGTATAAATACCACATCTTTTTGATCCACTCATCAACGGAGGGGAATTTGGGTTGGTTCCATATCTTTGCTATGGTGCTGCAATGAACATCTTTGTGCTAGTGGATTTAGCATGTCCTTGTTTCTGGACTTTTGGGCAAGTGCCAAGTAGTGGAATGGCAAGGTCATAGGGAGGTCTATGAAGTGTCTTGCTATTTTATTTTCAGAAGAGAATAGGCACTCTTATGTACTATGCTTGAGGTGACAAACTGAGCACTACAATTTTCACTAATTTGTTGTCTAGTGGACTAGTTGCTTTAAGATGTTGGGCTGGTTTAGTTATTCAGGCTTTGCTTCAATTATCAAGGATCATCACCTGTGATGATGTCCCAAGCTACTATTTTGTAACCCTTAATTAGCAGCTTTAGAAGCAACCTATTCAACTATGACATAAAATTTTCTCCATTTATACTAATTCTTATTCTCTAGCCTCTTGTCACGTCTCAAGTCTGAATAGCTAAATCAACATTTTTAATTTGCTACCTCTAACTTTCATTAGATAAAATGTTGAAGATTCCATTCTTTTGCACCATCAACTTTAGTACCAGCTCCTTTCCTTTTCCTTTTATAAGATAGCTGTGTTAGATCTCCCACCTATGTTTTCATGACATTATTTTTCAGCTTATTTTATGTTTTATTATCATAGTCATATATAGAGGAGTTACAGTTACATTTGTAAGGTAGTGGGTATATTGAAAATTGCTACCCTTTCCCACTTTCCTTCCCCCTCCAAAGTTGTAGAGTTCATTTTCAATATATTGTCTTGTGATATCACTGTTGCACTGGTTAATCTTTTCTTTTTTGACTCATATTGTTTTTCCCCTTCCTTTTCTGTATCATCACTATTGCTATAAGATTAATATCACTATTTAACAATAATTATATTTTCAATGTTTTGTATAAATATAGATTCTAAAGATTGGAATAATAGTTACTTGTCTTCTAAATTGGTTTTTAGCCTTTTCTGATTCAATTCAATTACTTAGAAACTTCAATTTGTTTTTGATAATATCTAGATTATAAAGACCAATTTTTGTGCTTAACTTTAAGGTAAACTTACCTTCCTATATAATTTTTGACATGGATATTCTTTATCTTTTATTGGGTTAAGAAAATTTCTACATAGCCAGAAACAAATATGTGGATGCAAATGCATGATGTAAATTGAATGGTAAGTATGGTTTTTTTTTAGAACAGTGGTGATTTTTTTTGGTCATGTCCCTTATTTGTAATTTTAAAAAGTTTTGAAGAACATGTATTACTTTGAATTACTTTTTTTTGTGAATGAAATTCGAACCTGATTTTATTATTCTTATTTTGAAATTACATGTATATTGGCTTTGCAGACTTCAAAAGTAATACAGATGTGATTTAGAAAATTAGAGACATTTGAAAGATCAAATGTCTATTTTACTTTTTTCCATATATTTTTTATTGTAATTAATAGAAGGGTTACATGATATTTGCCAGATAGATGGTGCATTAATTCCCATACATTGATACCCTTTCACATGTCTTGGTCCCCATTTCCCTCCCCCTCCCCCCCACCCCTTACCTTGTTTTCCCCCATTCCCTATCCAATTTCAAATAACCAAATACAAATATATCTGATATATCAGGTAACAAAGTGAGATACTGTAACAATATAAGATAACCAAGGGACAGCAAAAGAGCTGAGAGATAACATAGTACCTTAAGGACAACAATCATTCATTATATGGCTTATGTTTCTATATCGTAGAGATCCTTTCATTTAGCGTCCTACTATACAGCCTTTTGTATCAAAGTTTTGCTCTATTGCAAATCTCTGCTAGGAGAGCCCAAGGTTTCTACTGATTATGACAAATGAGGGAAACCATTGAACCTAAGTTCCTTTGAGTCTGGCTTACTTCACTTAATATGATCTTTTCTAAGTCTTTCCATTTCCTAACAAATGGGACAGTGTTGTTCTTTCTGACAACAGCATAGAATTCCATTGTGTACAAATATCACATCTTGTTGATCCACTCATCAACTGAGGGACATCTAGGTTGGTTCCATATCTTTGGCAGTTCCTCAAAAGACTAAACATAGAGCTCCCCTATGACCCAGCAATTCCACTACTTGGCATTTACCCAATCATCCAGAAACAAGGACATACTAAATCCACCAGCACAACAATGTCTATTGAATTACTTTTTTAAAGAAAAGAACATATTACCAGAAAAGGTCCAAATTCTCTATGACATTGTTGATCTTTAATCATTTGCTTTATGATACTGCTTCCTAAAATTTATTGTTTAGAATGTTGATATTCTATGAAACTGTTTCTGTGATCCAATAAGTGTGCACATTGTATTGTAAAACAAAGTTAAACATGATTTTTAAATGTAAGGTTTCTTGCAGTCTTTAATATGCAAGTGTGAGGAATTAAGCTCCAATATTCTACAATATTTTTCATAAGCTTCTCTTAACTAATGTTTTGGGCTTCTCTATTGTTTAGTAGACTTCTCATGTTACTGTTTATAAAAGAAAATAGTCAGTGTCATGTGCTTAACTGAGCATAGCTTACTTGAGAAGCACTGTTTAATAATGACTTGTACCAGTATGTCAATTTAGGGGTCTGTTCATTTAGGTCAGAAAGAAAATGAAATGATTCCAAAAGTGAATCCATTTTGTTCTGTGGCTAAAGGGTTAACGTAGGTAAGGAAGATGAAAATTAACAATTTCCGTGTTGTAGAATGAGTGTCACTCTTAAGGACTTTCTCCCTTAATAAGACTGTACTAAATCTCTTCCTTTAGATTTAAAGAAATCTGAAGACCATTGATAGCATTATTTCCTTTTTATCAGATGAGGGAACAGAAACATAAGTTGACTGGTGTTGAGTCAAATATCATGCAATGGAAATATGGGATCATTTGATAAGGCTTCCCCCACCTTATTTAATTGACCTGATGTTTTCTCTTGCACAGTAGATTTAAGCAAAAGACTAACAGAGGCTGAAAAAAGAGCAGTGAGTAGGAGCTAAGCATTTTGGAACACCAAAATAATTTAATTGAGTCCCAAGTGAATTAAGCTGTGTAGGAGTCCAAATTATACCCCAAATACTAAGCTACCATAAAACTTATTTTAAAATACTTTAAGTGTTTTCAATCGTATGACTGACTCTGGTTAATAGGAAAAAGTAAAAAATTACAATGGTATGCCAGACAGAATTTTATTAATAACACAATATAATTATTAAACTTAATTTTCAACTAGGGGGTGAAATTTGGAATCTGAAATAGTATAGCTATTTAAATTTAACTCAAAATAAATAGGTATTATTGAACAAAGTAATTGATTTTCATTCTGTTTTAGAAAGTGACATTAGTTTTGCAAAAAAATTAGAGTATTTAAATGGTCCCTCAGAAAACGTTTCAAATTGTAAGTTCTGTTTATTAAACCTGGTGATAGAGACAGAAGATCTGAATCCTCTCTTGCTTTCTCCCGTTCCCTGCTTCCCTCACAACTCCATGAAGTTAATGAGAAATTCTTTGTCTCTGGTAATCCAAAGCCCTAACCTCCATGCCTTTTTCTTTCTTTAGAGGGTTATTTTTTGAACCAATATAGCATTTTGCTCCATTCTTGAAAGACTCATTACTAGGAATATAGTCTTGAGCCAGTTGCTATGCATCTGTAGATTATGAATAGAAATTTGAGCTTGTAAGTGAATGCCACAGAGTTTAGTCACAAATCAGCATATAACCATGTTCTTTATCTGAGAGGGAAAGAGGAGAAACCTGAATGCAGCATGATTATTTAGGTTTGTCTTCTGATTCCTGGATTTTCTTGCTCAGGTTGATTGGATCATGAGGCCTTCTTTCAGGACGGGAATTTCATATGGCTTACTGGTTTTAAGATTCTTTAGTTGAGAAGTTGTGATTTGACTGTCATCACCAAATTTGATGATGAAATGTAATCACCATTGTGAGGTGTTAAGTAAGAGGTAAGACATTTACCAAGGGACCAGGTCATAAAAGTTCCTTCATGAATGGTTTTTAATTGTAAATTTAAAAAATGTTATAAACTGTTGCTTAACTTTTGCAAGCTATTGTTATAACTCTTAGTAGATCCTCTCAAGAGGGGTAGTTTGGCTCTGTTTCTTGTGTACCTCATTCAGCATGGGATAACTTGGGACTGTAAATTCCCCACTAGCAAGAAAGGTCTAGTAAACACTACCCGTCATCCGTGGGCCACTGTCTCCAAAGTTTTGAGCTGAATAAAATTTTCTTTCTGTGGTATTCAGTCCTAGTAATAGAAGGTAGAATAAGACTTGTTAATCCATTTCTGAGTAGATCAAAACCTCAGGTCATTTATTTCTCTCTTGACTCCAGAATGGACTTTCCATGCGCCTTATTCTCTCTTTCTTCTTCCTTCCTTTCTTTCTTTCTTCCTTCCTTCCTTCCTTCCTTCCTTCCTTCCTTCCTTCCTTCCTTCCTTCCTTCCTTCCTTCCTTCCTTCCTTTCTTCCTGGGAATTATCTAGCTTTAGGCTTCAAAAGAAGGTCCATTGGTAGGATTGATTGAGAGATTGATGAAAGTGATTTAAAGCAGTGACCTTTTTTTTTTTGTCTCCAGTCCTTATCTAAGCAAATGTTAGAATGAAAGAACACACCAAGTAAATAAAATAAGGAAATTTTTGGAGTTTTGATACTGACAAAGGAGGATATTGAGTATTCCATATTAGAATGAACTCAATTCTTTATTAAGAAATCCCTCAAAGTAATCTCCTCTACCCAGTTCTTGCTCTATATTCTCTTAAGTGGGTTCCAGGAATGATTTGTTTTAAGCAAAAGCAACATTATTCATATTTGTTTATGTTAACTGTCTCACTTTTATGCCCAATGAACTTGTGACACTCCAATAATTATTCATATCATTAAGTATAAATTAGATTAATTTGGCCATAAATTACATGTGATAATAGAGCTGAGCTTCTCTTAAATGTTTTTAATGGTGTTTTTTCATCAAATGTGATCATTGGATTTCAAGTTATAATATTTTAAGGAACTTTGAGAAGTTGATATGAATTTAAATTACTGCAATATAATGTTGATTCAAAAGATTCCTAAATTAATGATTTTGTTCATTTATCTAGTTGGCACTTATTCAGTGGTTGGCACAGTTGTAGGAGATAGCAATACAGAGAATAAAAAACCATGGCTTTATTTCCTAGGAATTAATAGATAGAGGACAAATAAATACATTGACACTATTAGCTAACGAGATAGGTATAAAGACATTTAAGGAAGTCTCATCCACATTCACAAGTGGGAATGGACAAGATCAGGATGGCTTCCCAAAGAGGATGACACAAGGGTTAAAAAGACAGAGAAATGAAAAAATAAATACCCAGGAAAAGAAAGAGCTTCAATGAGGGGCATAGAAGCAATGGAAGACATAGCTCAGAGAGAGGACTCCAGGAGGCTCATTCATTGTCATAACAAATGATGAAAGTGGGAGAGTTGATGTCATATAAGGAGTCCTAGCAAAGAGGGCGTTGGATATCTCATCCTTATTAGGAAAGAATGGCCCATAAAATGTGCATTATAAATTTCTTTTAGTAATTCTGTTCTGTTACGCAATACTTTTCCATTACAATGAGGATTTACTGAGCTCCTGCTGTATGCATAGAACTGTGCGAGGCTCTGTGATGTACAGGGCTTCCATAGGGAAGCCTCAAGCCAAGTTAATATCAGAGGCTAGCTTTTTCACTCACATTGTAAAATTTATTCATATTGCAAGATATGTAACAAACATATTAGGTAGAAACATACTTCTCCTTTATTGAATGCTTTGTATTTTATCCGGAATCTATCTATCTATCTATCTATCTATCTATCTATCTATCTATCTATCTATTTATCTATCTATCTGTTGCATAATTGTACATTTTTGCTTCTTGACTCATAAGTTGATGGACATTTGATTTGCTTCCACTTCCTCACTATTTTGGATGAAGTTGTTATAGCTTTGTGGTTTTAGACTGAGCTAGAAACCTATTATCACATGACATACCCTATTCCATTGCAGTTTTCCACCATTTTGTCATTTTTCTCTTGCTGTTTGTAAGAACTCTGTAAGTGAAAGAAGCACATTTGTCTTATTAGCCATTATGTCAAACACAGTATATCTGTGTAAGTAACCTGAAGATGAGCAAATTCGAGAAGGCAGTTCTGTAGCTCTAGGTGAGAACTCTGAACTGCTCATCTTGTTTGCCTTGCATCAGGACTGAGGGTGATGGGAATGTGGGTTGGATGATGAAGATTCTGGTCTAGATTTTTCCTGACATTTTTTGATTGTTGGATGAGTGAAGGTTACATTGTTAGATCAGAGTCATAATTTGTTTGGTTGAGTTGTGTGCTATCACCTATCAACCTAAGTCAGGGGAAGTCTTGATTTGTTTGGACAGCTTGTGCTTAGAGCATTTGGGACATTTATCAGTAAAAAGAAATAGACCATGATCCCAAGTTTGTCGGTTGTCTTGCCAGTGAAACTTGCCTGGGCATGTATCATTGTTCCACTGTGGGGATCTTCCCATTGGAGACCATGGAAAAGTCTATGAAGGTTGAACTTATCTTCTGACTCTCTCTCTCTCTCTCTCTCTCTCTCTCTCTCTCTCTCTCTCTCTCTCTCTCTCTCTCTCTCTCTCTCTCTCTCTCTCTCTTTCTCTTTCTCTCTCTCTCTCTCTCTCTCTCTCTCTGTGTCTGTCTCTCTCTCTCTTTCTGTCTCTCTGTCTCTCTGTCTCTGTCTCTGTGTCTCTGTCTCTCTCTCTCTTTCTCTTTCCCTCTCCTTTCCTCTCTCCCTCCTTCCCTCCCTCCCTTATTGCCTGCTCACCTTTGCTTAACTCATTCAGGGAGATTTTTCTGAGTTTAGTGTAAAATGTTGCCAAATTTCCAATCATCTTATTTTTTTAAGATAGAAGACTCAATTAGAGCAAAAATCATCATGCTTCCTCTTTGCTTCCAATGAAGCATTGGTTAATGGGGGCCTGCCTTCTGTGGGGGTACCTTGCTTAGCTGTCTGTGTTCCTTTGTCTGGACCTTAGGAAAACACCTGTAGAATGCCAGATGCTGGGAAGGCCTATAGTGGCAACTCAGTGTGGCAAGTGTTCTGGCAGCTTCTGCCTTCCCTCCTCCCTTCTGCATCTGCCCACTCCTTCGCCTAGTGAGAATGACAGGAAGGGAGAAGTGAACTGCCAGGTTTCCTGTATGCATGTCTGTGGGAGGGAGAAGAAGAGGGCTGGCAGCCACGAACTAAGTGGGCTCCATTCCATCTATCTTTTCTGATTAAATTGAAGCAGATTCAGGCTGCTGCCTGGGAGCTGTGGTGGGAGCCATAGATCAGAGATAATTCCTGGAATGACTACACAAGATACTGTACCCTTTCTCATCCTTAGAGCTACTCATAGGCCCATAGGGTAAGGAGGGCTAGTGCTGTTTATTGCATATGCTTGACCTTTGGATTATCACCTCTGTATCCTATTATATCAGCTTCAAAGAAAATACTGGGAAAGTATAAAGCTCTCATTAAAAGTATAAAGCAAATTTTGTTTTGGTGGGATATCTCATGACTTCAATTTTTTTATTGAAGTTATTTTACTGGCGAGATTACAAAGATGTAATGGTTAGATGAAATAAAAAAATGAAATGACTTTAATTTTTTATGCTGTTTTGTTGCTGATACTATCTCCCATTTTAGGGAAGCTTGGTTTAACTTCCAGGTACTTATCATGAAAGACTATAAAGATCCACTAAATGTACTAATTTATTCAAAATTTCATGCCACATTATTTTAGTTCCTATTAGATGATTCTATAAATGTAGTCATTTACGGCAGTCCAGTCTTTATGACTATTGTCAAGATGTAGGTTAGCAATCACTGAAACAATAAAATTCTATTTGTCATCTGAGCCATGAAAGAACTGCTGAGGCCCAGAACCCTTGTCCAATAATATCTTGGTATAGTTCGTAAGTTCTTGGAACAAATTAATCTCTGCTCTAGACTCTAATGGGAATCTCTGCTTCGTTACAGAGATTTTGCAGCTGATTTCATACTGATGTTTCTGCACACTCTGAAGTACCATTGTTCTTCTTGTGGTTGTGGAGGGTGAACTCATTATTCTTCTATCATTTGTTGATGATTGCTGGTCTCCTTAAGAGCTATTGAAGTGAAAGAAAGTGTACAATAAATCTTTTGGTTTTAATTTCTCCTCCATTGCTCAGACAGTTTCTAGTCTTACATTTTTATTCAAATAAACCTTCAAGTTTGCCTTCTTCCTTGAAAAGTTTGAAACAAATTCTTCAGGGTTGTATTTGAAGGTATGTTGTTTGTCAAAGTAATGTTCTCTAGTAGTGAAGGTACCGGAATCAATACTTTCCTAATACTAATGTAAAGCCCATCATTTTTTTTTACTTAAGTTCTCATCCTTAGCCACATCACTTAGGACTATTCCCTCCAAACCCTATGAGTAGATAAGACTATCTAAATGAGATTGTACATTTGCTTGAGATGTTAGGAAGGATAAACTGTCTTATATTACACTAACAACAGGAAAATAGCATTTTTTCTAATCCTTCATGCCTCAAAGATATTTGAATCAGCCATTTAGGGACTGTGAGGGGGTAGAAATCTCCTTATATTATAGTTCCTCTATCCTGTTATGATACTCTGGGTTTGACACAGCAGCAGAAGAAATCAGTTGAACACAATTCTTAAATGCTCCCATCTGGAAAAGAGTACATGGCATTTCTGTTCACTTTTATCACCCAAGTAAGTTACCTTGCCCCTTCTTTCAAGGAGAATAGGGCTAAGAAGCTTGGTAAATTCTGGTCGTGAGTGGCTGGGGGATGTAAGGAGATAGCAGGTTGGGGAAAAGTTGAATGAATTGGAAACCATACCAGAAAATATACACGATGGGTTTTCTGCTAATATCATGTATTGTTTCTGTCAAGGGAGCCCAAGGAAGCAAAGTGATAGACATAAATTCTACAACTACATTTTGGTTGTACATGAGTAAAGGTATGTATATATGTATGTATGTATGTATTTATGGCTATGTATTTATTTATTTATTATGAGGCTTGAACTCAGGGCCTGTCTATGCTCAAAACTAGCACTCTACTACTTGAGCCACAGCATCACTTCCAGCTTATTCAGTTCATATGGTACTGTAGAATTGAACCCAGGGCTTCAGGACTGCAAGGCAGCCACTCTACCACTAAGCTACATTCCCAGCCCATGTGTACAGGTGTTTAGTGTTCCACTCTGTGGTAAGAATGAGATAACACAGGAGTGGTAGAATGCTGGAGGGGTAAGATGCAGCAGGTAGAGACATTCTTTCCTACCTCTCACATTCTCTGCCATCTGGGGATTACTGAAGGGTGTGGGACTCACTGAAAGCTCTGAAGGTCCTGTCACTTTGTCTGCCTGCACACATTATACCATCTGCTCCTAGAAAGGACAGCACTCTCTACGGATTTGAAGCAAGGTTCTGCTGAACGTTAAATCAACCCACAGATACAAAGTTCAGGAGAATAGTGGAATGCAACTGTAACTTGCAGAACTCAAATGGAAAATAGGCAACTTTTAAAATGACATGAGATTTTCAACAATTGCTGTAGAATTCTCAAAGGACTTTTTAGAAAAATCACTCACTATCTTGTTTGGTTCTTTAAAAATGTAGCAATGTTTTCTTCCTTGTCTACTTTATTTTTTCTCTGGGCCACCATCTAGCATTCTAGATAATTTTTTTTTGTGGGTCATGGGGCTTGAATTCTGGGCCTGAGTGCTTTCTCTGAGCTCTTCAGCTCAAGGCTACCTTACCCTTTGAGCCTAAGTCCGACTTCCTGTGATTAAGTGGAGATAAGAGTCTTTCATTCTTTACTGCCTGGGCTGGCTTTGAACCACATCCTCAGATCTCAGCCTCCTGAGTAGCTAGGATTACAGGCATGAGCCACCACCCCTGCCTGTATTCTAGATAATTCTTTCTCATTTTAATTGTTTACCTAATCTACTAGAAGTCAAACTCCTTGATGTTATTTGTGCTCAACTTCTATGTCCTCAAAACCAGAAACATTGCCTGGTTGTTGAACAAAGCAATCAAAAAAGCAGGTATTTTCTTATTACATTGTTTCATGTTAAAAAAAAAACATTAGTTTTGGGGAACCATTTGCTACTTTACCTTCTTTCATTATTGAATATTTGTTCATCCCCTCTGCATTGCTAAGATACCACAAATATCAGAGAATGAGAAAAAGATCCCTGAACTCATGGAACTTTCCATTCTCAGGGGTTGGGAATGGAGAGTGGTAGTCAACAATCTAACAAGTGAGTAATAGGATGTTGTAGAAAGCATTAAATGTTATGAAATGAGAAAAAACATGTAGAGTAGCTGAAGGAGCAGAACGATTCATCAGTGTTAACTGGATGGGATTCAAACACAAAACTCTAGGGAGGTAAAAGGTTGCCAGGCTCTGTGGTAGGGTGAGAGTAACTAAGAGGTGCTGAGAGAGGTGTGGACAGGAGCCAAGGCTAGAATAGTAAAGAAGGCTACATGGCTGATGTTGTAAGAATGAAAATCATGGCAAAGTGATTACACAAGGTTTGACAAGTCACTCAGGCATGCTAGCATTTTTCTCTGAATGAAGTGGGAGGCCCTTGCAGGATTTTGAAGACAGGAATAAGATGATTTGACACTGGGAAACATTGCTGTACGGTGCTATGAAGAATGGGATCTCAGGTGGAAAAAGTAGACATCACCAGGGAAGGGGGTGAGGAGATGGATGAATCCCAGGCTGCAGGTGACAGCCGCTCTCACAGGAACAATAGGGGTGAAAGTTATGGGGAGGCAGTCAGTGTCTATATGGCTGAGTTGAAATTGGCAGAAGGACACCAAAGTTATCAGTCTTTTTCCCATGCTCACTGCAAACTCTCAGGCCCTCTTTTGTGAAACCTTCCCCTGTTCTCAAATGAGTTTTAGTGGGTGAAATGAGCTGGATGTGTAACAGGGGGCGGGGGAGAAGCAGGAGCATTGTAATCACACACAACACTGACTTGTTTTTTTTTTTTTTTTTCCAGTCCTGGGGCTTGAGCTCAGGGCCTGAGCACTGTCCTTGGACTTTCTCAAGGCTAGAGCTCTACCACTTGAGCCTCAGCACCACTTCCGGCTTTTTTTCTATGTATGTGGTACCGAGGAATCGAACCCGGGTCTTCATGCATGCTAGGCAAGCACTTTAACCACTAGGCCAAACTCCTGGCCCCAACACTGACTTGTTTTAAGCCTTTACTTTATGAATGGCTTAATTTAAACATGTTTTTTTTTTTCAGAAAATATCAGCCATTGCTAGTATGAGCAGAAGGAGGGCCTTCTGTCCTGGGTTCATCCAGTCTTGTCTCTTATCTCCTAAATATGTTTTCCCAAATTATACAATAGTTGATTTCATTAGCTGAAGCCTATCCTAATTTTGTATTTCTACAGATCGCAAGAAGCTGGGAATGCTCGATGCTGTGTGAAGATGACCTAGATTAGGCCAATAGGGTTTGAATACTGCTTTGTGGGTAGAAGGCATTAGTTCCATGGACGGCAGTCCTTCCCTTCCATCATTCACATCTCCACCTTCCACTCTTCCCCCAGTCTTTTCTCTCCCTTTATCTTCTCACTCATTGCATAACAAGTGAAACATAAAACAGAGCTGGGCACTGTGGCTACTCAGAAAGCTGAGATCTGAGGATTGAGGTTCAAAGACAGCCTGGACATGAAAGTTTGTAAGACTATTATCTCCAATTAACTGTCAGAAAGCCAGAAGTGTTAGTGCACTTTGAGCTACAGACCTGAGGTAGCACCCAGGCCAAGAGGTCAAGCCCGTGACCAAAAACAAACAAACAAACAAAAACAAGGAAACAAACAAAAAAGAGAATTATGGGAATTACTATATCTGATGCCCTTATGGTCCTTCTTTTTTAATGAGGTATTTTTCCCCTTAATCCAATATTTTTTTAACAAAGATTTCTGACAGCTATAAATTTATAGCAACAGCTATAAATTTTTCCCCTAATTGCATTATATTTAACAGGAAAAATAATCTCTCCTTTCTTCTTTTATTTTTTTCCTTCTTAAATTATGACCCAGGGGGTGAGTCTCGATGAAGTTAATATCTTTCTTTTTTTGTGATAGAGCTGATGTAATACAGGAACCTGCTTTTTGAACTTTTGTGCAGTTAAATTTAGAATAGATGCTCTACAAAGCCTAAGACTTACTATTGTACTTGTGGGCAAATTCAGTTTAATATAAAATTAAAAGAAAAATGACTGGAGAAAGGGAAAAGAATTTTAAAAATGCCTTATTGAGAATGATATCTGCTAGGTCCCTGTGAAGAACTATTAAACCCTGCTCAGCTGGTACTGGGAAACAGAGCTCATATTAAAGTACTATATTACCCACATATATATATGTATATATAATATCTATATATATATGTGTGTGTATATACATATATATACACATATAATATATACACACATATATACACATATATATACACATGTATATATATACACGTGTATATATATATATACAAAGTACTATATCACCCACATATATATATATACACACACATATATATACACATACACACATATTTATTTAATGTAACTGTTCCTTTGTAAAAGTGAGTTAGACCAGAAACAAACTTTCAAGAACTTAAAATACTGTTGAAAATAACATCTTCACCAGTCCCCCATCTCCACCAACATATTTCATCTCTAGGATTATATTTTATAGCACTGGTAGCATAAAACAGCAAGAGTAATTCTCCAAAAATCAAAATCAAAATCAAAGTACTTCCTGGGCCATATCACTTTGGAAGCTATTGACAGTCTTCAACGTCTGGTTATGTAATTGAATCCCCCTCCATTTTTGCCTATGTCTTTAATATATGTTTTCTGCTGTGTGCCCAGTCTCCTTCTAACTCATATTGTCAGTACTTCTCATGGCATTTAGAGCCTACTCAGGTAATCTAGGATAATCTCCTTATCTCTAGGCCCTTAATATAATAAAATCTTCAAAGAGCCTTTTGTTTCTAAGTAGGGTAATACACAATCTAAGGATTAAGACCTGATTATTTGGGGGCCATTCTTCAGCTCATATACTTTTCTTAAATACTGCCCTTGCCTTTTTTTCCCCTGTAATCTCAGTCACATTTCTAGAATACATAGTACGTTATTTTCTTTTTCAATACTTTATACCTTTAAGAAATGTGAGCCCTTGTGGTTCTGGTGTTCTAAAGCAGGACTGGTAAGCTTTCAGCATAAAGGGCCAGAGCGTAAGTATTTTAGGATAATGTTCTTCTTTGTTGTAATTATTCAGCCCTGCCTTCATATCAGCCATGGCTAGTGGAAAAAGAAAGATCAAGGCCATATTCTTATGAAATAGAAACCAGATTGCTCCTTTTGCTGATTTCCATTCAACAAATAACACTATGTCTGTTGTCATTCTCCTGCTTAAGGGCAAGCAGACTGATATTGTTTACCTTCCTTTATGGGGCTTGTATACATGAACATGGGAAATTCCATGTTGTGTTTTAACAAGTTCTCCTTGGTCTCAGAGATATTGCCATGTGTTTATTTGTAGGTTTTCTCTGCCATCAATCCAACAAGATGATACAGAATATCAATGAATTGCAACATGCCACTTCCTAAAGAGAGTTCTAAAGATATAAAATTTTCCTATGAATACATCTTCCTGACTTCCCCATCCCCTGAAATGTGAAGTCGGTGATCAGCTTAGTTTACTTGTTCTGGAGACTAACGACTCAACTATGTCCAGCAGTGAGGCCCACTTGCCCAGAAACACCTTGGGGAGAAGGAATGCCAGTAGAGGAAATGTTTTGAGCTATGCAAGAGACAAACCTAGTAGAAGTTAGGGGTAGGTTCAATGTGGGCTGACAGAAGCTAGGAATGACTCATGTTTCTGCAGCATTTTCATCTGTGGGTGAGGAATGCTGGAGGAAGAAGTTTCAATAGACATAGGACAGGTGGATTTTAAGTGTCTTTGCTTATATAGGTCTTTGCCTCTAAGTATACATAATTTAAATATTCCTGCCAGGCATCATAACTATACACGATCATAACCTAACCTACATGCTTCATATTGGAATTTTCATTAAAGTCATATTGCTGAATTTCTACAGCAATTCATGCAAAAGGCAAAATATATAAGCCAGTTACATTTATGGAACATTTTTATTTCAGCACTACATTTATTTAGGCACTACATTTATTTAGTCACTTTTTAAAAGCCTTCAGTCTTCTAAACATAGCTATTGATACAGGTACATTTGAAATTTGATAGGGAAGGGGGGAAAACCAAGACGGGTTGGGGGTTTGGGGGGGAGGGTAATGGGTACCAAGACATGTGAAAGGGTATCAATGTATGTGAATTAATGCACCTTCTATCTGGCAAATATCATGTAACCCTTTTACTAATTACAATAAAAAAATAATAATAAAAAAAGAAAAAAAAAGCCTTCAGTCTTCTAAACATAGCTATGATACAGGTACAGACAGTGCTTCTACCATGCTGACATAAATAAAGGCACTGAATTTGACCGAACCTTAGAATGAGGACTTGGATCCATTCAGATTTTAATTATTCCTGAGTTGTGCTGATTTGGAGGAAGAGAAAACAAGATATAAGAATGAGATAAACGCAAATATCAAGGAATCATACATGTAATCCTAGCTATCTAATAATCTGAGTTCTGAGAAGTGATCTGATATGAGATCATTCTTGTTTATAGACATATACATATCTTATTATAATTTTGCACATTGAATTACAATTACCTCTCCAGAAAAATCTCAGCAGCCCCTAAATATATACTTTACCTCTCTCATTATGTTACTACAACTTCCCTACGTTTCTTGTTTCTTCTTTGCACTTACTATGGGACCTATAAGTTCTTAGAGGTTTTATTAGATTACCATTTTTTATCACAATGCCAAGAACAATCAGTACCCACTGCATGATTTTGCAATTAATTCATTCTCCTGCTTAAAGGCAAGCAGACTGATATCATTGTTTACCTTCCTTTATGGGGCTTGTATACATGATAAAGCAATTAGTTTATTAGTTTATGTTCCAATGCTATAGTCATTTTGTTTTAGAAGATTCTCAGGTATGAAGAAAGCAAAGCCACACAAAACAAACAGAACAATAAAATAAGCCACTCAGCTTCAGTGGGAATGTGTAGAAGTATTTTTTTTTGGTGGGTCATGGGGCCTGAACTTGGCCTTGAACTCTTCAGCTCAAGGCTATGGCCCTACCCCTGCGTGCTGTCCCTTAGCTCTTCAGCTCAAGGCTACTTCCCTACCCTCAAGCCATGTCCCACTTCCTGGAATTTTCTAGAGGTTAATTGGAGATAAGAGTCTCAGGTTCTTCTGTGTCCAGGCTAGCTTTGAACCTTGATCCTCAGATCTCAGCCTCATGAGTAGCTAGGATTACAGGCATGAGCCACTGCACCCAGCGAGGTTTTTTGTTTTTTTGTTTTGTTTTGTTTTTTTTGGTAGTTAATCAGTCATTTACCTAAAGGAAGGTGAGCTCTTCAGTAAAGGAATGCAAATAAGAAAACATTGCATTCATCAACTTCAGTTGTTAGTGGAAGTTGATCTCAATGAGCTAAGGTAGGCATTTACAAGCTTTCAGAGATTCTTATCATACTCTGAATTGATGACTCCAAATTTTCATTTGTTGTGCCTCAGTCCTTGAATTACAGTTTTCAAGACCTTATTTAATTTGATCCTCAAAACTTTATGGGTATACATTTTATTACTTAATCAAAAGAGAAAATTTGGAAAGAAAAATAAAAAGCACCAAGGATATTGGGTAATTTTCTCAGCGATCCATGGTTGCTAAGTGGCTAGCACTTAGCTACTTAGCTCTTCATTCCGGTGAAGAGCTGCTGAAAAAAACCATGGTTTTTCATGTATATCTCACAAAATAGTGCCATTTATGAGCAATCTGTGACATGATCAACAGGGCCACCCCCTGATTCCGTAAAGCACTTCTCAAACTTGAATGTGCAATCATGAGAACATTCTAGTTCATCAAGGTGCTTGAGTTTCTCACACATTCTAAGGTGGTGACAGTGCTGCTGGACAATGGATTAGATATAACCCAGAGAGGACTGCAGTTAATTTCCATCCATTGTTATAGGTAGGATAAAGTTCAAACACTTCTTAAGTCAGCAGCCTGTGCCAAACCTTAGTGGAGAGAAAATTTCTTTGGGAGTATATCTCAGACACTCTGCTTGTGTGGCGCTGTTCTTTTGGACATGTGCTGTCTTTCAGGGTGAGAGGAGATTGATGACTGAGAGATGGAACAGGATAAAAATAAGGTAAAGATTGTTCTACCATATTCTCTCTAGCCCTAATTGCCTTTGACATGCTTCATTAGTGTTCCTTTCTCACTATAGACTCACCAATTTACCTGGTAGTTATGCTAGAGGAAGGACATCACATAAAGTCTTCTTTACCTGGAGTTCATTCTAATACCCAGGAGTTACAGATAGAGGGTGGCCTCTCATCCCCAAATTCTGAAGAACTTTAGAATTGTAGGCTGGTTATTAGGTTCCCCATAAAAACATGCAACATAAAAAAATTACGACAGCCTCTGTTCTCCCAAATGCTTTCTCATGCTGGCTTTTCATCTATGGATCAAAAATAAATATCACAATTGAGGAGATCCATCTTCTTATAACTGATATTAGATCAGAGCTTGGACAACTTGACATTTTTCCTCTAATAGTAAATGATTAGTGAAAAGAAAGACAAGAAGAAAGGAAGAAAATTAAAAGCAGCAGAGCTAGGAAATGCTAATTTTTCATTTTTCATTGCCACTTTGACTTCTATTTAACAGTCCATTATGTGGTAGGTATTTGAAGGATTCTTTTGATACCCAAAAAGAAGTTTGTTTTTTTTTTTTTTAGCAAGCATTCCCCCCTTTTCTATGTCTCCTTTATTATATGTTATAAAGCTGGTAAAGGTTATTCTTGTCTTTAAGACAGATATAAATAGTAATAGAATTTAGAGGCAGCATGGAATTGTGGCATTATATCTGACTCATGGTCTATATGTTTGGGTCCCAAATTCTATTTCACCATTAACTTTCCTACTTTGGAAGTCAATTAGGAATCTAGAGAATTTTAAGCATGAACACTTGCTCTAAGGATGTGGAGGTCTCTAGCCCTTCCTTAGATTCTCTGGGGAATCTAGATTACTCTTTGGGATGAGTCTTGCTTTTCTGTCACCCTATGTGCCTTTCTTGCTAAATGCAACTGAATGAAAGGCAGTCAGATCAACCACCAATATAATGCTTCTGCACATAGCTGAGCCTTTTCTGAATGTCTGACACAAGATTACCCAGCATACTGCTAACCCCTTGTGACCTGAGCTTTGCTTCTTGCCTGCTCCACATAAGGATTTCTCCCTGCAACATTACCATCCTTTTACAACAGGACTTTAGTTCTTCACCATTATGCAATTTCCCTTTCTCTTTTCTATCCACGTTAATTTCTTTCCTTACAACTCCAAAGATCAAAATAAAGCATGAACACTGCTGGAATTCTCTAATGGAGAACTCTCATACCTTCAAAGCTTTCAGTTTATATACACAGTGAAATATTTTTCTAAATCCAGGAAGGATATGGATACCAGCTCATCATACACTAATGTTTCTTTTCAAAGTATTCTTCTGTGTGAGTTTACATGAAATAGTATTTTGGTAATACTATCAAGATCAAGAGACTTAATTGAATTCATAGAATTATGAACTAAGCAACTTAGGAATCCAGAAGCTGTCTTTTCTTAAAATTAGGAATTGGTGTTCTGTAAAGCTTAAGTTTTGGAAATAGTACTCGCGGACCACAGTTTAGTTAGTATAATAAGGAAGTGAAATGCAACTACAGAATTCGAAGCTGTGTTGTAGGAGGTAGAAGAGACATGTTGAATAACTAAATGGATGCTTTTCAAATTAGTGTTAGGAAATGGGATGCATGCCCAGGTGATATGTCTCGTGAAACTGTGACTTCTTTATTTGGCAAGTCTGAATGGGACCAAACATAAATGTCCAAGAATTTTAAATGAACATTGTGAAGTAAATCTTTCATTGAAATCAAAAGGTATTTGGAAATCCATTAGCAGAGTTTTTTTTAAAACCCATGTCTTAAATTTTCGAAAAACATATCAGTATTAGAGAAAATGAACAATAAAAAGAGACAGAAAAGCAACTTGTAAATACAATCTCCTAACAAAAAAAATCATCACAAATTTGTAGTTCCTTGAGGAAACGGGTATTATGCATACTACATAGTCTTATTGGTCAAATGTGTAGTCCACTGTCTGTATCAGCAGGCTCCACATCAGATGGTTTAACCATAGGGTTATTTATAGTTGGGTGAATATATCTGTACTGGGAAGCTGCAAATCCTTTTTCTTGTCTTTCCTTTGACAATGCAATAGAGCTTTTTGTATTATATTAGATACAAGTAATCTAGAGATGATTTAAATTATACAAGATGGATGTCAGTTATATTATAATACTGTATCATTTTAGATGAAAGACTCCTTCTGATACCCTGGAAACAATCCCTCATTGGTACCATGAGATGACTGTGTATCTTCTTTTGTATCCTAATTAATTTTAGAAGTATCTCCTATATACTACACTTTTTAGATCATGTTTCAGTTGCAACACAGACTCCTTGGCCATTCTCCTTGCCTGATGGTAAAGCTGTTCATAACTTTTTATTATTAGAATGATGATGACATGGATGTGGATATGATCTGTCAAAACGATAGAATAATATTTTCTTAAATTCCGGAGCTGGGCACTATTAGCTCATGCTTGTAATCCTAACTACTCAAGAGGCTGAGCTCTGAGGATTGTGGTTTGAATTTAGCCAGGGCAGGAAAGTCCCTGAGACTCTTAGCTCTAATTAACTCAAGCAAATCAGAAATCAGAAATAGAACTGTGATTCATGTATAGATCACTAGCCTTGAGCAAAAACCTCAGGGACAGTGTGTAGGCTTTCAGTTCAAGCCCTAGGACTAGCGTGCGTGTGCACACACACACACACACACACACACACACACACACACACACACGGAAAGATTGAGTCAAAGTCTTACATTACTAATGTTTTACTTCTGAAGAAGAATGTTGACATACTTTACCAAGTAAATATATATATATATATATTTTTTTTTTTAAATTGTCTATTTGGTGCATGAAAAATGGCATCCCTTTTTTTCTTCTAATTTGCTCTTTACTATTAGTGGTTTATTTCGTCTGTTTATTGTATGATTCATATGTATTATATAATATTAGTATTTATAGCTCTATTCATTTAGTATTTATAGCTCTAGCATATTTATCTCTTTTTTGTTGATTTTTCTTGTCATTTTACTGATTTATCAATTTATTTTTAAAGACTGTTAGAATTTTAAGAATGGTTATGCTAAGTTGTACTTTATTCAAAGCACTAGACTATTTCTGATGAAGGATTTTGTTACTAAAAGCAAATGGATTTGGAAGTCTCTTCCATTTTATCACGTGCAGATTCAGCCAAATTCAAAGCTGTCTCTGGGCTTCATGTCAGTGTGACCCAGAAAAAGGATAAAAGCACAGCCAGGCAAGGTCCCTGTCAGAGCTGTAACCTTCACTCTGAGCTCTGAGTTTCTGTTTTTCCTAAGGTTGACCTCTCTCTATAGATACATCTCTTTGTTTACCTCTCTGTATCTATTTATCCAGCTATCTTTATCTATCTATCTATCTATCTATCTATCTATCTATCTATCTATCTATCATCTATCTTACAAATTCCATGTTCTTAAGCAGAGTGTATCACTATATTTGTTTTCCTTTTACTTTGTCAAAAAGTTTGAGAACACATAGTAAATAAGGCCAGCCAAACCCTTATCCCGTGATCTCATTACATTGCAAACTCTCAGGAGCTTTCAATTGAGCCAGATAGATTCTGAGTCTTTCAAAGGCTTCCCTTGACCATCACAACCTCATTGGAAATTATTTTATTTCTTATAAATCTTGATTGCCCATTCTCAATGCAGTGCCTTCAAACTAATAATTCACTCATGTGGGTAGTTCCCATTTGGAAAGAAATGTAAAAACAGAACAGGTCCCAGTGATTTCTTGGATGTGTCTGTTGAATTTCTGTACTATCTTCTGTGAAATTTTCTTTGTTCAAAGAACTTTAAACATGATCTCTTGCCTATATTTTCTCAGTTGATTTACTTGGATTCTTCTTTCCTAGTATGACTCTACATGGGGTAGGTAGTCTGACTCTACGTGGGCTATTGTTAGCTCTCTCTTTTGCATATATTGAATTACAGTAGAGTTAATTGCAGTTAATTTTCCTTTCCCCCAATGGTCTACATACTTTAAAAAAAGAGTTCTTAATTCTTGGCAATTAATTAGTGTATTTCCCTCATAGAATGAATGCTCAGTGGTTGTTTAATTCAAAATTGCAAGTGATACTAATGGTTAGACTTTCAGGAACTATGGCAGGCTGAAGAATATGGTTTAATATAGATGGCTGCTAAATATAGTTCATAAGAAGAGCAAATATTGGTTAAGATAGTTTCTCAATGAGAGCTACAGTCAAGTTTTAGCTATTTGGTGATATTCACTTTATAGCAATGTTTTTGTTTAATTTTATTTTGCCAATCTTGAGGTTTGAACTCAGGGCCTATGCACTGTCCTTGAACTTTCTCAAGGCTAGTGCTCTACCATTTGAGCCACAATACCACTTCTGGCTTTTTTCTATGTATTTGGTTCCAAGAAATTGAACACAGGGCCTCATGCATGCTAGGCAAGCACTGTACCACAAGGTCAAACTCCTGGCCCCTGCAACAATATTCTTAAAAGTCAATATTATTATTGGACTTTATAGGAGACAATATTGCCTGTCAAAATCAGAAGGAAAGATGATTATCCAATTAGTGAGATCTGAGTGGTTAGAAAGCCACTGAGCTAGAAGATTGTGTTCTGATAGTCACAAGTTTTTCATGATATCACATGGTACTTACACAAACAGTGATGCCATGTGAATATACTGCTTTGTTCTTTTTACTGCTGACTGTTGTGAAGACTGATCAAGCCATGTATTTCTCTTGAGGAAGATGCCATTTGACTTATAATTGGTATACTGAGATGTTTGCATAAGAAACTTCATTTAAGGAATTGAAACTTTTATCTAAAATGCTGATATATTCTGTGCCTCTTTTGTTTCTTTACAAACAGCATAATATTCTTCAGTCTTTATTTTGGCAATCTTAGTTTTTAATCCATAAAGAATTAAACTTTAATGATTTAAACCTTTTGTTATGACACATTTTAAGAAAACCATTTCACTTATATCCCTTTTGTATATTGCCAAATAGAGAACATCAATTGATTCAGCTATATGGGTTTTCTAATGAAAATATTTTTCAAGAAATTTACATTTTGTTATTAAGTAGTACTATTCTGAGCACTAGAGGGTGCTACAAAACTTTGTCCCAATTGGGGCAGTAGTTTTCACATTATAGGCCAGCCTGTGAGAAGCTCTGCTGAGTTCATAGTATTAGATTCCTTAGAGGAATCTAAGAGGAATCAAAGATCTCATCCCTAGACTGTTAGGAACTTAACTTCTAGGAATAGCTTCTAGTTTCTCTTTACTTTTCCACCACCCTCATCTACTTACATGTACTGCTAATATGTACAGAAGTAGGAATAAATGATTTTCTTCTGTTTACATCAATGAAATGAAAACAAATGGTCTATTTGTTCTTTATTTCTTCCAGAAAATATAACTTTATTTGTTCTTTATTGGTGCTTCTGACATTTTAGTACTTTCTTCAATATCAATTCCAATTCCAAAATCACCTATAGAGCTGACATTTGGTGATGTCTTAAGTTGGTACTCACCTGTTAATAATTTTATTTGTGGGTCTAAAATAATCACAGCCATCAGGATTTTAAGTTAGTTTGGAAGATGAATGGTTATGAAGAAAACTGCAGTTTTTAGAATAAAATGTTCAGGATGTAGAAATTTCTACTGTTTCTTTGCTTCTAGTTCTTTTCAAAGGTATTTATTTTATCATTTTTATTTGAAAATGCCAAAACGAGAGGAGTTATAGGTATATAAATAGGCAAAGAATAGATTTCCTTTTGGATGCAATCATCCTTCCCCTTTCTTTCTCCCAGTTTTTCCCTTCTATTCCATCCACAAAGTTGTATAGTTAATTTTCAACCTAGTGTCCAGTGAGTATCATTGTTGCATTTTTTTATCCTAGGTCCCTCATCTTCTAGTTCTCCATTCTTTTTTTTTTTTTTTTTTTGACCAGTCCTGGGCTTGAGCTCAGGGCCTGAGCACTGTCCTTGGACTTTCTCAAGGCTAGAGCTCTACCACTTGAACCTCAGCATCAGTTCCAGCTTTTTTTTTTATGTATGTGGTACGGAGGAATGGAACCCAGGTCTTCATGCATGCTAGGCAAACACTCTACCACTAGGCCAAACTCCTGGCCCATCTCCATTCTTTTATACTGACTATTATACTCAGTTTAAAAACAAGGTACAATATAGGTATCCGCACATGCTGCCATTTATGTCCTGTCCAGTAACTCTCTTAAGTGAGTCCACAATAAAATCTGTGTGATCTGAGATAAACATAACTAACATAGCATCAGTAATAGTGATTTAAATTCAGCATAAAATTATTTTGTTTTTTTAATATTTTTTATTGTAATTATTAAAAGGGTTACATGATATTTGCCAGATAGAAGGTGCATTAATTCACATACATTGATACCCTTTCACATGTCTTGGTACCCATTACCCTCCCCCCCCACCCACCAGACACCCCCCATCTTGGTTTTCCCCCCTTCCCTATCAAATTTCAAATAACCAAATACAAATAAATTCAATATATCAGATAACAAAGTGAGATACTGTAACAATATGAGATAACCAAGGGACAGCAAAGGAGATGAGAGATAACATAGTACATTAAGGACAACAATCATTCATTATATGGCTTTTGTTTCAATATCCTGGAGGTCCTTTCAATTAGCTTCATACTATATGGCCTTATGTATCAAGGTTTTGCTCTATTGCAGATCTCTGCTAGTAGAGCCCAAGGTTTCTACTGATTATGACAAATGAGGGAAACCATTGAGCCTAAGTTCCTTTGAGTCTGGCTTACTTCACTTAATATGATTTTTTCTAAATCTTTCCATTTCCTAACAAATGGGTAGATGTCGTTTTTTCTGACAGCAGCATAGAATTCCATTGTGTACAAATACCACAACTTGTTGATCCACTCATCAACTGAGGGACATCTAGGTTGGTTCCATATCTTTGCTATAGTGAATAATGCTGCAATGAACATTGTTGTGCTAGTGGATTTAGTATGCCCTAGTTTCTGGATGGTTGGGTAAATGCCAAGTAGTGGAATTGCTGGGTCATAGGGGAGTTCTATGTTTAGCCTTTTGAGGCACTGCCATACTGTTTTCCATAGTGGTTGAACGAGTTTGCATTCCCACCAACAGTGTAGTAGTGATCCCTCCTGGCCACATCCCCTCCAGCATCTGTTATTCGTTTTCCTGATCCTGGCCATTCTAACTGGAGTGAGGTGGAATCTTAGAGTTGTTTTGATTTGTATTTCTTTTATGACCAGAGATGTTGAGCATTTCTTCATGTGTCTATAGGCCATTTTTGTTTCTTCTTCAGAGAAGACTCTAAGTCTTTGGTCCATTTTTTAATGGGATGGTTGTCATAAAATTATTTTGATCAGTAAAATATGTGAAGATTACTAGTAGGTGATATAAAATGTCTCTTTGATGCATAGAGTTATACAGGTTGAAACATCTGCTTTTCTTCTTTTTTTTCATTTTATTTTATTTTAATGTATAGAGGGGTTACAGTTATATACGCCAGATAGAAGGTGCCTTATTTCTCACACATTGGTACACCTTCTTATGTTTTTGTCCCCATTTCCCTGCCCCAACCCCACCCCTAATCTTTTTTTGTCTTCTGATTTCAAATAAACAAATAAACATATATATATATATATAATATATCAGGTAGCAAAGTCAGATATTGTAACGATACAAGATTAACCAAAGGGCAGCACAAGAGAAGAGAAAAAAAAAAACATAGTACATTAGGAACAACAGTTACTCATAATTAAGCTCTTATTTCCATATCTTTGAGGTCCATTAATTTGGCCTCATCCTATGTGGCCTTATGTATCCAGGGATTGAGCTATTGTAATCCTCTGCTAGGAGAGTCATAGGTTTATGCCAATTATTTCAAATGAGGGAAACCATTGAGCCTATGTTCCTTTGCGTCTGGCTTACTTCACTTAATATAATTTTTTTTAAGTCTTTCCATTTCCTTACAAATGGGGTAATGTCATTCTTTCTGGTGGCAGCATAGAATTCCATTGTGTATAAATACCACATCTTCTAGATCCAATCATCTACTGAGGGGCATCTGGGTTGGTTCAATATCTTTGCTATGGTAAATAGTGCTACAATGAACATCGTTGTGCTAGTGGCTTTTGTATGCCCTTGTTTCTGGACCATGGGGTAAATACCAAGTACTGGAATTTCTGGGTCATAGGGGAACTCTATGTTTACTCTTTTGAGGAACAGCCATGTTGTTTCCCATAGTGGTTGAATGAGTTTACACTACCACCAACGGTGTAGTAGTGATCCCTCCTGGCCACATCCCCTCCAGCATCTGTTATTATTGGATTTCTTGATCATGACCATTCTAATTGGAGTGAGGTGGAAATCTCAAAGTTTTTTTGATTTGTATTTCCTTTATGGAGAGATGGGGAATATTTTGTCATGTTATCTATAGGCCATTCTTATTTCTTCTTCAGAGAAGTATCTATGTCTTTGGCCCATCTTTTAGTGGGATTGTTGTTTCTTTGACAATTTGTTTAGGAGAGATTCATTTTCTTAAGCTGTAGATATATAGCTTCTCCTACTCTGTGGGCTTTTTAGTTAACTAACAGCACTGTCCTTTGCCATACAGAAGCTCTTTAATTTAATGCAGTTCCATTTGTCCAAACTTTCTTTAATTTGTTGTGTTTCTGGGTCTTTATTAAGAAAGTTTCAATCTGTGCCAAGGAGACCTAGTGTATCTCCTATAATTTCTTGTAAAGTTTTTAAGATGTCTGCTTTTACCTCGAGGTCTTTGATCCATTAGGAATTAATCCTAGCGCAGGGTGACACAGAAGGATCCAACTTTAGTTTTTTGCAGGTGCTTAACCAGTTCTGCCAGCACCACTTGTTGAAGAGGCTGTCTTTCTTTCATTCCATTTTTTTTTGGTTCCCTAATCAAAGATTAGGTGGTCATAAATGTGTGGGTTGATTTCTGGGTCTTCAGTTCTATGCCATTGTTCTCCAGGCCTGTTCTTGTGCCAGTACAAAGCTATTTTAGTTACTATACTCTGTAATAGAGTCTACGGTTTGGAATTAAAATTCCTACTGTGCTGTTCTTTCTGTTAATTGTTTGTGATATACAGGGTCTTTTATTATTCCATATAAAATTTTGGATTGCTTCTTCTGTTTTCTTAAAGAATGGCATTGGGATATTGATGGGTATTGCATTGTATCTGTAGATAGCCCTTGAAAAGATTGCCATTTTCACAATGTTAATTCTTTCAATCCAGGAGCATGGGAGGTTTTTCCATTTCTTCAATTCTACTTTGATTTCCTTTTTTAAGTTTTTAAAGTTTTAATCATAAAGGTCCTTTGCATTCTTAGTTAATTCCTAAGTACTTTCATGTTCTTTGGGGCTATTGCAAAAGTAGCTGCTTTCCTGATTGCTGCCTTGCTCCTCTTGTTGGTATATAGGAAGGCAGTTGATTTGGGAGGGTTATTTTTTTTGAGGGTTAATTTTATACCCTTCTACCTTGCCAAAGTTTTGAATCAACTCAAGCAACTTGAGAGTGGAATCTATAGGGTTCTTTAAATACAGAATCATGTTATCTGCAAAGAAGGAAAGTTTCACTTCCTCTTTCCTTATTTGGATCCCCTTTATATTTGCTTTTGCCTTGTTGTTCTATCTTGGAATTCTAATACTATGTTAAAGAGAAGTGTAGAGAGTGGGCATTCTTGTCTTGTTCCTGATTTTAGAGGAAATGGCTTTAACTTTTTGCCATTAAGTATAATACCCACTGTAGGTTTGTCATACACATATGCTTTTCTTCTTTACATGGATAAGTTAACAAGTGATATGGTGGGCCTCTTGTCAATGAGATGTGTTAACTGGGTCCAACATGGGAGATATGTAAAGTGGGCTGTAGTAGAGAGATATGATTGACTTGTACTTTGGTAATGTTTAGGGACTTCTTTTTTCCATACATTTTTATTATAATTAATAGAAGGGTTACATTATATTCACCAGATAGAAGGTGCATTACTTCACATACATTAATACCCTTTCTCATGTCTTAGTCCCCATTTCCCTCCCGCCACCCATGTCCCCATCTTGTTTTCCCCCTTCCCTATCCGATTTCAAATACCCAGTATGCACAAATACAATATATCAAATAACAAGGTGAAATACTGTAACTAAGGGACAGCAAAAAAATGAGAGATGACATAGTATATTACGGACAACAATCTCTCATTATATGGATTTTGTTTCTATATCCTGGAGGTCCTTTCATTTAACGTCATACTATATGGCCATATATATATATATATATATATATGTTTTGTTCTATTGTAAATCTCTGCTAGATGAGCCCAATGTTTCTACTGATTATGACAAATGAGGGAAACCATTGAGCCTAGGTTCCTTTGAGTCTGGCTTACTTCACTTAATAGAAATTTTTCTAAGTATTTCCATTTCCTTACAAATGGGGCGATGTGGTTCTTTCTGATGGCAGCATAGAATTCCATTTTGTATAAATACAAAATCTTGTTGATCCACTCATCAACTGAGGGGCATCTGGGTTGGTTCCATATCTTTGCTATGGTAAATAGTACTGCAATGAATATTGTTATGCTAGTGGATTTTGTATGTCCTTGTCTCTGGATGATTGGGTTAATGCCAAGTAGTGGAATTTCTGGGTCACAGAGGAGCTCTATGTTTAGTCTTTTGAGGAACTACCATACTGCTTTCCATAGTGGTTGAACGAGTTGCCCAATTTAGGGACTTCTTATAGGGCACAATAAATAGGTTTATTAGTATTATTTTATTAGTCATTTTCAACCAGTATCCTTATAACTGATAAAGTGTGATTTACTGGAGTAGGCTGGAAGACACAACAGATTTTCTTTCATACTGCCATTTTTTCTGAAATTCTACAGTATGCTCTCAGGCAAGTTAAGGCCTATGTACCTGCTTCCAGAGTGTGTAACTCATTTGCATTTTAAGTTAGTATTTCATTGAGTTCTTATTTGTCACTATTTTCTGTGAACATGGCAAATTGAACAGAAATGTTCCATGGCAAGAAATGATCCAGAAAATACTGAACCCAGCATGGTATCATGTCAGGAAGAGAAGGGCAGTTTATGAGGATGGGTGAGGAATACTGCGACAGCTTAGTGCAACCTGCAGTGAGATTGAGATCCCAAGTAAAGAGGAAGCAGCTACTTTGAATCCAAGCAAGGAGCAGTGACAAAAATGGCTCATTTCCATCTTAAATTTACAATCCAGAGCAGCCAGAAATGTCAGAGTTCTGAGCTGTGCCCTAACCCATTCAAGCCTGCAAATAATATTATCTGCATGTTCCATTATATTGCTTCCATATCAAGTTTTGCCTGGCCTGGCTTTCCTACTTGGCTGGAAAGAAACTCTGTTTCTACAACATAATGGGATATCATCCTAGGAGAAAATATTTATTCTTAACAAGTGGGCTCTGCTTCTAATGACTTTGCATACAAAATTTGATTTGGATTTGGTAGGGCATATTGATTTTGAATCTGGAAAATAACATCTCATCTCTCCTTTCTTCCACGCCCTTCAAAACTGGACATGCTCTTACATAAGAGGCAGGCTCTTATCCACCTCCCATTCTCCAACCCCTCCCCCCTCCCAATTCCTGTGTATTTTGGAGTAATAGAAATTCCTTCTTGTTTTCTCTTCTGTTCTTTCCTTGGTGAACATTAAGTGGAAATACTCCTAACTCAAAAATAAAATAGAGAGATATTTTGTAGAGTCTGAGGATGAAGATAGTTTCTGCCTTCCTATTAGGTCCCATTTTCTAGATAGAAACTTCCCAAATTCCTACTTTTATCTGAAACTGATGTACTCCCTCCCCCCAGCCCCCAGGTACTCACATGAACCGAGCATATGGTTCTGCTAATGTGTAATAAATCTAAGAGAAACCATTGAAGCCTGCTCTCTTCTGGGATCAGAGATCTTTTCCAGTGAATTCTCCCATGATCCACCCCGGTCCTCTTGATACCTCCTTTCTGGAACTGGCCTAAGTATTAGCTCATGATTGGAGTTTCATTTCGTCCTATTTGTTTCTAAGATGCTGATCCCATGAATTCTATTTGCTACTTTTAGAAAAGGGAGGAGGAGGCAAATCAAGCAATGAAGTTGTTTTCTAGATCACCTTAAGGCAATTTCAATAATAAATGACTATGGGACTGAGTTTTGCATTCTAATGATAAATAATCACTTAAATGATTTTCTCTATGGTATGCTATGGTATGGTCTTTGTTTGGTTCTACTTTAAAAAATACACCTCAGTTTTATTATGCAGCTAATGGAATGACCAGTATAATTACGTTTCCAGAGCATTCTCCTTTCTTTCTTTATCACCCTCTCTTTTCAATTACTGCAAAGTTTCTGAAATATTCAGCTTAGTGACTTCAATTTCCTCACTTGATCCCAGCAAACAAGACCAGAGTAAACAAATGGTGCTGCTGCTGCACTCCTCCAGGCAAGCCATCTCAGATGCTGTTGGACTAGCAGGGGAAAAGGATCTACTGTTAGTGCTATAGGGTCTACACAGTAAATAGCTTCACAATTCTGAATCTCTAGCCTTTTGGTCTGAGCAATGGGATTATCTGAGCACCCAGGTTAAGAAGCAATTGCTAAGGGTATCAGCAGTGGGATTCGAAAGTTTAATAAATAATTACACATTTATTAAGGTGAAAATTAGTTAATCTGGCACTCTATCAGCTCTGAACTCTCAAGTAGCAATTTTGCCCAATTATAGGAAAATACAATTAGTGTCTGTAATGAGGGCTCTGAGTTCCTGCAATTATTGGAATGCTTTCTGAATCATCCAAGAGGGATGCCACTGGGATCAGCCCAGTTAATGTTATGTTTGTTAAGGCATTTTTTTGTTGTTATGCTATTCTTAAAAGTAGGTGACTTTGCCTTTAACCTAGATAGGAACTCAACTGTATGAAACGCACTACCATACCCTGCATTGTGATGTTGTTGAGTATATGATGAATCCAAAGCTTCCTGTTCATGAAGGTTACAGAATTGTTTTAGATATGGAATGTATCAAGATCTGTCTTCCTGCTCCTCTGATTTTGACTGACTTATATATCCCATCATGCTGACTGCCTTTTCTTGTTCTCTAGGAACCTGGATATCTGAAGGATGTTACTGAATACGAGGTATGTTAATCTTTGATTTTGTTCTTTCATCTTGTTTCCCTCATTCTTTTTTTGTCTAACTGGCCCGTTCTATTGTAAAACAAGTCAGTTAGACATATTTTACTTAATTGTCTTACCTTGACTATGGAATCACTGGGAAAATAGTTGCTAATTCCTTCCCTAAGCCAGGTTAGATGACATCTTTTAGCCGATGGATAGTGTGTGTTTGGTATATTTTTTCCTTATTTGAAGAATTCTCTCTAGTTTTAACAAAAGCATGCCTTTTAGAGGCTTTATTAGTAATTCTGGTTGATATTCTTTAGGTGGTGTTAACATGATCATATTATTGCATATATGTGGATTATGACTTTCTCTGAGGATTTTGCTGTGTGGCTGTGTAATAAAGTCTCCTCCATATATGGGAGTTAGATAATTCGATCTTTCCTCCCACCTTTTCTACTCTATGCTACAAGCCTTTCCAACCAAGTCATTGCCTCTATCTAGTGGGAAGTCATATTGAATAACAATTGAGTGCAGTTCACACACTGAGTTGGTCTAGTTGTGACTCCTGATCTAGCACTTCCAGTTATAAAGTGAGTGAAGGTGAGCTCATTGCTGAGCTTCTCTAAGCCTCAGTTTCTTTATCTGTTAAATGGTGGGTAAAATAGTTCTCTTAAAGGACATCATAGAGATGTAGTGTTTGATACATAATTCTAAGAAATACCTGATAAATGGTTTTAATAACAAAGGAGAATTAGAAGAACATCTACTTAAACATTTTCTCTGCCAGGCGCGGTAGCTCAAGTCTGTCATCCTAGCTACTCAAGAGGCTGAGATCTGAGGAACAAGGTTCAAAGCCAGCATGGGCACTAAAGAACTTATCTCCAATTAACCACTAGAAAAAGGGAAGTGGGGATCTCCAAAGTAACAATCATCCCATTAAAAGATGGGCTAAAGACTTAAAGAGAGTCATCTCTGAAGAAGAAAAAAAATAGCCTATAGACACATGAAGAATTGCTCAACATCTCTGGTCATAAAAGAAATGCAAATCAAAACAACTCTAAGATTCCACCTCACTCCAGTTAGAATGACCAGGATCAAGAAAACTAATAACAACAGATGCTGGAGGGGATGTGGACAGGAGGGATCACCACAAAAATGTTGGTGGGAGTGCAAACTCATTCAACCACTATGGAAAGCAGTATGGCAGTTCCTCAAAAGGCTAAACATAGAGCTCCCCTATGACCCAGCAATTACACTACTAGGCATTTACCCAATTGTCCAGAAACAAGGACATACTAAATCTACTAGCACAATGATGTTCATTGCAGCACTATTTACCATAGCAAAGATATGGAACCAACCCAGATGTCCCTCAGTTGATGAGTGGATCAACAAGATGTGGTATTTATACACAATGGATTTCTATGCTGCTGTCAGAAAGAATGACATTGCCCCATTTGTAAGGAAATGGAAAGACTTAGAAAAAATCTTATTAAGTAAAGTAAACCAGACTCAAAGGAACACAGGCCCAAGAGTCTCCCTCATTTGTCATAATCAGTAGAAACCTTGGGCTCTCCTAGCAGAGATTTATAGTAGAACAAAATCTAGAGACATTAGGCCAAATAGTATGACACTAAATGTAAGGACCTCCAGGATAAGGAAACAAAAGGCATATAATGAATGACTGTTGTCCTTAATGTACTATGTTATCTCTCATCTCTTTTGCCATCCCTTGGTTATCTCATATTGTTACAATTTTTCACCTTGTTATCTGATATATTTTATATGTGCTTAATTGGTTATTTGAAATTGGATAGGGAAGGGGGGAAATCAAGATTAGCGGGGAGAGGGTGGGAGGGAAATGGGGATCATGTCATGAGAAAGGGTATCAATGTTTGTGAAGTAATACACCTTATATCTGGTGAATATAATGTAACCCTTCTATTAATCACAATAAAAATTATTTTTAAAAAAAGGAAGTGGGACTGTGGCTCAAGGGGTAAGGTGGTATCCTTGAGCTGAAGAACTCAGGGGTATCACCCAGGCCTACAACCCACACACACAAAAAAGAGATCATTTTCCTCTATTGGATATGGACACAAAGAAAAACATTTGCCTAAAGAAAGATTTAGGAACTGGGACAGAATAAGAGAGGGGATGACACTGTTCAAAAGGAAATGTACTCATTATCTGATCCATGTAACTGTAACCCCTCTGTATATCACCTTCACAATATTTTTTTAAAAGACCTGGGATTATGTTTCATGATTATTCCTTCTACCTCTGGTCTTTATTGGATAGCTTTTTGAGTATAGAGTATACATACATTCTATTTGAATTCATGACCTCAGGATTTGAAGTCAGTACTTTCTTTTTAAGTTTCATATCCTGTTCCCTTTACCTAAACTTCCTAATATATAAATTAAGAACAATGATTCCTAGCTAAAAGAATATTATGGAAATTTCGATCATGTCAAATTCACCAAAACATAAATATACTTAATGTAACAACCTAGAATTGTAGGAAAGCCACATGTGTATGTTACTTCTCTAATTACTATTACACTGCAAATACTTTTAAAAAATGAAAGGAATATGGTACTTTGCCTATATACATAGTTTCTTAAAAGATCTCAAATTCACTAAAATATTACAGTTAAAAATCATAAAAATATATCATCTCAACCATTTCTCAGCATACAATTCAGAAGTGTTAATTATCTCATACTGTTGTGCAATGACTCTCGAACTTTTTCATCTTGTTATACTAAAACATACTAAATAGCAATTCCCATGACTTCATTCCTCCAGCCACTTACAGTCACTATTCTAGTCTCTATTTTAATGTATTTGACTATAGTAAATATCTCATATTGGTGAAATCATATAGCATTTAGCATTTTTTTTCTTCTATGACTGGCTTATTTCATAAAACATAATGTCAAATGGGGACCAAAACATGATAAAGGGTATCAATGTGTGTGAATTAATTCACCTTCTATCTGGCAAATATAATGTAACCCTTCTATTAATTACAATAAAAATATATGAAAAAACATAATGTCTTTAGAATTTATTCCTGACATATCATGTACTAGTGTTTTCTTTCTTTCTTTTATTATTATTTTTTTATTTTCTTTTACATGGAAGAGGGTATTCCCAAACCCTGGAGTCACTGTAGCAAGGTGAGGCTGAACGCTCAATGCAGTAACCAGTACCCTTGAGGTTCTTTCAGATGCATGCCCTGAAATAGAGCGGAGGAACATTGAACTTGATGTATAAGGTGCCAGGAACCAGGGTCTCATGAGCACTCTTTTCCTCTCAGTTTATTCCTCAATCCTAGCAGCATCTGGTGTTGGGTCTTACTTGATTTCCAACACTTGCTCTAGTCCAGAAGCCAGACAACACCCAGCTGTCATGGCATCAAACAATGCCTTGGAAGCAGTTGTCTGGATATATTTAGTTACAAAATATTAAGCACCCCTTCACATACTAAGTACTGAAATCCCAATGCCTTTTGGGTCTCCTCCATATATTTATAAAGCTTAGGCAACACCAGTGATGAGGCTGGGAACATTAGAACTGTAAAATTCCAAGACCAAATATTAATTCCGGAATTGGGCGCTTGCCACTATCCATTCATCTAACTGACCTGAACTCTATCTCACCCTGCCTAGCCCATCAGGCACTTAACCTTTATATTGGAATAGTGCTTCTAAGCAACCTGCTTGGGGGTAGAAGTTAAAGAACACTTGGTCATTAAATCCCAGGACTTGCCCTCACTCCTGAGGCTAGCCTACACCCGAAGCAATAACTCTGGACCCAGAGAATGTCAAGCTGCTAAAGATTTGTCTCCCCACTAAGTGATTCAGGTGACTATATCAAGAGGAGGGAGAGAAAATCAGAAATTATTTTGAACAAGAAGGCAAAGAGAAAAAGAAGGGGAAATGGAAACAGGGTTATATAATCCTGAAAGACAGTACAGTGGAAATAAAAAGAAGATAGGGTGAAGAGGAGAAAAGGAGAGTTAGGAGAGGGGACCCAAGCAAAAACATAGGCCAGAGAGAGGCCCTAGGAACAAGAAAGGCCTTGTGTCTTGCAAGACCCTCAGTGTTTTCTTCCTTTCTTAGGTCAGATAATATTCTGCTACATGCACACATTACAATCTGTTTACCTATTCATCTACAGTTGTATGTTTGGATTATGTCTACCTTGTGGACATTATGAGTACTGCTTCTGAGAAGGTTGTGGTAAAAATATCTCTTCAAGATCTTGCTTTGAAATGTTGGGGTACACATAAAGCAGCATTGCTGGATTCTATGCAATTCTATTCTTATGTTTTTCAGTATCTGGCATATCTTGGCACATTTTCTAAGATACTCCTTGTATATTTAATAAAGAATCATCTAGTATTAAATAACAATTATCTGCTGAGTCAGATTTTTGTGGGAAAACTATGAAATAAAAATTTTAGGGCCTTTATGCAAGTTTTTGAATTTTTTCTAGATTTATGCCTCTGAAATATATAATGATGACTTAACAGTCATCTTCATACCTTTTAGAGGCATAAATAATGAAATAATCCTCCAAAACTGGGAGGATTATTCTGTCTTTCTTCTATGCTTTCTGTTACTTATTATAGACCATTAGATATCTTTTCGTCATAACATGATTCTAAGACATAGATTGCGATTTTTTTGTAAAATATTGTAAGATACTATATAAAGAACAGAATAAATTATAAACCTCAAATGTTCTTCCTTGGTCAGTCTCATCATCTATTTTTAATGGAGCATTTATACAATATTAAAACTTATTTTTCAAGCCTGTACCCTGTCTGAAAAATATGTTTGCATTAGTTGTAGAGGAAGATATCATTTTTCTTTTTTCTGTTTAAAATGATGATGAATAACTGGGTCATATGCTGTTGGTGGCATGTTTTGGATTGAGAGAGAGCAAGGGCAGTGAGAGAATAGCAGGGGTGTTGGGGTAAAAGCTGGAACCATCCTATTTTCCTATGTCTCTGAGGAATAGTAATCCCAACTCCATTAGTACAGAATGAGAGGCCATTTGGGTAAATATAGTCACATAAATATATCATTAGGCAGTTTTGTAAAATGCACATTATTTACTCAAGCAAATATGTAATTAGAACATTTTTTTAAAAACACAGATTATCTACCAAAGAGATTCAAACTGTTCCTTTGGAGCATTTAAGCCTATTGGGTAAAACTGTAATTAGGCCATTAATTAAACTCAAATCAAATTATTTATTAAAAGGTGCTTTGCTGATTTGATAAGCATTTTCTTTGCTCTTTTAAGGCATTTTAATAATTGATTATCGTGAGCCCCTTGGCTATCCCTTGCCCTTCATTCATTCCTTTCTGATTTTGCTTCTTGTTTCATTTTGTGGTGATGGTTATAGATTTAGATTTCCCTGTGGATAAAATGTGCAAAAATGCCTGATCCAGCATTGCCTCCTCCCCTTTCTCTCAGTCCTTCAAAGGCACAGGATGAAAAGACCAGTGCACTGTTTTTAATTATATCCTCTTTGAATATTCTTTTTAGGGGGAGTGGTTTTTAGATTTATCCTTGTATTTTTATACATGCTGGATAAGATTAAAAAAACCCTTTGAAGTTCTGAAGTGAAGAGGGTTATGTGAACCTTTGGCAAATGGATTTGTTTTGAACGAAGCCAGGTATGGCTCTTGGAGCCATGCTCATCATGACAGAATGTGTATTTGTACAGTGTTTAATTTGACACAGCCTTTTGTGTGTGGCCCTGAAAAGGAAGGATGACCCATACAGAGCATGAATTTGTAACAGGGTTTCTTTTATTTGGAGTAGGCTTCACTGATAATCTTCCAAGGAACACAAATCCTAATGGATTTTCATAGGTGGAATGTATGAGAAGGTTTAAAGTCTTGGTTTCTTTACCTTTTACTCAATTACTTCATTATAACTAGTGCTTTATTTACTTTTGTTCAAAAGAAAAACAACACACTCATCTACAATGTAATTAATTTCTCAGAAGCTGGAGTCCCTTTTTTTAGCTTCAAATTCTTCACTTTTACTAAACTTGCCAATCTCTTCACTTCCTTTTGCTTTGGCAACTCAGAGAGAGTCTATGCAATGTGGAGTTAACACTATACATGAGGAATCTAGATCTTATGGCTCACACCTGTAATCTAACTTCTCAGGAGGCTGATATTAAGGGTTAAAGTTAGCCCAGGTAAAGAATCCCATAAGACTCGTATCTTCAATTAACCATCAAAAGTCCAGAAGTGGAGCTTTGGCTCAAGTTCTAGAGCACTGACCTTAAGCACAAAGGCTCAGGGACAGTGTACAGACCCTGAATTCAAGCCCCAGGATGCAGGGATGTGTGTGTGTGTGTGTGTGTGTGTGTGTGTGTGGCACACACACGAAATACATTATTTATCCTTATGTTGATTACTATGTAGTGTGGTGAATAGATATTGAGCCCATTTGTATCTAAAATTACAAGATTTCAAATAAGGTCTGCATTATATAAAGGATAGAATTAGATTTGTCAAAGTCTCACATAAGAATATTTGATCTCATCTGGGAGTCAAAGCAGTTATCTCTGAAGAAGTAATGCTTGGCTGAAATCTGACAGTGAGTGACTCCTACATAGAAGAGGAAGAGAAATAAACACATTCAGAAAGAACAAGAGGCAAGCACCTGTGATCTAGACTTGAGCTTAAAATGTATGATGGATTGTAAAAGGTATATTCTTTCAACTGAAGGCTTTAAGCAGAAGGGAAATGCTATCTGAAACTGGAATGGTTTATTAATATAGACATTGTATATGTATAAAATTATAAAAGTTGTGTTTATATAAAAATTGTATATGTATATGTATGTGAAGGCCATTTTAAGAACTCTTTACTTTTCTGACCTATGGTATATGTGAAGTCATTGCTATAGTTTAAGTAAAAAAGAATGTGCTTATAGAAGATTATTAAAATATCACTCATTTAGACATGTTGAATAGGCTGAAAAAGTATAACTGATAATGATAAATGATGTGTATGTGGTGTTGTGAAAATAATAAAGAAATAATAACATAGATTATGGCTATAGTTGTCAAAGTTTAAAAAAAGGAAATGGATTTGAAAAATATTTGGCCATACCACAGTGTCAAACAGGTCTGTTATCTGATGGTGATTGAGTATGGGTGGTAAGGATGAATGTAACAAGCAGATGCCCAGGTATTGGAAAGCAAACGTTTAATTCAACTGCTTATTGAGAGTGCACTGAAAGTAGACTACAAAGTCTGGGAGGAGAAGAATGAGGCTCATTTCTACATACTATACTTGAGAGGTCTGGGGGATATTGTCAATATGACTTCAAATAGGATGCTAGGAGCTTAGAGAGAAAGTCTTTTATATTCATAAAAACACAGATGTTACCCATAACATCTTTATACTCCTTGGTATTCAGATTTAATAATAAACTAGAGAAGATCCTGGAACCAACTCCTGAGAACAAAAAAGGAGGTTAACTGGTTGGTAAAAGCTTGATCTGAAATACATGACAGGAAAGGAAATTAGGAAATTACATTGCAGAAGCCAGGTAATGAGCATGCTTTTGAGCTCAGGATGTATAATGGGCTTATTCTATAAGTCTCTAGGTTCAATTCCTAGCACCACCCCATACACATAGGCATATAGCATTTTGTTTTGTTTGTTTTTGAATGATTCTAGGGTTTGGACTCAGGCTTTCATGTTTGCTTGCTGGTATATACCATTCAGCTATGTTTTCGGGCCTATTTATTTATTTATTTTTTAATGAGTGAGTCTAACAAAGCCAACTGTAATCTTCCCGTAGTTGCTAGGAAAACAGGTGCTTGATACTTAGTCCAGCTCCTCTCCATGAAAATGAAGTTTTACAGACTTTTCTGCCCTTCTGGCCTGGAAATGAAGTTTTCCCAGTCTCAGCCTCCTACAATTTGGGGTAACAGGCACATGATAATATATCCAGCAATAATGTGAGAAGGATTCTTGGGAATTTAGTTTTTGTGGCTGGTCTTGAATCGGGTTCCTCCCAATTACAGCCTCTCAAGGAGCTAGGATTACAGACATGAGCTCCAGGTACACAGAGCCACGGGCATGTTTAGGAAGGAGGATGGATCTACTATGTCTTGAACTAGTTAGAAATTCTTCAGAGTCAGTGATACAAATTTTCAACTAACCTTAGCAAGTATGAAACAATAAATGGAACTCACTGATGGAATAAAGTTAGAATCATGAAGACAATGACAAAGAAAGATTCACTATGGAGTATTTTCTTAGAGCTTGTAATGCATGAATGTGTGTAATGATCCTCATAATATAAAAGATTTATTTATTTATTTATTTTGCCAGTCCTGGGCTTGAGCTCAGGGCCTGAGCACTGTCCTTGGACTTTCTCAAGGCTAGAGCTCCACCACTTGAGCCTCAGCACCACTTCCGGCTTTTTTCTATGTATGTGGTACCAAGGAATTGAACCCGGGCCTTCGTGCATGCTAGGCAAGCACTTTAACCACTAGGCCAAACTCCCGGCCCAATATAAAAGATTTATATTCCATGTTTCCATTTAACTTTGCTTGGACTTGGGATCTTTCTTTCCCTGGTGTTTTGTGGAATCAAAATTTGAGCTAAAACTATTAGCAGGGCAATTATTCTTGGTTTTGTCAAGATTCTCATTTCACAGGAATGCTTTCCCAGTATCTCTTTAACACTGTTAGACCACAGTGCTGCAGTTATGTAATGGTTAAATCCTGTTGTTTGTAAAGCACAGGTTGGTGATATTTAGGTAAGGTTTTAATGATAATGTATATATATAGTTCTTAGTAGAATTTCTAGTACTTGGTAAACTATTTAAAACTTTCAATGATGATGATGATGATGATGGTGGTGGTGGTGGTGGTGATGATGGTGATCATAGTGGTGACTGAAACACAAGGCAGGGGCATTAACTCTTGTTACTATACCAAGGAATTAAATAGCAGAATACATATTAAGAAAGAAATGTTTTCTTTGGGGATCTACTGTAGGGGAGTAAAGATGAAAAAAAGCTTAAGCTAACATAGTTACTCTGCTCTATTTAAATACTTGTTTCTAAAACAAATGTTTATGAAATCATTTTCAGAGTTTAGAACCCAGTCTCACTCTGCTTGTTCCTGTGGAACATTTATTCAGATGTGAATTAGGATCAGGCACCTTAAATTTATGGGAAAGAACTGGATCTACCTTCCATTCATTTGGTGAAAGAAATATACACATATGTCATCACCTCTGTGTGTCGGGGTCCTTCTAGCCCGGTCCCCCTCGACTAGTAGGAGGGATGGGGAAAAACACGCCTCGACCAGGCCAAGCCGCAAGAGGAAGGGGCCCAATGTCCTCCTGCTGCACCCGACCTTCTTACTTTGGAGCACGAGACGCCATGCAGCTTTATCAAGGCAGGAAGAGTCTTTCTTTCTATTTCTCTCCCTCTCCCTCTCCCCTCTCCCCTCTCCCCTCTCCCCTCTCCCTCTCCCCTCTCCCCTCTCCCCTCTCCCCTCTCCCTCTCCCCTCTCCCCTCTCCCCTCTCCCCTCTCCCCTCTCCCTTCCCCTTCCCCTCTCCCCCTCCCCCTCCCCCTCCCTTCCCCTCTCCCCCCTCCCCCTTCCCCTCTCCCCTCTCCCCCTCCCCCCTCTCCCTCCCTCCCCCCCCTCTCTCTTTTCCCTAAATACCTCCTCCTTATATTGGGTGAGGGAGCCTATCAGTATACAAGATAGACAGGACAAAGAGATCCACATGTTTTATCCCTACTACAAGCCTCAGCAGAAAGTTATTAGATATGGCATTACTCAGCCCCCAACATCTGTGTTACCCTTATATTTGGTCAGAGAATAAATATTAATTGATTAATACAAATATTTGTTAAAGAAAAAATTATTGATATACATGAACTACATAAAAGATGTGGATTCAATCTAACATCTCCTATAACTTCTTTAAAATTTATCTATAGGCCATGAGGCCATTCCTGGAATTTGTAAAATTACATCTTAGCTACTCATACTGGCCTTGGTGTGCTGCCAGCATGCCACCAGGAGGAAGTTATGGAAGTCACTCAGAGAGGCTCTAACGGGAGATTTTTTTTATCTTTTATTTTGCCAGTCCTGGGCTTGAGCTCAGGGCCTGGGCACTGTCCTTGGACTGTCTCAAGGCTAGAGCTCTACCACTTGAGCCTCAGCATCACTTCTGGCATTTTCTATGTATGTAGTACTGAGGAATAGAACCCAGGCCTTCATGCATGCTAGGCAAGCACTCTACCACTAGGCCAAACTCCTGGCCCACCCATGGAGATTTTTACCTCAAGCTTCTGTGCCATTTCAGAAGCCACTGATATGCTCTTCACGGCAAATAAAGACATTTGGAACTAATTATGCTCCTCACTGTGTTCTGGGTCTGATGTGTCCAGAACTGAATTTGAAGCTTAAGCTATGTGTATCTTTTTCTTAGTCTTTTTTTTTCTTTACAACATATTTTATTCTCCTAGGCCTTACCTACATGAACTTCTATCTCAGGACCTCTCTGTTCTGAGCTTTCATTAGATTTGGCTATTAGAGGTACCAGGGAGAAACCTAAGGGCAAGAAGAAAATGAGACCAGGGTTTTTTTTTTCTTTTTTTGTATTGCCTGAGCCCTTTACAAGTTAGAACATTGTAGGTTAGTTATTTCCTTAAGAAATTTACAGCACTTACCAGGTGGCTGTGTCCAGTATTTTTTTCTCTGAGTAGTACTAATAATCTTCTTATCTTTTTTCCCCCTAAGTACAGGAGTAATAAAAACTCCTAAAGGAGATTTTCCCTTTGTTCTTAGAAGTATGAAGCGGGAAAATGGTTTGGGGAGGAGTTGGGGGGAAAGTGAGAGAAAAGCATGAGAAAGGTGTCACCGTTCAAGAAGTAATGTACCCTATACCTGATGAATGTAACTGTAACCCCTCTGTACATTACCTCAACAATAAAATACAATAAAAAAAGAAGGGGCCCGGAGTTAGGCCTAGCAGTAGAATGCTTGCCTAGCATGCATGAAGGCCCGGGTTTGATTCCTTGGTACCACAAACATCGAAATGGCCAGAACTGGTTCTGTGACTCAAGTGGTAGAACACTAACCTTGAGGAAAGCCCAAGGACAGTGCTCAGGCTCTGAGTTCAGTCCCCAGGACTGGCAAAAAAAAAAAAAAAAAAAAAAAGAAGTACCCTGTTACCTATGGGTGGTTATGGAAGTAAAGATTCCAGGTTCTTAGTGTCTCTAACAAAGGATTGAACAAAAACACAATCAAAAGCATGTTATCATAGTAGAGAGTACAGTAGAAAAAGAGAAAGGACATCATGAAGTGACAAGTGGGTTCCCAGCATGAGGTAACAAAATGTCAGCCTTCTAGAGCTTAGATAGTGCAGGAGGAATTCACAATAATTATTTTCGTGGCTGATCTTAGGGAAATGAGAACTCCATATAGGATCCATATAGGTACAAGATACATTTAAGTAGGAGATGCAATCCAGATTATGAAGCCTCAAATAGAAAATAGGTTAGACTAAGAATTTGTATTTGTCCACTGAGAAGGTGCTTCAGTTTGGTTAGAACTGGTCCAAAATGTAACAACCCATTGGGAGACATTCTAACCACAAATTGACCATTAATCACCTAAAAGGAATAGGGACTAAGATAGGTACTAATGAAGAGATACAAGTCATATGGGTATTTCTCCAGTTGTGATTAGGAGACTGTGCTGGTTGCCTCTCCTGTAGCTAACCTACCTGACCTCTACTATCAATCTCTCCTTACTCCTCCTCTCCCCTGTAGTTTTTAACTCCCAACATTTTTGAAAACAATCCTTTTGTGAAACTCCTTATTAGATTCAAGTTCAGTGTGTGTTAAATTCTTGTCGAGTCCCTAACTAACTGATAACATTTTAGTATCTATGCCAGGCACTGATTCATCATCTCACATTTTTCCTCTGTCCTATTTTATTGTCTTTTATTTCTTTAAACTTTAAACTCTATAAAGGACCTCAAAATATCCTTATGTAGCATGTCAAGATGCAAAGAAGTGTTAGAATGTGCCAAGACAATTAGGTCCTAGTCTTCATGGAGAATGCATTCTTTGAGAAGGATGTCTATTGACACAATCACACTGCGTTGCAGGGAATTATAAAGGCAAGGAAGACAACATCATGTGTAGAACTAGTAATGAAGTTTTTTTTTTTTTTACTATGATTGGAGTGGACTGAACATGAGTGTAGAAGGAGGTAAGAAAGCAAAGACAGGAAGAGGACTATGCAGGTCACGTAAGGAGATGCAATTAAAATCAGGTGGATAAGTTGATGATGGGTACTTTGTGAATATCCATCCTTGTTCTTGCTTGGAATTCTTACTCATTTCCTAAAGAGTTGGTTATTAATAATTTAAGAAGTCTTTTAATTTTCCACTCTTGATTTAAAAAGAAAAACTTGGAAAATGCAAAATACTTTGTTATTCTCTAGAGATTTATATTTAACTCAAATGCGACTAATGAGCCTTGCAATAAATTCCTAATTTTTTCCCCTCTTAAGTATTACAAGGCTTATATGAATCACAAATTTGCTTCCTCAAAGATTTTTTTTTTACAGGTAAGATAGATTATTACTGAAAATGTGAGCAGCAGGTAAGTAATATCCAAGAACACACACACACACACACACACACACACACACACACACACACACACTTTGGTTTCAATAAGAGGTGAATATTGTAGCAGTCCTTTAGGAGGAAATTGTGATTTACTATCTGATTTTAGCAGAAGCCTAAAAAAATGTCCACATGAGCCTGAAGGAAAACACAATACATTCTGCTATGTGCGATAGGGATGGCTATTTATTATCTGTCAAATATGCGTGCTTTTTTTTAAGGCTAAGTGATCAAAATCTCTGGCTTGTTTAATTTTGGGTTAATCAGAAGGCGAAACTTGGCTTTCTTCTCTCAGTCTTTTATCAGTCTTTAAAATGAGTCCCTACCTTGTCTGCTAACTTAAAAATAAAACCCAATGCAAACCTTCCCTGTGATGTGAATGGTGTGAACTGGTTTGGGCTAGATGGCCTCCTGGACTGATTTTTTTTTTTGTCTGTTGAGTTTTTAACAAGAACCAAAGTCTAGGTTTGTGGAACACTGCCAATTTTGATTACAATGGGGTCCAGCCTGGCTGGAATGGGAGAAATGTCAGAAACCTTGTGTGCTCACTCGCCAGCTTCTAGATGAAAAGCTTTGGAGAAGGTTCTCAAATTCTGTTCAACTCCTGGTTGTTATCCAAACCCAGACTCCAAGGCCACAGAGCTTCAGTAAGCACAAAATCCTCGCCAATCATTGGCTTTGTCAAATGCCAATTTCTCTTGCAGCTAACAATTAGAACACATAATTGCTAGTAGAGGAAATCAATCGACCTTCATAGATTTTTAATTGCCCATTTTATTTGGCTTCCTCTTAAGTATCTAAAAGATGCCATCGAGTTTGGCACACTATTTTTGCCTCTGTTAAAGCCCCACCATAAAGGTGAGCTACCTGGGACAGCCCCAGTCTCTAGGAAATGTGTGCTCAAGAGCTCACAGAGGCCTTTCTACAGAGACTTTCATAGCGCATGCCAGTTAATGACATGATGGGGAGTTTGTATTTTTCGAGTGACATCAAGGTATGAAGATCATTCTAAACAGTGATCACCAAGCTAATACTTAGCTCTAAGAAAGCTGAAATTAAATACTAACACTTTTTTGATTTAAAGTAAGTAATCGTGATAAAAATGAACAAGTAGGTGTCTGCATTGAGATCACATGTGTTTATGCGATTGCGCTAAGTGAGCATGGGCTTAGTGTCTGTGATCTCTCAGGTCTCATAATGAGACAAAGATTTATGGGTCCCCTAGCTATTTGGTTGTTTGCCCAGTAAGGTGAAAGGAGATATGTTGATTGTAATGGGAGGAGAAAGTATGCAGCCTTCACTAGAAAGCAAATACTTTATTAGAGGGAATAATTTGATCTGATATCTAGCTTTTATTAATTACAAAATAGTCATTTCTTCTCTTCTTTTGTTTTCCAAACATTCATTGAACCTTTCAGTCCTCTGCCAGGTTGAGCTCTTCATATGAAATATTCGATGGATGGAAGCAGGAAGTGTTAGGAAAGCTCTCCTGAGAATCATCAAAGTCCACATGGAGCAATGTTTTCCTTGCAGGAATAATACTTCAGTAAAATCTTGACAAATAGACCATCAAAAAAGAATAAGGAGCTGGATGCTGGTGACTGAAATCCTAGATATTTGAAAGGCTGATATGGGTAGGATCATTGTTCAAACCATTCCAACCATACATTCAAGACCATTTTTCAAACTATAGTTCACAGTTAATGCTCGGTGCCTGTGATGTCAGCTGAGTGGGAGGCTGACGTTTAAGGCCAGCTTGTAATAAGAGGAAAGTTCATGAGACTCCAACTTGAAGAAGAGTAGGTGTACCTGAAATACTGTGAGAAGCCTAAGATAGGCATGGTGCAAGTATGTGCGTGGGCAAAAATGAGGCTCAAAGATTACCAGAGCAAAAGGCATTAGAACTGTGGTTCAAAGGTAGAGTGCCTTCCTAGAAGGTATGAATTCCCTGAACCTCCTAGTTTAAACCTCAGTACAAAAAAAAAAGAAAAAAAAGCAACATTCTAGATTGGAAAGTAAGTACACACCACTGGTGAGAAAAGCTTTATACTTGTGTCTGCGTATAAACCAGGTCTATTGATTCAGTAGATAATCCTTCTAATTTGGGTAGTGTTAGGTTATAGAAGTTGAATGCTCAAATATATCCAAAGTAGAAGAGATAAACCACAGATGTTCATTTTGTTTGAATTTTTTCTTTCACTTTCTCCCATGAAAGTGAGATAGCACTGACTTTAGCATCAGACATGAACCACAGGAGACTGGTGTTTATTATCTACTACATTGCCACTTCAGTATGACTACACCATGCAGGATTAAGAGACACTATTGGGGAGTGTCCAGGAGAGAGTGGTAAACTGAGCTTAAACCATCAGTGATCCTGTAGCTGTGACTACAAATTGAACTTTACCTGAAAAGTCAGTGAGTGGATTTTAGATAGAAGAATGCCATTTCACCTGGATGTTTAGGCAAATATTTAGAGGTGTTGAGGAATAACTAAGTTATTCCACAGAGGCAAGTGATGGAAGAGAAAGCCTAAACAGAAGGAAGAAAGAGATGAGCATGGATTAGGGAGATATCAAGGTAAGGGAAACCATAAAACTCAATTTTGGGTTGTAGAACTTGAACATTAAGTTGGATATATAAGCAGAACTGTCTAGTTAGCAGTCAGATTTAAAAGAAATCTAAGCTAAGACAAATGAACTAAAATTTTAAACTGCAAAGTTGTCAACAATGATGGGTGTTAGTGATTGTATTGGGGGAATGTCCTGTGACTCAGAAAATCATTACCATGATATAAGGAAGGGTCCATAATAGTTTTAGTAATTAGATTGAAACAAATACCACATTTAAGCTATGGAAAGAGACTTTAGGATTCTAAATTTCAGACTTATGCTCAACCAAACTATCATTTTTTATTTCCTTATTGTATTTCATATTTTTTTAACTTTTCAAATACTGCATGGCTTCCTACATTTTTCTTAAGAAATATGGAAATTCGTTGGGTGCAGTAGTTCACACCTGTAATCCTAGCTACAGGAGGCTGAGATCCAAGGATCAAGGTTCAAAGCCAGCCTGGCACAAAAGACTTTGAGACTTATCTCCAATCAATTACTAGCCAACAGTAAGTGAAGCTGTGGCTCCACAGAGCAAGGCGGTAGCCTTAAGGGGTAAGAGCTCAGGGACAGTGCCCAGGCCCAGAGTTCAACCCCATGATCCACTAACAAAAAAAGAAAAAGAAATATAGAAATTGGTAAATGCCCCACCTGCTATTCAGCTGAAACAATTGCCACAAAATTTTATATATTCTTATTACAATACATTTAATCTCTGATAATGGAAGAACTTCTCTAAAAAGGAACTACACTAAGGGGTAGGGAAAGAAGAATTGAGCTAAGCTGTCCCTAGATTCTGTTCAATTCCCATTATATTTCTCCAACCCAGACTCCTTAATAGTTCCATGTTGATGGTCACAAATTAGGATCTGGGAGTGAATTTGGCTTATAGAGGACACAGATGTGTTTTTGTCTAGCTTCCATAATATTTTAAAAATTGAAATAGTTGGACCATTGAAAAATGAAATTAAAAATATAAAATTCTAAAAGCTTGGATTGTGGCTTAATGGTAGAGTGCATGCCTAAAATGTAGTACCACATAAACAGAAAGGGAGGGAAGAAAAACCTATGGCTCAAGTAGTAGAACGCTAACCTTGAGCACAGAGAGGCTCAGGGTCAGAGCCCAGGACTCGAGTTCAAGCCTCAGGAACAGCCAAAAAAAAAAAAAAAAAGAGAGAGAAAGAGAGATTGGGCACCAGTGGCTCACACCTGTAATCCCAGCTGCTCAGGAAGCTGAGAATTGTGGTTCAAAGACACCTGGGCACAAAAGTCTTTGAGACTCTTATCTCCAATTAGCCACTAGAAAATAGGAAGTGGTGCTGTGGCTCAAGTGGTAGAGTGCTAGCTTTGAGCTGAAGAGCTCAGGGTCAATGCCCAGGCCAGGAGTTCAAGCCCCGTGACCAACAGACAAATAAAATCTAGATTTTTTTTTTGGTATGCTGAAGAATCAAATTCTGTAATATTGAGGATTTTTTTTCCATTTTGGTCAATTATGGGGCTTGAACTCCAGGCCTGGGCCTGAAGGTCTTCTGCTCAAGGCTAACACTCTACTACTTTGAGTCACAGCTCCACTTTCAAGTGCATAGACTTTAATGGAGTTAATCATTGGAACTGAATAAATGTTCCTTATCATAATAGGTAATATTTGTAGCTTAGTCCCCACCACAGTTCTTACTATCTCCTAGCTCCTTCCTTGTCACATTAAAAAATGGTTAAATAGCTTAGTTTTTCTATAGGTAGAATTATGGTACAGTACTAATTATAGCACAGTATGACTGATTTTAAAGAATTATAGAACTAGAGTTAGTAATGGAAGAAAATGTGAGTTTCTTGTCCCTAATTCCTTTTACCTTGCTTTCTTCAAAGCGCTGATTTTTTCACCAGCTGACAATGATTTTTAAATACTACAGGTAATGACATTATAAAATGTATTTAGATTTGAGTTTCGCTTCTAGCTTCTGTGGATGCATCTGCTGTCTAGAAAATAGTTACCGAATTCTGTTCTCTGAAACTTTGCTTTACAAGCTGGAATGTAAAGAGTCTCCCTTTCCTCCAGGGGATGTGTGCGGCATTTGAAAACTTAGAAAGCTTCCCTAATTTTCATGAAAAAACTTAAATTAGTGGAAAATTCCCTACCCTATTTAGAATTACAAGATTTAAAAATTTCCAGTTGATTTGAAAAATTTCCAAAGTGACCTAGTTTGCAATTGTCTTTGCCTTTGCCTTGTAGGTAATAACTAAAAGATCCAGCATTTCATTTTAATATTCCTTCAGACTTCACTGATATTTTAGACCATGCATAATGGATCTATCTATCTATCTATCTATCTATCTATCTATCTATCTATCTATCTATCATCTATCTGCTCATTAAATAATATTGAAAAGTTTTTGGAGTTAGTTTAATGGAATTTATTTTAGATCTATTCAACTAAAGGCCATAAGAATTAGCCAGGTGGCCACTTATTCAGTTAAAACCATGAATAAGTGAAGTATGTGTATTTTATATTGTCTTACAATGAGGGATGAACTGATAACACAGTAGCCATCAGTTATTGAGTGCTAATATGTACGAGGGTATATACTAAGAATTTGCCTAGTACACAGAACTATGTGATAGCCATAAGCCTTGTTCTGTTGAGGAGTTAAGATTTAAAAAGTAAGTGCCTAGCCCAATGTCACTCAGTCAGGATTTAAATCTCCCCCTTTTAACCAAAGGGTAAAATTGTTTTTCATGAGAAGTGACAGACATAGAGGACAAGAAGAAAGGAAGAAAATATGTCTTCCAGACTGGCAAACATTTGTTTCACAGTATTGTTACATTTTTTTAATAACTCCAACGTACTTTTATTTCAGGGAATTATATTTGCCCATTGCATTAATCAGCAAGAAAAACCCTTATTTTTCCATATCATGAGGGTCTGCATGTTTTCTCTATAGCATTGCTTTCATATTTAGCTGATAGTCTTGTTACTTGGACAGTTTATATGTGATTAACCTTCAGGAGATGTTATATTAAAAGCTTATGAAAAACCCAGGTTTTTTTGTGATTCTATGAGAGTTTAAAGATTTCAAGGTTCAGTTTCATTTCAATAATTTTGATCTATTATTCTGACATTTGAAAGTTCTGCAAATGTTTAGGTAATTCACTTTTTGCCATTGTTCTCTCAAGAGAATTTCTGTGATTAATTTCCATACAGTTTTCCAAAGTTTAGTTTGATTTAATTTTTCTTGGGACTATCTAGAAAAATAGTATTTTTCAGGGAAGAGCGCTCTAATTGTGTGATGTGAAAGGAAATGCTTATTAATACTAATTATACATGGTTAATCTCATCTTGTTACTGTATCTGATTTTGTTATCTGGTATAGTGTATATACATTGATCTGCTTATTTGAAATAGGGAAGGGGGAAAACAAGATGATTGGGAGGGGTGAAGGAGGGAAATGGGGACAAAAACATGAGAAGGGGTATCAATGTGTGAGAAGTAATGCCCCTACTACCTGATAAATATAACTGTAACCCCTCTATACATTATCCCAACAATAAGATTAAAAAATACTAATTATAAGCAATGATAAAATGGTATGTCTTTCTTTTTTGTTATACTTTATATTTGTAAATAAGAGAGATCTTAAATCTGGCAATACTTCTAATAGAGAAATCAAAATTGTTTTCTTTAGTATTTCCATATCTGTACTTCATTGCTGACGAATCCAAAACACTCAGTGGTATTATATATTGGTTAGCTTGTTTTGGCTTTGTTAACTTGACATTGATACCCCTTAGTATGTGTTTTACCAGTTAGGTTTTTTATTTTCAGGAGAGGACTTTTAATAAAGATGGACAAAACCCATCTTGGGTTTGATGTTTGGGAACAATGCTTACTGCTAGAAGATTCAGAAAGTAAAACTAGGCCATGGTGGAGAAAAGATGAAGAGAAAAAGTACTAAAGAAGATAAGCAAGATCTTTAAAATGTAAAATTAATTAGCATTCATTAATCAGAATCTGCCCCCAAAATATTTGGGTCTCATTTATGAAGTTTGTTCTTACATGTACAATTACTTTTCAGGATTACTCATCAATAGCAATTCATTTGGGCATTTTCACTTTATATTCTATACATTATACTTTAATACTTTTTGAATTTAATTATGATAGACTTGTGTCAGAAGAATAAGTCTAAGTTGTCAAAGTTTTGAAACAGAAGAGAATTAATGAACACAGAAAAAAACAATGAAAAGGTTGTCATCATCCCTAAGCAATGGAGGTACCAACAGGAAGATTGCAGAGCAAAAATAAGGACCTCATGAGATTTGTGATTTATAGTTTCATAGGGAAGATACAAACTAATATGTGTTTCACATCTTCTAGGTGCCAGGTACTATGGTGAATTTTATGGAAATAGTTCATTATGACCATGGTCTGTATGGTAATATATTACAAAAAGATAAACAAATGGCTAAGAAATTAAAGCACTTTAAATAATGCACAAAGAAATGATGTAGTGTTCAGGAAATACAAAGGATACTGAACTTTCTCTAAGTCATCTGGGAAGTGTTCGAGGAATGAACACCAGTTAATCAAGGTTACAAGACTATGACAGAGAAGATGCTTCAAGCCAATGTACAGTTTACCTCCATGAAGCAGTAAGGTAAAAAGAAACAGAAATACTTACATCGGATTATGCCAAGGGATGTAGAGAAAACAAATAGGCACTGTGACATGACAGAGGAAAGGATCTATCTGCTAGAACTCCCTTATGAAGTGAAACGTGGGATGAAATGTGAAGGAAGAGAAGAAAATAGCCACAAAAAGAACAGGATGTGAAGAGATTCTGATAGGGAAGGCAAGGCAGGCTAGCGAGGATAGTGAGATGATATTGAAGAGGTAGGGAGGAAACTGACTGCAAAAAGAGGAATTTTGACTTGTCAGCATGTGCAGAAACCTCATAATGACCTTGATAAATGAGGAATCTGAAACTATTAAAAATCTCTAAGCCCTTTGTATATCACCTTTAAAATAACAATATAAAATATATATATTAAGCCAGGAGCAGTGGCTCATGCCTGTTATCCTAGCTACTCAGGAGGCTGAGATCTGAGGGTTGAGGGTTCAAAGCCAGCCTGGGCACTAAAGACCCTGAGACTCTTATCTCCATTTTATCACCAGAAAATCAGAAGTAGCTCTGTGGCTTAAAGGATAGGGTGGTAGTCTTGAGCTGAAGAACTCAGGGACAACACCCAGGCCCAGAGTTCAAGTCCCATGACCATCACCACCACCAATATATATATATATATATATATATTTTTTTTTTTTTAAATCGTAAACTTTATGCAACCTCTGTTGTGTAAAGGGGCTTGTACTCAGGGTCTAAGGTGCTACTCTGAGATTTCTTTTTTTGTTCAAAACTAGTACTCTACTGCTCAAACCACTGCTAAATTTTTTTGGGGGGGGTACTTAATTGGAGATAAGTTTCATAGACTTTCCTGCTCAGGTTGGCTTTGTGCTGTTATCCTCAGAGCTCAGCCTCCTGAGCCAGTAGGATTATAGATGTGAGCCACTGGAGCCTGGTTGACTAATATATCTTAAAAATTAGTCTTTTATTTTCTAAGTTTTTCAAATTTAATTTTTTGTCGGGATAATGTATAAAGGGGTTATAGTTACATTAGTCATTTAGTAGGTACATTACTTCTCCCACATTGATAAGCCTTCTCATGTTTTTGTCCATTTCCCTCCCCCTACTCCCTCCCAATCATAACTCCAGGATATGGAAACAAAAAGGTTATCTTGTTGTTCTTAGTGTACTATGTTATTTCTCTTTTATTTTTGCTCTTATGTTTAATCTCATGTTGTTACTGCATCTGACTTTGTTACCTGGTATATTGTAAATACGTTTATTTGTTTATTTGAAATAGAGAAGGGAAGGGGGAAAACAACAAAAATTAGTCTTGAGAGTTTGGCTAGTGTGGTTTTTGGCAGTGTCAAGTTAAATATATTGTAAGCAAATGAACAGAATGGTAAACTGAGATTTTTGTTGCAGTATTTTGGTTTCTGGTTGTTTAAGTAAGGGTCTCAAACCCTAAAGAGCTGGGTCTAGCCTCAAACTGGAATGGATATTCTTAAATGTTTTGAATCTATTTTACTGGGATCAAATGCTACAAGAATAACAAACTATAAAATAACAGCTCCACCACAGAGGTGATATTTCTAAATCCTCTATATTTAAAGGAGGAAAAAAAAGACATTTTTGAGACTGAGTAATGGTTTCATATGCTGTAAATGCAAATGAAACTTGCTCTTACCTCCCTTCTTTCTTTACACTCTTTTATGTGTTTCCTGTCCAATTCGAAGGTTTTGAAAGATCCCCAAATTATGCTGTGTCCTATATTAGTGTTACAGTCAAATAGGTAGTGATAGGTTGTACCTGTGTATACTGGCACAGGAGGGTATATTCTATTAGGATTCTTGGAAGAATGATTGACAGGGAATGGGGTCATGGCCAATGGTAGCTTGTAGATGTAGATTTTTTTTTTTTACACTTAACCCCAGCATAGTTTCATGATTTTTCTCAGTTCCATTCTTGAAGAACTCTCATGGCTAAGAAATTTCCAATGATCATTCTCAAGTCGTTTTTTTGTATTTCTTTAATCGTTCTCCAGTCTTTGAGGAAAGAAAAATGGAGTAAATCATCAGACAGGAGAAAGGAGTTTGAGATGAAAATATAGCCTGATCACAGTGATGAACGCCGTCTGTTCATTGGTGATCTGGGCAAGTGAAAGAGTCCTGGAGACCTGACAGCTGCCTGGCGTATTTCTGAATGAGTGAGGAAATTTTCCAGTTCATCTGTGGAAAATTTGGTCCGACATTACAGCATTAGGCTACCCATCTGCAGCTTGCAATTGGTACCGACAAGAGAATCACTATTACTTTGTGGAGACAAGCCACAAATCTGGAACGAGGCAGACTGGCATGTCTATTAAGGGTTGGCAGTGTTGAGGTTTAGTCTATTGTTGCAAGGCTGTCTTGCCAAGGGAGAGTGAATGTTTGACTGCCTGGGCCCTCATCACAAGCATTATCTTCAAATGAAGAGAAAGCATGGGCTGAATCAGGAAGCCCTAACTTTATGAAGGCTGTTGTTTCACATTCCCTTGCTTGTTGTCTGTACCCTTCCTGATGTCTGTACCCTTCCCTCTGAAGGCCATTCGTTATTCCAGTTGGATGCTTCTGTTTTGATGCTGATATCAGTTTATGGGTTATTATATCCATTTGCAAATCATGACTCAAAAGAGAAAACTCTGGGATGCAAAACACTCCATATGCCCATAAATCACAAGCTGAATGAAAGTTGGCAACACGAAAGTGATTGTGTTGAGAGTTTGAAAGCCTCAGTGAGCCAACCTTTATTGAAACTCTGGTGTTGGGTGCTGTAGTACTTGGGGGACATAGCATAGGAAATAAAGAAACATGAAAATGAAGAAAAAACATAGGAATATAGCAGAATATTTGTGGGAAGGAATTTAGGAATTTGCGCAGTCCACATGGCCATTGAAATAGATGACAATTTTTGCCATTGTCTTATATTTTGAAAAGGAAGAGACAGAAAGACAGAGAGAGTGAGAGAGGAGACACACAGAGAAAGTTAGCTAGAAAGAGAGAGAGGGAAAGCCAGAGGGAGAGAAGAGAGAGGAGACAGAGAGAGGGGGGGAGGGATAGAGGGAAGGAGGGAGGGAGGGAGGGAGGGAGGGAGAGAGAGAGAGAGAGAGAGAGAGAGAGAGAGAGAGAGAGAGAGAGAGAGAGAGAGAGAGAGAGAGAGAGAGAGAGAGAGAAATATGTTGGCCTAAATTGATTAGGCTGTGGCTGTGGCTTTCATACCTATTTTTTTTAATAAGGTGCTAACTGTCCTGTATGCAGCTTTTTTCTATTTTTTTCCTTCTATTTTAGTTTTCTGTATCCTCTGCCTTGTATATAAGTTTATCTGATCTGTGGAATCACAGAAACAGCAGGGCAAAGGTGAAATAATGCAACAGTGATATTCACTAGATACTAAGTTGGAAATGAACTTTAACAGGTAGTGGCGGTAGGGAGTAGGGGCAAAAGAGGAAAAAATGAAGGAAGGGGTAAACAGTGTTTAAAAAGAAATGTACTCATTTTTCTTACTTATGCAACTACAACCTCCCCTCCCTATACATCACCCTTACAATAAATAAAAAAGGAGAAAATAGTTATGCCATTACTAACATTAATGAATAATAAAATTAGTTAAAATTTATTGAGTGCTTGCTAATTCTTACTTTCCTCTAGCATTGTATTACAAATTCTTGAATACTCTTCAAAGATTTTAATACTATATTAGCATCTATGACAATCTATGCGAAATCTGGGGTGCATCTAGATTTAGTGGCTTGCTGAAGATCAGGGAGACAGTGATGCAAAGTCAAGATTTTACACCAGGTGAAGATCTTCAGCTCTGTATACAGGGGAAGGAAAAGCAGATAAAGAATCATGTAAGTGAAATAAAGTGCCCTTTTCAGTACTTGTACGCTGTTTAAGAAAACATGGTTTTCCTTTTGTGTCTCAACTAATTAATTAAAGGCAAAAATAGTTTTATGTCAGTGTAGAAGTTAGATGGGGATGAATGCATAACATAAACATGTCTCAAAAGTGCCTATGGTATTTTAAATGATCCTTCATTTAGTTAATAAATATGAGCATGTGTCTCCATTTTACTGGAACAATGTTAAGAGTACAATATGGTCAAGACCACCACAGCTCAAAGTATCACAGGAAGGGGAAAAACTTCAATTAATACTGCTAATAAGGGATCCTCAGTGAATCAAGAGAAGAAACAAGAAGCTCTGCCTAGAAAGCTTGAAGTTGACCTTGTGAATGCAATGTCTGTCTTAGGTTTTGTCAAAAGTACTGAGAAGTCTTATACTTACTTATACCTACATTCCTCTATGATTAATATCTTATATTAGCATGAAATACTTGTTAGGATTAGAGGAACATTATTAGATCATATTATTTCTAATGAAAGTCTACCCTATATTCTGATTTCCATTTTTTTTTACCTAATGTCTTATTTTCTAGGATCCAACCTAGGAAACTGCAACATATTTAGTGATAAAGTTTCCTTAGGCTCTTTTTGGCTCTGATGGTTTCTGAGATTTCTTTGTTTTGGATATCCTTAAAATGTTGAGAATTAGCAGTCAGCTGTTAACTATATCCCTCGGTTAGAACTTGCATGGCATTTTTCTCTGACAGACTGTGGTTATGGGGTTTATGAGAAGAGGAGCACAGAGCCAGTGTGTCATACCCTTCTTATCAAGAGTATATGGTATCAGGATATTTGGCTGAGAGATGTGTTAGGTGTCTCCACTTTGAAGTTAACTGCCTCATCTCCCAACACATTTCATACTGTACTGTTTGTGAGAGAGTAATATGTACATCTCTACCCAAGAAATTGGGAGTTTGGCTCCATTTTCTTGAGTATGAAATTTATCCGTGGAAGTGAATAATTTAAAATTCCTCTGTACGGGAGATTGGTCTATAACATTCATGTATTTATTTTGTCACTCCTATATGTCACTGTGGGCCCATGCTCACTGACTCTATATTTTGAATTATGATTAACTACACCTTGAGTTTTCAGCTTTGGCAAGTGAGAGCTTTTAAGATGGATCCTATGTTCCTTTGTACATCAAAGGAAAGGAATCCCTTATTGTATTTTTTTGGAAGGAATGTTGGTTGATGTTTTTGCATTCTCAAATTTCTGAGACACTAGGTTCTCCAGGGTGATCCTGTATGTTTTCTGCCTAAATCGTAGAATTAACTGTTCCTACATCAACACCTGCTTCCTTTTCTTGGATAATGGATATGGAAATGGTGGTCTGCCAATAGATGTGTTTGTTGCTCATAGGATATTTCTTCCTGGTCTCCTCAGTTAACAAAGGAAATATGAGTGTAGCCACAGTAGGTACACAGATTCATAAACATTTGTATATGTAACCTTCTATATCAATATTGAGCTAACACTAAATCCATGATAATTTCTTTCATCCTAAATGATTATTTCATAGATCATTTTAGACCTTGTAGATTCTATGAAATTTTGTATGCAGATAATTCTGTCAAATAAGTTTCATTTCTTCCTTTCTGATATAGTACATATTATAGTAATAGTATATATTATATACTATATATCTACAGAATACTTTTGTTATATTGTAGTATTAGCTAAGACTTAAACTAAGTTCTTGAATATACACTGTGAAAGAAGAAGTCTCTGACTTTTTTCTATCATGAGAGGTAGAATGGTTTCTCATTATTGTAGGCTTTTTGTAGCTGTTATTGGTCATAATCCATTGGCAGTGGGTTTTGTGCATGTATGTGTGTGCATGCACATGTGTATGTAAATGAGTATTGCATTTTGTGAATTTTTATTCTATTTTATATGTTAATATATTTTTCTTTAGCTACGTTGATGTGAATAGAGTTTTTTCAGTATTCAGTTTTCATCGCATAAATAATACATAGAATAAATTCTTTGTGGCCAAATAACTAGTTCTTTTGTACATTGTTAGATTCAAAATATATGTGAACTTTTAGGATTTAGAATTTCATTTGAGTTATTTGTCTTAGTTGATTGTAAACTTTGAAAGATCTGGTTTTGTTAATTAAAGCATTGATGGTTTGGTGAGGTTTGAAAGCCGTATACTTAAAAAACAACCAAAAATCCTTCTTTAAATACTATTCTGCTTCTCATGTATTATAGGCAAATACCTCATATCCGAACATACCTAATTTCTCTTAGTCTATGATGATTTCTTTTGCTTTAGTTTAACTTATCCTTATGCTGCAGTCATTTAAGAAATCATTGCTATTATTAACTTATAAACAGGTATTATGAAAAATAAGCTTAATAAAATTATGCATGCATTTGTACATTTTCTAATAATTTTGTTTAGGTAGATTTGAGTTTATAACTTGTATGAGCTTTTATTTCTCCTTGAACTGTCTTTATTAATATGCATTAAAATAGGACTTTCAATGCCATGCTAAAAGATTGGACAAAATTTTATAGGCCATAAATGTATAAACATAAAACAGTTTTTTTAATCATGCAATAATAAAGTGTAATGACACAGTAAGATGGATTATACTCACACCAGAATAGAGCTGTATTTCTTAGGCATAGATATGATTTTGTAAGCATCACATATTCCTAACCTTTTTGGATATGCTAGGTGTTCTTAATGGTATGGTTCTTAGTCTCTTATGTTCTCTTTTTTCTTTTTTTTTATTATAATTAATGCCTTTGTGTTCTTATGCTACTAATTGAATAGGGCATAATTCATTGTTTATTTAATTGGTCTAGAAAGAAAGCTTTTTGTGTTGTCCTATATTGTTTTTCCAATGAGTTAGATATAGCAAATACTTAAAGAGCAATTGTATTCAGTGAACTGAATCACTCAGGAGTAATAAAACAACTTCAATCCCAGCTGTCTCCACTAGGTTTGTTGTTGGAAATATATGTTAAAGGTGACTTAATATCTTATTCTCTATAAGCCTTTGTAAAATCATATTGGTTTCGTATTATAGAGTAAGGAGAAGACACAAAATAGATTGTTGCTTTCTTCAGTATGGCAGTTCCTCAAAAGACTAAACAGAACTTCCCTATGACCCAGCAATTCCACTACTTGGCATTTACCCAACCGTCCAGAAACAAGGACAGACTAAATCCACTAGCACAAAGATGTACATTGCAGCATTATTTACAATAGCAAAGATATGGAACCAACCCAGATGTCCCTTAGTTGATGAGTGGATCAACAAGATGTGGTATTTGTACACAATGGAATTCTGTGCTGCTGTCAGAAAGAATGACATCACCCCATTTGTAAGGAAATGGAAAGACTTAGAAAAAAATCCTATTAAGTGAAGTAAGCCAGACTCAAAGGAACATAGGCCCAAGAGTCTCCCTCATTTGTCATCATCAGTAGAAACCTTGGTCTCTCCTAGCAGAGGATTACAATAGAACAAAATCTAGAGACATAAGGCCAAATAGTATGACACTAAATGTAAGGACCTCCAGGATAAGGAAACAAATGAGTGATTGTTGTCCTTAATGTCCTATGTTATCTCTCATCTCTTTTGCTATCCCTTGGTTATCCCATATTGTTACAATATTTCACCTTGTTATTGGATATATTTTATATATGCTTAATTGGTTATTTGAAATTGGATAGGGAAAGGGGGAAATCAAGATGAGCCTGGGTCGGGGGGGAGGGAAATGGAGACCATGTCATGAGAAAGGGTATCAATGTTTGTGAAGTAATGCACCTTCTATCTGGTGAATATAATGTAACCCTTCTATTAATTACAATAAAAAAAGAAAAGAAAGAAAAAAATAGATTGTTGCTTTCTTAAGGATTATTATATACAAAACAACAAAAAGAACTACAAATATTTGTAGGACTAAAACAACATGTATGGTTTCATACACTTGACTGAAAAGACATGATATTTTGGTTCATTGTCTCAGCAAAGCCCAGGAAATCATTGTATCAAATGCAAGATGAATTTGATTCCATACACACTGTAGATTAAAAATGTGAATATTACTGGTCTCCCTTTAATGACACAAAACCTAGTGTATTGTTTGGGCATTCAGTTATCTGTCCTATTATAACAACCAATGACAGGGTAAATAGATAATAAACATAATGATCAGTACTTCACACTTTGAGGTTTTACTGTGTAAAACCTATACTAGGGGAAGGACCTATTGGATCATACTTGTTTTTCAGTTAGTCTAGATATGTGGGAAATAGAAAATCTAAATAGGATGATCATGTTCCAGACTGACCATGGCAAAAATATATGATCCTATGTGAATAATAACTTATGCTACAAATGCTGGGGAATTGCCTCAAGAGGTAGAATGTGTGTAGCAAGCATGAGGATATAAACGGAACCCTCAGTATTGCCAGAAACAAAGCCAGAAGCATTATTATAGATGGAAACTATACTGAAGTAAAATACTCTAAGTTGGTACTGGCTTGGCATTCATTTTCAAAATTGGGACTTAGTCACCCCGACACAGTTTCCATATTGTGCACTTCTAGTTTCTGATTATGGTACACCAAATAACTGACTTTTAAGCTTCATACTGAACCTTATATTCACATAAATTATACAAATATGCCATTTTGACTTCTCAGTCATACTATGATTTCCAAGAACTCACACCTGCTGGGAACTAGTTAAAATTCTCAGATGGAAACTCATTTTGCAAATGCCCTGGATGCAGAGACTCCCACGCCTATTTCTCTCACTAAATTCTATGTGTGTGGAGTGTGAACAGGAATATAATATTGCTGTTTATTTCCATCTTTAATTACTCTTGGTCAATGAAGGGGTGCCTTCAGTCTTGAAGTACCTAAATTAAAACATAGCCTACAGTAAATATTTTGTACATATAATTATGAGTAAATCTTCACAAAAATTTTTGATAAATTGATGTTGTGCCCATTTTGTGGGTGAATCTCAAAGACATTAACTCTTTGCCTAAGGTTATGGTAAACAGAGGAATCCAAACTAGGAAGAAGATCTTTCTAACTTTGAAGTTTTTACTTCCATCTCTTATGCTCTCTGTTAGGGGCCTGGGAACCCAGAAAAGTGTGATTAATACTGTCTGGGTGCATCCAGAAAAGCTTCCAGAGAAAGGAGCATTTAAACTAGATTTTGATAGGGGAATAGCAACTGCTAAGTCAGTAACAATGAAGGAAGTATATGAAACCGAAAAATATAGGAGATTAAGATCAGAGGATCCCAGTTCAGGGCAAGGTTGGGCAGAAAACATGAAATTCTTATCCTCCAATTAACCAGCAAGGTGCCAGTCTGGAGGTAAGGTTTGAATGATAGAATTCCAGCCATGGGCAAAAAAAGCCAAGTGAGAGTGAAAGGCCCACAGTTCAAGTACCCGTACTGATATAAACAACAACAACAACAAAAACAACAACCTCCCTCCCCACAAAAACAAAACAAAAACCAAAATAGTAAAAAGCAATGAAAAAGTATTTAAGGTTTCAATATTAAGGAAAACAAACTCTGTATACCCAGAGTGTGTACAAAGCAAGCATCTGAGTGTAGAGGCTGAGTCTGAAAGAGCTGAAAATAAAAAAGAATGTGAAGAGTACTTACTGCCAAGCTCAGGCATGAATTATGTATCATGGTGAGATGTGGAACAGAAGAGTAAGTGACCTGATCAACTCTGAGTTTTATCAAGTTCAAGATGAAATTCTGAACAAGCCTAGAACCAGGGAGGTCACTTTAAAAGCTCTTATGAAATAAAAAAAAATGAGATGTTTAAAGAGTGGATTTTTCTATTATCTTAAAGTAGTTGTACAAAGAAGTTGCCTTTTAACAAAGCAGTTTATGAATTAATGCATCTTGATCAATGTCACACCTTTTAACATTCTTGCCATTCCCTCCCCTACTCCTCCCTTCCTTTATTTCTCTTAAATTTGTAGGATATACATTGAATACTTGGCTGCATTTTCCCCTTCCTCTCATCTACCTCTTCTATCCACTCCACTCTTTTCAAGTACCAGCATCCTTGTGTTTTATTTTGTTCAACTTTGACTTTGCCTTTCTAAGGAATTACTACTTGCATACCACCCAATGTATTTACTTATAAGTTTATAAGCTAAACCTAGTTTCTATGTATAAGGGAAAACATGCCATCTGGGTCTAGCTGGGACTGAGTTATTTTACAAATGGTACAATATCATTCTTTCTAATGGATGAGTAAAATTCCATTATGAATCTGTCTATCTATCTATCTATCTATCTATCTATCTATCTATCTATCTATCTAATCTATCTATCTAATCTATCTATCTATCTATCTATCTATCTATCTATCTATCTATCTATCTATCTTGCTACCTGTTTATCTATAGCACATTTTCTTGATCTATCCATCCATTGAGGGGCACCTGGGATGATTCTATACCTTCTTTATGATGAACATTGCTTCAATGAACATAGTTATTCTAGTGGCTTTATTGTATCCTGGTTTGTGATCTTTTGGATAAATGCCCAGGAGTAAAATTGAATTAATATTGAGTAAAATATGTTGATATTCAGGATTCTGATGTTTTCGTTCCTCTACAAGGAATATATCAAAACTCACTTTGTTCTTTTGTGCTCTGTGCTCAGTTGTATAAGTGAATGCTTACAGTGCCTGGATTATAGTAAGAGTTAATCCAAACCTCAGTGTCCTAAATTCTAGAAAGAAGTTCTATTAAACCTGAACAAAGAAAGAAAAGCAAAACATACCACAAATGCTCTAATTTCATCATGGCCCAGGGGATTCATCAATATTCATTTATTCCTTGGAAGAATAACTATTTAATTCCTAGTGTTCTAGAAAATGCCATTCAAGAGAATATATTTGAACACATGCTTGACTTCAAGTACTATTCGAGGCATTAAAAATAGAATAGTAAATGATAAGGATATGGACTCTCCTCATAGAGGGTTTACAATCTAAGAAATCAGGACATGGTAGAAAAATGCTCCAACTTTGGAAAGGATACCAATGTGTAGAAATAATACCGAATCTAAATCTCTTCTTTTTTTTCTTTTGCATCTTTTTTTCATGTATTTTTATTGTAATTAATAGAAGGGTTACATGATATTTGCCAGATAGATGGTGCATTAATTCCCATACATTGATACCTTTCACATGTCTTGGTCCCCTTTAAAGAGATTTTCCCCCTTCAGGGCTTATGTAATAGTGCATGCATACTTAAAAAATAGTCTGTTATGTAAAAATATTTCTGTTTCACCATTTTCTTCAGGTTTATCTCTAGATGTGCCAGTGGGTTTTTGGCCTATTACTTTGACATGCAGATCAGAATTTGCTCCGAAGATCTCAGGTTGTTTATCATGATCTCGCTGATCTGGTCCCAAGATATTTTTGTGTACAAGAAACAATTGTTCTTCCTGAATGAAGACATCTGAGCCTGTGCTGGATATTGGGTTCTGATGGATTCCTTCAGATATATATTGTTTTCCTTGAACAGCAAGGAAGATCAGGATCCTGAATCTTAAAACTGGAAATATACTTGCCAGTCATAATACTTTTCACACCTATTTTTCTGGGAACATGAACAATCTAGACTCTTCAAAACTATTAGAATTCCTCAAATATGTTTTGGGAGATAGGTTAACTTTGGGTAGAAAGCACATTTTGTGGAAGAAGGTCATCTAAGTAATTCTTTATATCTCATCCATGTCATTGAAAGTTCTTTAACAAGGCATGGGAAGAACTTAAAACACAGTCTGGACCTGCAGTGAGAAGTCTGATGAAGTTCACATGTTCACTATCATGAATTCAATGCAATCTAACATAAAACTGATCACTGCAGGGGTGGGGTACTCTTCACTTCTGGAGTGGGCAGGGAATGATGTTAGAATTGGATAGTTGGCAAGAGGGTCTGAGAACAGGAATAAACTGGTTCTGTGAGACATGGGAGTACAGCTCTCTCAGCCAAGATCTTTTATTGGCATGGGGAGTGATTGGGACTGATGCAGCCTCTCATCAAGTAAAGGCAGACCATCAGAGACAAGCCATCTGCTCTGTTTCCTTCATAATGGCACTCACTCCATTCATACCTTTAGGTATGAACCTCTTGATGAGACAAACAATATGTTTGAAGCACCAGAGATGCTGTGCAGCTTAACAGAGAAATTATGTTTCATGAAGTGTCGTTCTGTGCAGCCATCTGCAGAAAATCACATTTGACCATCCTTGGGGACTCCTGTACTGATCTCAACGTATTCATGGCTTCTGAGAACTGTCAGCATTTTTTTTGTTTGTATAGTCATGCACACTTTCCCTTTTAAAGGTGGTGAAAGGATTTTCCATTATTCAGTAGTTGATATTACAAGTCAGTTATAAATGAATTACTTAATGGGAATGTGATATAAGTGACAATACTCCATATCATAAAAAGTTAGTGGTAAATCTATTTCCTGTTTCCTATAAAGTCATTATTCATAACTGTAAAATATTCAAACTGAAGTTTAGATGCAATTTGGGTCAGGGTAATTGAATGATTCATAAAAAACTGTATATTAGATTTTAACACATAATTTAAAACATTTAAAACGTGAATTTATCAAAAAATGGCATGAGATAAAGACAAAGAACAATGGTCATACATATATCATGTTATTTTAACCTACTTCAATGTGAATACATATACACTTACCAGTCCTGGGGCTTGAACTCAAGTCTGGACACTGTTCCTGAGCTTCTTTTGCTCAAGGCATTCTACCACTTGAGCAATAGCTCCACTTCCAGCCTTTCCTATTTATGTGGTACTGAGGAATCAAACCCAGGGCTTCATGCATGCCAGGCAAGCTCTCTTCCATTTAGCCACATTCTCAGGCCACGGATAGATTTTAAAGCATAATTTCTAATGTAACTGTGTTCTTTGTTATACTTAACACTGATAGGAATTTCTCAATAACTTAGAATTTCTATCTAGTTTGTGTTAAAATACTTCCAATTGTATAAAGATATTTTAGGATAGTTAATGTAGGAAGATCTACTAACTGTTAGATCTCTTGAGAATTTTTTCTCTCAGTTTTATAAGGGGTGTATGGATACATAAAAATGGTACATATTTAGTCAAGTTCCAATAACCCTAGCTGCTTAAAAGATTGAGACCTGAGGCTTAAAACTCAGAGCTTGCTTAGGCAGACAGATCTGAGAGAACCTTATTTCAAATTAGCCACCCCCCAAACCAAACCAAACCAAACCAAAACAACAACAAAAACAAAACCTTCCTAATCTTTCTAGCTTTTATGTCACTTATTTTTGCTCTGATCATCATCATCCCCTTCTTTAACTAATTTGGGAGCTAATTTGGGAGTTGGGATTCTGTTCTATTTTTTCTAGTTTCTTGAGATATAATAGATTGTTTATTTGAGATATTTTCTGCTTCATGTAGGTGTTTATTGAAATAAAATCTGTCTTATAAGTTTATTTCTCAGGTTTTGTTATGTGATATCTCCATTTTTATCTGTATCTAGGAATGTAAATTTTTTCCATTTACTTTTTTAGAAGCTTCTGGTTTAACTTTCCCATCTTTATAAAAATTTTAATTTGTTTTCCCTTTATTGATTTCTAGTTTCATAACATTGTTTTGGAAATGCTATTTTATGATTTTGGTCTTCTTAAATGTATTATGATTTGTATTATGGTGTGATGTATTATTGATCATGAAAAATGGTTTATGTGTACTTGGGAATATATATTTTGTTGTAAACAGCATGTTGGGTATATACCTAAAAGGTTCTGTAGCTAAAATATTTGAGATAATCAAGTATGTTACTATTGTTGTCTTGGTATGTATTTTCCCTTCAGATATATAGTTTTTTCTTTATATATATTTAAGTGATATATATATATTTCATATCTGCTTGAACAACTCATTTCAGTTTCTAATGGCATATTTTAGAGGGAATGAAGAAAAGCTTACATTGCAGAGCAAAGGTCAAAGAATATAGTAACAACAGGAAGTAACAAAAACATAATATAACCCCAAAGACACACCTTTAGTGATCTGCTTCCTCCACACATGTCCTATTTTCTACAGTGCCTTCAACCTCTCTATAGCCTATTCCAATTTGAATCTATCCATGGGTTCAACTATTTGTGAGATCAGAGCCCCAAATGCCCTCAATGACACAACCAGCTGTTCCCACAATCAAAATTAACTATCCCATATTCTGAGGGGAATCTACTTCTACCATGGGAGTTGTTGATGGAGCAGTCTGATAGAGTCTTTTGAAGAGCAGGGCACTGAGGGCCATATTAGCATTTGGTATGTGGTTATGACAGCCTCCTATATTCCTAGCCATCTCCTGGAATCCCAAGTATTTTAGTATTTTTCTCCTTTATGATCTTTTCTTTGCAATAACTCCAGGTCTTGCTCTACTTTGTTACTCTATGTTCCCTTTCCTCTCTCCCTTCCTTCTTGATCTCCTCCCTCTTATTCCCTCCCCCCACTCTCTCTTCCTTCTTTCAAAGTTCTTTAGGTTTAAACTTAGGATATCACAGTTTCTAGGCAGGTACTAAATAAAACAGAACCCTGCCTCTAGCCCTTTTTTTGGACTGGTTATTTTTGAAATACACTCTCATTTGTTTCACAGGTATGCTTGTGGGATAGATCCTTTAATTTTTCTTTTTTTTTTTTTTGCTTCCTGCTATAGCTGAAATGGCAGCTTCTTCTGACAAGACAGAGTCGAGGCTACCCTGTAACCACAATCTTTTTGATCCCAGCCTCCCATATAGCTGGGATGACAAGTGTGTACCACTATGTTCAGGTATTGCTTGAGAAGACACCTTGCTAACTGTGTGTCTAAGCTGGCTTTGATCTTTGATCCTCTTGATCTCAGCCTTCCAAATAGCTAAGATTACAGGTATGAATGAATGGTTTCCATTTCATTGTATAGGTTCTTAGTTTATTCCAGGATTCTTGACACTCTCCCCCATAATCTGCCAAATAAAAGGCAGTTTTCACGTATGAATAGCTGTATTTTAGGGGTGGGAGTTTGGAAGATGAAAGTTTGTATCTCTCTATATCTCCTATTGTACTTTCTATTTTGTCTTTTTTTTTAATTGTTGGAGATTGTACTCAAGACCTTGAACAGTCCCTCTACCCTGACACAGTTAAAGAAGAGGGATATAAATGTGAATGAGACTATTAAACATGTGTGTATACATCCTTAATATCATACTAATTTATACTTGTATGATCCTCATGTCTGTTGTAAAGTTTCATATTACAAATATATTTGTTTTCATCTCGTTTAGTAGAAGTGCTATAAATATAGACAAATGGTATAATGTAAATAATTATTTTCTTAGTTTAATAATTCACTTATATTCTATAGTTTTACATTGTAAAAATTATTTTTTAAATTTTTATGCAGCCATGTTTATCAAGTTGTTTCCTGTGTCACTCTAGATTTTAAATCAAAGAAAACTTTTATCCACTCCAAGTTTTTAGAAGAATTCAACCATATTTTTCCTACTAGTTGTGAGGTTTCTCATTCCTATCCACCTGATATTCACACAGGTGTACAGTGTGAAGAACAGATTCAATTTTATCTTTTCCCATATGGCTCCTCAGTTGAAAAAATATTAAAACAATCTATTTTAGACCTCTGTATCTGAGTGTGATGGACTAGTTTGTATCTTGACGAGATAAAATATTAGTATAAAATGGAAATAATAATACAAAATGAATTGTGTGATGGTATTACTGAGCTATTGTGTCCTCCAGGATGCAAGGGGTCAGTTACTGTATAGAATAGAAATGAACTTACATAAACCAGATTTTCTCTGCTAACCTCAAGGAATTTAATGATGTATCATACTCAGGACCAAGAAGCTAAGAAGCCAATTATAAAGCAGCAACTAGAGGGTTGAGATTATAAGGGCACAATGCAATTCTTGCAAAAATACATTTTATACTGTAACAAACAATGTAAGCTTTCCAATCAAGATACTGAAGAAGCAACATTGCTTTGATTTCTCTCAGTATTGGATAGCTTTGTCTGCTTTTGGAGCTCTTAAAATGAAACCATATAGCATATACTCATTAGTATCTTTCATATTTAAAAATTACATACTCTGCTTTCTGATAATCTATTTGTCATGGTCTTTGACTTTAGATTGGCTAGTTCACTTTGGGGAGTATAGCAATATTCCAAATTATCAACCAGTTGCTTGGGCCATCAAGTACCTTTGTATATCTTTCTCACTTAATACTTCTTTTTATTATTGTATTTTATTGTCAGGGTAATTTTATGGAGGGGGTTACAGTTACACTTGCCAGATAGTGGGTACATTACTTCTTGAAAATACTACTTCTTGAAGTCCACTTTTTTTAATGATATGTGCATTTTTGGAGGCAGAATATAACTTAACTATATACAATAACACAGTTATAGTTCTATAGTAGTGATCCATGTATGAATACTTGGCTAAGGTTTTGCCTAACTAAACATCTTACCTATTACTATACCACTCATACTCCATAGTTGTTTCTTTGAATCAATACTCCTTTGAGCAAATTATTGGTTTGTTGTTTGATATAATCTATTGGATTATTGTTTTTTTATGTCAGATCATTAGCATAATCACCCTTTTTTGACAGTCCTGGGCTTGAACTCAGGGCCTGGACACTGTCCTTGTATATATTTTGCTCAAGGTTAGCGCTCTGCCACTAGAGCCAGAGCATCACTTCTGTCTTTTTCTGTGTTTGTGGTACTGAGGAATTGAACCTAGGGCTTTGTGCATGCTAGGTGAGCACTCTATCACTAGGCTATGCTTCCAGCCCTCACCTTGATTTTTTAAATTATATTTTCTTGTTGGGGTGATATATTGAGGGATTACAGTTACATTCATCAGGTAGTGAGTACCTTACTTCTTGAACACTGATGTCCCTTCTAACCCTCTTTCCCTCCCCAACCCCTCCCAATCATCTTCTTTTTTCCCTTCCATTCCCTATTTCAAGTAAACAAATTAATGTATGCACAATATATCAATTACCAAAGTCAGATGTCAAGAACAAGTGGCAGCCCAAGCACTGAGCCAGTTACATAAAAATGTAAACTGCTTAGCATAGTAATTAGCACAACTTAGTTGTTCAGTAGAGTAGGAGGAAAGAAACAGCAAGTTCAAGTTTATTCCTCTTTGAGCTATTACCACATAGCTCCTACTATAGTTTATAGCTTAGTCACATCAAATATTTTATTTAAAAAATTATATAAGAGGAAATGCTATGTATCAAGGAACTATATCTGCCACTCTGTTTACTGTTGACTACAGGATTAGGTAAAATTTCACACACACTGGATGCTCAAAATATGTGATAAAAGTGATGGGAACAAATGCAAAACAGATGAATGAACATACATACTTCTTGGATGCTGATAACATATAATATCATATAAAAGCTTCTAATAACTGTCACTTTTCATAGCAGAGGAAAAGGAGCCAAGACATAAAAATCAAAGAGAACATCTGGATGAGAAGTGGGATGATGTAAAAGAAGAGAAACTTGGTCATAAGGATGTACTATAACTTTGAATTGCCAAACTCTAGGGAAAGATTTAGCAAAATATGATAGACTTATTACAGGGAACTCAGTTTTCTCACCAAATGGATTCTGTAGTTGGAATTTTTCCTCCTTCTTTTCCTCTGGGAGAGTATATGGGTGAGAGTTAATTAATGTGGTGAGACTGTGCAGTATCTGTGAATACTGGAGCTTGTTAAAGAGCCAACTGCACTACATATGTGTCTGCATGACAAAAGTCAGTGAAGGTAATGAAGACTCAGATCCGTTCTCTCTGGAGTTTTTGGTTCCAGAGTAAACATTCCAAAAGTGGAGAAACTAGAAAATGGAGGAGGTCATGTATTTCTCTTTTAGAGTGAATGATTGTAAGCCAAACTTTATAGCATTGTGTACATGTTAGGCCATTAGAACCACTCTAAATGTGTATAGTCAAGATGGTTGTGATTTGGATAATACATCTCCTAGACTAATATATTGGAAGCTTGGTTCTCAGTGCTACAGGGTTTAGAGGAGGGTCTTTGAAAGATAATTGGAACCCTCTATCTACTAGTGAAATCATAATTGAATAGATTACTACAATGTGGTGCATAGTTAGCAGAAGTAGATCTCTGGGGACATGTCCTTGGGTGCTTTATCTTGTTCCTGCCTTCCATTTCCTAGCTACCATAACAAAGAGTAACCTCCTCTACTGCATGCTTTTCATGCTCTTGCTATGTACTCTCTGCCTCTTTCTGGCGCTCTCTCTCTCCCTCTCTCTCTCTCTCTCTCTCTCTCTCTCTCTCTCTCTCTCTCTCTCTCTCTCTCTCTCTCTCTCTCTCTAACTTACTAGTGCAAAATAAGCATTTTATAATTTCAGATCAGAAAGTCAGATTTGGCTTGTTTTGCCTTGTAATGTCTCAGGTTACATATAGGTAGGGTGAGAATAACAGAGAAGAGCTTTGTTATTTGGATGAATAAGCTTGGTTATTTAGAGGTTTGATACCTTCACTGGGAACAATGTGCCTGGGTTCTGAGAAGAAGACTTCTTTTTCATAATTATTATTTCATTGTCAGGGTGATATACAGAGGGGTTTCAGTTACATTCATAAGGCAGTGAGCATATTACTTCTTAAACATTGTTACCCCTTCCCATGTTTTTCTCCAACTTTCCATCCGCCCCCACCTCCTCCCAAGGCGTAAATTTCATTTCCAATATATTGTTCACTGGTTCACTGGTTCACCTTTTGTTCTTTGTCTCATCTTCTTCCCTGATTCAAATAAACAAATAAATGTACATAACAGTACACCAGGTACCAAAGTTGATACAACACACAGCCTTCATAAATACTCTGAGAGACAAAAAGAATCCCTACTTCCTTCGTATCCTAATTGTGCCACATGTGTTCATATCTGTCATTCTAGTTTTAGAGCAGCCGTTAGGACCCTAAGAGTCTAAAGAATGGAGAGAACACATAGCCTACCTCTGTATGAAAATAGTATCAAAGAACTGATGACTGTTGAAAAGAGAAAAACTGCCAGATCGCTCCATTAAAAGATGTTATATACGCTTTCCCAGACTCGTTCAGAGAAATGGCCATTTTTCTTCACTCCTTTGAATATATACATATATATATATATAGTGTAAATTCTTGCTAGTAGGACTCTAAGTCAGCGTCTGCCAATGAAAGGCATTGAAAAGACACCTTGGCTGCATTATAGAGAATTTACTAGAAGTCTATGGAGAAACAACTTGAGAGAACTTTAGTCAATCCAAATGTGGTAGAAAGAGCTTCTCAAAGGCTGAGTATGGATGAGAGTAAAACTTTTCACCTTTTTTCACATTTTGTGCACACACACAGACATACACACACACACTCAGAGAAAATGAATCAGGAATGGTGTGACATTGCTAGCAATTTCTTTCCACACTTATGTTTATAGTTGCTAGCAATTTCTTTCCACACTTATGTTTATATTTCAAACGTCTCTGCTTGCCTCTTGCTTGATAGAGAAGGACCAGGAAGAGAAAGGAAATATAAAAATTAAAGTGATGGCTGCAACAGTCAAACATGAGTTATACAAACCCCAAAAGTCTCTGATTCTGAAAAATTCTATCACACAACAAAAAGCTAGAATATTTATAAACAAAAGGCTACCAAAAGCCTCAATGTGGAAAGAATTCAATAAACATAATAGGTCTAGAGAAAAATCCACAGTTAAGAAAATAAGAAAGAAATCCCAATACAGGGATGTCTGCTGCAGGCCAATGTGACTTAATTGATGATGCTTTGAAAATAGTTTTTGAGCAATAATCTGGAAAGACAAGAGGTTTAAGTAAAAAAAAGAAGAAGTAATTACAACTACATTATGCTTGCTAGCAGCAAACATTGAATCGATTACTCCTTAAAAAGTTAATGGGTTCTTCAGAAGAGTTTTTGGTTTAAAATCTGGGGAATTTTGTGAGGAGATTGAGACTTTAAGAAATTCATCAAGCCATTGGAAAAGTAAAATGCCCCAGGACTTAATTTTTTAAAGATGTTAATACTAGCCATAACAAGACTTCAAAGCAGATAAACTCAAAAATAATTTAATTAGCATGTAAGCATAAAATAAATACGAAAATTATTGTTGAATAAAATATGTGCCTCTGTATAAATGTATAGTAATTCAGATTGACAATAGGAGCATGGAGGGCTAATTGTGGCTTATGTAACTTCCAGGCCTGTACCTGAATTGAACATGAACCCAGTTTACTGTATGCCTTTAGGAATCGGCAAAAGTCTGAAGTTGAGGATATATATATATATATATATACATATGTATATATACACATATACATATATATATGGGTCTAGAAATTTGAGTATTTCTATTTCTTAGAAAAGATCTGTTTTTGTTGATGAGCTGCAGTATAAAAAATGATAGAGAATGATGAGTAGAGCAGAATTTCACATCCATTTACAATGGGAAATTTAGCTTTCAAGAAAAGGGAGCATATTGTGTCAGCTGCAGTGTTTGGTATGCTATGAAGAAAGTTTTAAGGGAAGGCAAATTATGTTCACCAGACTGCTTGGTAAGCTTTCCATGGGCACAATTATTATAAATGGTACAACCTCAGTGTGTAATGTCTTTAGAACCAGTAAGGCTTGGACTTCTTGATCAGTGCTCAAACCCCAAACACTTCGCCAAGCTTGCCAGTTCCTTAGGGCAAGCTTTTTACTGAATGAGGCCAGTATGTGTTTGTAAATATTTCCCATTTGTAATTCTCCTTCTGTACAAACAATTTTACTCACTCAAATGTTCAAAGGAAGGTTAGAACATCTAAAATATTTTAAATAAGTTGAGAGCAGACTAAGGAGAGAAGGGGAAAGTTATTTAAGTCTTGAGCTATTGGAGTCTGCCAAGTGAAGGAAAGCTATAACCACAGCACTTTTTGACCCAAAGCAAGAATAATGAATCACGTTTTAAGGGAAAAGCATAATGGATTCCAGAATTGCTGAGAGCTGAAGGCGACATTGGTCCATCATTGCAGGTAGCGATGATGTCAGTCATTTGGACCTGAAGCCATACAGGTAGAGGTAGGAATAAGTTTTATTCTTCTTGAGAACAAATGGGAAGCATGGGTTAAATGAATATGAGAAAATAATATTGCCTGGACTAGAAAGGAAGAACTACTTAAAGAAATCTTGCATAAATGAGTACCTGTGAAGCTTTGATAAAACTCTGGACAGTCCAGATTATTCTAAAATACTTGATATCTAAAAGTCAATGTCTTGGTCAGCATAATAGGAGGGATATGCTTGGTCAGGAGATGGAATATTAAAACCTAAGCTTACTAGTCACACAGTAACTAAAGTATAGTTGACTATGGGGAGCTCAAATAGTACAACCTTTTAGAAAGACTAGGTGAAAGCCCAACAAAGGCAACACTAGGAAATGAGTACACCTTGGAGGTGTGGAAGGGAGCAAGAGAAGAGGGGTAATAGATAAAGAAGGGGAAATTAAGAAAGGGAAAGGAGAGAATTGAAGCAGAGGGTAAGAATGTTGAAGGGGTTGGCCATGATCAAGATGCATTGTATTTATAAAGTGCTTCATTATATGGTACCTCCTTCCTAGAATTACTTAAAGATAAAAAATATTTTAAGTTAAACTCAAAATCTGAAGTTCACAGATAATTTACAATTTATGTTACTTCGTGAAGATATCCAAAAGCATAGCAGAATGACGTCAGCTATACATTGGAATAAGTAGTACTACATTGTCTCAATCAAGCTGCTACATAGATTACTACCTGACATCTAATAGGTACTCAACAATTTTGGAGTGAATGTTTTGAATGGTCATTCATATAATCCTTAATATTAAGTAAAAAATATTATTCTTGTTCAAGAATAAGTGAGAGACTACGATTGGCAGTAGTTGCTGGAGATAGGGGAAAACACCAACTTTAGTGTAAAGATTAAACCAGCATGCTGATAGTTCTACAAAGTGAATAAGCATATTTTTGGCACATGACTCTGTTCCTGAAGACATTTTCTCTACTACAAAGACTAGAATTAGGGGACTGGGAGTTTGGTCTAGTGATAGAGTGCTTGCCTAGCAGGCATAAAGACCAGGGTTCAATTCCTTGGTACCACATACGTAGGAAAAAAATTAGAATTAAGAATGACTTCCATAAAGCAATATACAGAACACATGCCCAACACCAATTGTGCGGGCACCTGGCTATGGAAATGAACTAAACCATCAAGCAAACAATTTTAGGACAAATTCATAACAGCCTGCTTCTTCCGAGCATCTTGAGGAACCAACAGCTGTTTTTTAGGAACAGATATTAAAGTTCATTCTTAAATTCTTAAATTTAAGTCTGAGCAGTTTTCCTAAAGACACTGTTAGTGCTTGATTGAAAAGTAAGAACAACCACAACCAAGGCTGCTTTTATTTGTCCTAGATTGGGATAAATAGATGCTGGAGCTTACAAAGACGAATTGGCAAAACATATATATTATTGTAAGGAGAGGAGCCATCAAATAACGATGACTCTTGATACATTGGAAAAGTGTATTTCATGATATCTTATTTGTTAGAATTACATTCCAAATCTCTCACTATAAATAATTTCATATTAGTATGCTTAGGGTAGCAATACAATAAATTACATATAGTTTTTATTCCATGAGATGAGTACAGGAAATTTTCACAAGCTCCTTTTTCATTAAAGCAGTACAAGCAACTGAAATCTAAGAATTAATACATATCTGTGTGTTTGTGGGGTTAATGATAGTTGACTGATGGTTGATATCATGGTTTGGGATCTCAATGGAAATACACATGTAGGCCATAAAATGTTGTTTTATTCAGCTTGATTCTTCCTCAACATGTTACATATTGTTGAAAAGACAAGCATACCAGAACAGTGATTGACCTTTTCCCCTTTAAGTGGGGATCTGTGAAGGCAGATGAAGGACTGACACCGTCTAGGGTTTAGGTCAAGGTAGTAGATAGAAATGGAAGCCTGTGCAAATGAACATACACAAACATGTCTGTTCTGGCTTTCAAGTGTGTTTTCATGCTCAGTCAGAAAACTAAAGAATATATCCATAGCCTGATCCTAAAACATGGGTAGTATAACTGGTATCATTTCATGTGAATATGAGTTTCTAATCCAGACATCACTGGCTTCAGGTCCAGTGTGCATGAAAGCTACTGCTTGGCACTTTCAGCAGGTATTAGGAAAATTAACATTAGACCTTACCTACTTAGTAGGTTTGGGATATAGTTGACAAAAACTTGAGGTTTTAAAACTAGGATGAAAAAGTCTTAGCCAATCGTTGATATTACAATCCTATAAAAACTGCTGATGATTACGTTGGTGAAGGAAGGGCAAGTGTGTGGAAACTGACTTACTCATGCTATCAAGAGCTTAAAGCCCTGCTGTTTATTATTAGCTCTATGCTAAAAAATCTTTTGTTTACAAATCACTTCAATTAGTTTTTCCTCCCAAGGGCTGCTGATTAACTCAGAAGCAAAAGAGCAAAGTGTAGCTGGAAAAGGTTAAAGACTGCCCAGAGTTACATGGCAAAGCTGTGGGGGCAGAGCTGGACTGAAAACACAAGTCCCCAGAGTCCTCTCAGCCCACTGAGTCACTGTGATGTTACACGTCATCATACTGTTCCTTCCAGCGAGGTTTGAGATTCTTAAAGCTACTCTTGCCACAGGCAGTTTACAGATTATCTATTTGGTGTCCAAAACTATAAATAATCTCTCAGCAAAACATATTTGAGCTGCTGAGTAAGTAATGGAGTTAAAATGCTTTCATTTGACTCTTGAGTCCAGTACAAACTGGTATTCTTAAGCCTCCACTGACTTGTTGTACAAGTTCTCTGGAAGCCTGTCAATCCTCTGAAATATTCAAAGCAAGATTGTTTGTATTGTCTGAAAATATGATTATTTCTGGTTATGGCTCATTAGAATAATGGTCTGTGAAATGTAGGCATGTGATAGTGAATTAAGAAAAGTGTCCCAGGGGCTGGGAGTTTGGCCTAGTGGTGGAGTGCTTGCCTAGCATGCATGAAGACCCGGGTTCGATTCCTCAGTACCCCACATACATAGAAAAAAGCCAGAAGTGGTGCTGAGGCTCAAGTAGTAGAGCTCTCGCCTTGAGAAAGTCCAAGGACAGTGCTCAAGCCCTGAGCTCAAACCCAGGACTGGCAAAAAAAAAAAAAAGTGTCCCATATTTGAATCTCATACTGACAACCCATCTCCATAAACTCATATGCCTTTTAATTTACTTAGGTTTTCTTTTAAATCTATAAGGCTATTGTAATACAAAAAAGTTTTACATTCTTATTCTATTACCGAAATTTGGAATATAAAGATTATATGGAGGTTTTTAAATTACATATTTAATGGATTTTCCCTTTTTATGGATTTTGTTATAATTTGTGTCTACAATGTAGGAAGAAATAAAGGCAACTTTTATCTTTTGGCATAGACCATTATACTTCTATCTACTTGTCATTGTCTGCATGTGGTCCCCTGAATTCATAGAGGAAATTTTAACCCCAATATTATGGTACTGAGGAGAATTTGGGAGAATTGGGTACATGAACCTGGAGCTAATGAGTGAGATCTAGTACAAAAGGCCCTAGAGAATCTATTTCTGTCAATGGCCTAGTAAGAAGTGGGCCATTTGTGCGCTGGAAAAGGTCATTTCGCAGAACACAACAGTATTTGTACCTGGATCTCACTTTAAAATGTGAGAAGCAAATTTCTGTCAATTATAAGCCTGAAAATTTTTAGTATTATTTTATATGGAAGCTCAAACTTACACATTATACATATATGATAGTTAGAGGCATCACTGAAGTGAAAACTAGAAACTATCGAGGACCACTTTTTAAGTAGTATTCTATATTATTGAATTGGTTTCATTTCTCTTTTCTTTCTTTATTCTAGTTGTACAAAGACTTTCACCATGGTCTCTCATATATCTGTAGTTTATACTTTAATCATATTATCCCTTTCTTTTGCAGGACCAAATTTCAAGAAACTTATTTGTGTTTAGGCTAGTCACAGTCATCTTTCTTTACTTCTATTCTCTCTTCATTCTCTGCTGTCATCCTCTTTCTCACATTTTAACATCTTAACCAATTTTAGATTCTCTTACAGCCCTTCTCCCCATATCTAGAAATGTTCTGTGTGTGTGTGTGTGTGTGTGTGTGTGTGTGTGTGTGTGATCTATTAAAGTGCTCATTTCTCTGGGGATTATCTCAACTAGAGTTTAGGAAGAAAGCAATCTAAGACAGCTTGTGCACTCTCCATAAAGGACTTAATTGTTAAAGCAATTCCCTTAGAGTTATTTACCTTTCAAAATAGGCTTGTTAACCCAAATGAATCTTGATTTGGAAGAATTTCACACCTGAGCAGAAAGTGATGTATTTAGACAATTGGACAAAAAGCATTAGAATTCTTTTCCTGTCCTTAGTCCAATCATTGTTCATGGATTTATGCTTGATAATCTTCAGTATTGATGCAATTGTCTTTGGTTATAGATTTATTCCCTTGTAGACTGCTAATCGATTTCAAAAGTAATTTTTAGATAGTATAAGTGCAAATTGAAAAAAGAGCATCTAGTCCACTTAATTCACGTTTAACTTATAGACAGTCATGTGATATATGAAAATGATATTTTATTCTGTGAGGGGCCTGTAAGTGTTCTTCTGATTTGAGATGATAACTTTTGACCTTTCTTGAGCTTCATACAGTTTGTTCATGACTACTGCGTTAGGAAAAGAAACGGAATTAATGTCTGTTGATTATTAGTGATTTGTTCTTCTATGGCATGTAGCTGAATAGATGGCATTTAGATTCTATAGGAGTGGAAAACCAGATAATTGTAGGCTATTGTTTTTCATAATTAAGGTAAGATAATATATTTCCCCAAACTTGTATCTGTCAGCTCTGGTAAGATGAGAAAGGCCAACATTCTTACCTTCATAGTTCTTCTCTAAGGATAGACACATTTGGTTTTAGGGAAGAGTGAAAATTTTGGATTTATAGACCTAGATTTGCATTAGTTCTATACTTCTGAGTTACTGAAATAACTTAATAAAGACCAAGAATTGGGAGGAGGTAAGAATAATTTAGAAAGTAAATGAAAGTAAATTTAACAAAAGTACATTATATAGGTAAACAGAAATACCACAATAGACCCCATTTGTACAATTCATATACACTAACATAGAAAAGAGGCAAAACATGGGAAAAGGGCAATATCATCTGATTTCCTGGAATCTGTTATAATTTATCTTAGTAAAGTCAACAAACCTGATGTGCAACAAATAATTGGATGACTTAAGATTGTTTCAAATCTTTGTATATCAGACCTAAAACATATATAGATGAAAGAAAGAAATCTGGTCCTTAAAGTAGCTACACATAATTCAACATCCCGTCATCATTAGTAATTGATGGTAAGGAAAGTATTTGTGATATAAGGGAGAGCAAGAGATAAAGGAGGAGTACCGGCTTTGACATTCACAAGGATTAGGATTATATTTATTTTAGGATGTTCCCAATTCTTGGTCATAAGAATAAAATCTCATCAGCAACCATTTAGTTTGTATTCTTCACACAGGGCACCAATAAAATAGTAAGATGAGTTTTTAAACTGCTCAAATCTTAGTTATTTTCTCTAGGAAGATAAAAAATTATGTGAAGTGGTCAGGCATATAGCTTATGGCTAGATTGATCTATTTGGCAGATGACGAAACTCAAAGACTTGACATTGCTTGTGACTGGATGACCGAGAAGATTATATTTTTCCAATTATAACAAGTAACTATTGAGCTATTGTGATCCTCTGCTAGTACTAGTCTATATACATTCTTGCCGGGACCTACCAGCAGCAAATTAGGGTTCCTGAAATAGGGGGCAGGGACTGGAAAAAAAATAGAAGAGAGACAAACACATCAGGTCCGGGAGGTCTGCAGCCCAGGTAAAAACTGCCGCCTCGTTTATTGTCAACTCCAGGCTTATATCCCTTCTTGAAACCAGGGAACTTCCAGGTGTTACATTCATATGGTAAATCTCAGGTCATTTAAACAGAATAAGGCCAGAAAACAATAAGACAATAAAGCCATTGTCTGATGCAAATCAAGGTACAGTTTGATTCCACTCTGGCTCCCAACACATTCTAATTATTGAAAATATGGGAAAGCAGGCTGCCTATGCTCCTTTAGGTCTAGCTTACTCAATTTCCCCATATCTTGCCATTTTCTTTTGAATGGAGCTATACTATTCTATGAAAGCATAGAATTCCACTGTGTATATATAATACATTTTCTTAATCAATTGATTCACTAAGTGGCATCTGGGTGGATTCCATACCTTGGCTATGGTAAAGAATGCTTCAACAAACATATCTGTGCTAGTGGCTTTAGTGTGTCATTCGTTGTTTGTAGTCTTTTGGATAAATGCTGGATTGGAGGGGAGCTCTTTGTTTAGCTTTTTGAGGAACCTCCATATTACTTTTCAGAGTGATTGAACCAGTTTACATTCCCACAACAGTGTACTAGTGTTTCCTTTTGGTCACAGGCCTACCAACATCTGTTATTATTAGTTTGATAATGAACATCTCTCTGGAGTAAGGTGGAATCTCAATGTTGTTTTGAAGTGCATTTCTTTTATGGCCACATTTCTTCATGTGTCTATTGACTATTCTTATTTCCTCTTCAGAGACGTCTCTCTTTAAGTCCTTAGCACACTTGTTAATGGGATGGTTGTTTCTTTGAGGATTTATTTTTGGGGATTTAATTTTTTGAGTTCAAGCATATATATATATATATATATATATATATATATATATATATATGCTGTCAGTTGTGGAACTTGAACTGTGGGCCTAGCAACTGCTCTATGACATTGAGTCCAGCACCACTTCCTCTAAGCATATTTTTGATACGAGGCCCTTGTCTGTTGTATAGCTAATGAAGATCTTCTCTGAATCTGTGGTTTTTCCATGTATCTTGCTAGGTATGTCCTCTGCCATGTGAAAGCTCTGCAGTTTAATGTAATCCCATTTATCCAATCTTTCCTAAATGATACTCATTGAAATGAATCGCAAGATAAGGAAACAAGAGGTTTTAGTGCACTGCATGCAGTTATTTCTTTTTTCTTTGGTTTACCTGCTGCTATTATTGCTTTTGATTCCCAAACAATTTTTTTGTATATGTAAGTTTTTCTGATTTGGGAATGGGAACCACAGAAATGGTGAGATAAAGGACAAAGTGAGTATCAATGCAGCAGTGATAGAAGATACAATGTTGCAAATAAATTTTAGAGCTTGGGGGAGGGGTAGTTGTGGGAAGTCAAATTGGGTGGAAACAAGGGAGTGGGGTACAATGTTTGATAAGAATTGCACTTATTTCCTTACTCATGTAACTGCAAGCCCTCTGTATATCAGCTTTATAATAAAGAAAAAAAAAGAAAAAAGGGAATAGTTTCAAATTTAACTTTAATCTCCTGCTCTTTGCTTGTAGTCTAGAATTTGCTCCCAAACCTAACTGGCAAGCTACACTGCAGCAATACTTTTATTTTTTATTAGTCATGGGGCTTGAACTCTGGGCCTGAGCACTGTCCCTGAGCTCTTTAGCTCAAGGCTACCACCCTAACCCTTGAGTCACAGCACCACTTCTGTTTTTCTAGTGGTTAATTGGAGATAAGTGTCTCACAGTCTTTAGCTCCTAGGCTGACTTTGAGCTGTGATCCTCAGATCTCAGCCTCCTGAGTAGCTAGAATTATAAGCAAAGCCATCATGCCCATCTTGCAGAGATACAGTTTTGAAGGCTAACTTTGCTGCAAAAGTAGTATTTGTCTTGCTATACAGGATGCTGATATCTGAAGATACTGGTCCAAAGCCATCCTGAGCTGAAAATTTCTTAAGACTTATCTCCAATTAATCAAAAAGCTGGAAACAGAGCTCTTCCAAAAATTAAAACTATGAGTCACCCATACCCAACATAAAAGCATACTTTAGTTATAATTGCATGTTAAAAGGCATTTTGGTGTCACTTACCTGTTACTTAGTTGACTTCCTAATGCTGTGTATCTTTCTTGATGGTTCTTGCACACTTTGATATTATCATTTTATTCTTTACTTGTATATTGCTTGTATACTCCAACAGTAGTTGACCAAAAAAAAGGGTTGTCTTGTTTGATATCATGTATTGAATACCTACAATAGTTTTGGACCCACAATAGTTACAAAATAAATATTGGACAATCAGACCTCAAAGAGTTGCCTTGTGCTTAATGGATAAGGGTTCTCTTCCTTCCATAACGAAGCATGACAAGACTTGTTTTCTGGGGGGACCTGGGGAGGGACATAGGCTTCATACTGTCCCTGAGCATTTTGTTCAACGCTAGTATTCCACCACTTGTGCCACAGTTCCACATCTGGCTTTTAATTTTCCTTGGTGCTTAATCAGAGCTAAACATTTCATAGCATCTCATAGTTTCTTGCCCCGGCTGGCTTTGAACCTCACATCTCAGTTTCCCAAGTAGCTATCATTATAAGTGTAAGACACTGGTGCCCAGCTGACAAAACAGTGGCCATATCTAATTTTTCTCTTAACTATTCTTCTATCAATCTCTCAGTTTTGAAGCTCTTCATAATTCTGTATAAAATTCTTTCCATAAGTGAGATAAGCATCTACTGCCTTGAATTTATAGATGACCCCCATATGCTGACCACTTTCTAATATACAAAAAACTATTCATAGCAACTCCAGTGACTTCAGAAATTATGTAACTGCCTGCAGCTTTCTTAAAATTAACTGTCTATGAAAATCTTGAACTTTAATCTATCCACCTCCACCAGGTAACCAGCCAGCCCTCCCCAAAACTGAACAAAGCAATAACGAAACAAAACTTGTCCTTTTCCAGTCTTAATCAGCTTTGTAAATGGTACCACCTCCCACTCAATGGCTCAGACAGATCCTCCACTTAGGAGTCATTCTTGAGTCATGCCTTTACTTTCCTCTCAGGCCTACTTTATCTAAATGCTATATTATTTCTGCTACTAAAATATATCTTTATCTTTTCTTTCTATTTATCTCCTTTTTTGCTTTTTTTGACAAATTTTGCTATTTCCTTCCACTGATAAAGATGCAGCAGTATCACAAATTTTATTCTTTACTAGTGTCAGTATCTTTCAAGAAGTGACCACAGATAGATAGTGATACTTCCTAAATTAAAGAACTCTTTGTTTTATCTAGCTTCCTGGGCATATAAAAGGCCAAAGGACCTCTCATCCTAGCTCTCTACCTAATCCCTCTCACATCCAACATGCTTCAAACACACTGACTTGTTTTCTACCTTCCTAACTGTATAACTCTTTCCCAGTCTTAGGATTTTCACTCCTGTTAATTCTGCTCTGGATTGAGTGAAATTTTCTTCATTCAGACCTCACATCGTATGAGACTCTGACAGTCCTCAATATAGAGGGATCTTTCCAGTCAAACTGTGGTTGGAAGTTCCCATCATGTTACTGGAAATATTTTCACTTTCTTCCATCTACGCATGTTGTGGAGCAAGACATTTTCACTATAGTTAGGATTTACATCTGTCCATGTGACTTACTTTGCATTGTGAATCATAATACAAGAGACATGAGCCACTGATGAGCAGAATTATTAAGAATACTGTGGATTTTGCCATGGTTATTTCTCCCTGGATTCAAAATTACAGAAAGAACCTGTTGAGATAATTTGGGTAAATGCCCAGGAGTGGGATTTCTGGGTCATAGGGGAAGCTTTTAGCCTTTTAAGGAACTTCCATACTGCTTTCCAGAGTGGTTGAACAAGTTTAAACTCATTTTTGGCCACATCACCATCAGCATGTGTCATTATTAGATTGCTTGAAGATGGCCATTCTAACTGGGGTGAGGTGGATACTCAGTCTTGTTTTGATTTGCATTTCTGTTATGGCCACAGATTTCTAACATTCATGTGTCTATTGGCCATCTTTATTTCCTCTTCAGAGAAGTCTCTCTTTAAGGCTTTAGCTCACTTATTAATGGGTGATTGTTTTCTTGAGGATTTGTTTCTGTGAGGCTTAATTTTTTTGAGCTCTAAGCATATTTTAGATATAAGGCCATTGTCTAATGCATAGTTACTAAGATCTTCCTGAATCTGTGGGCTTTCTATTTATCTCACTAATTATGTCCTTTTCTAGCCAGAAGCTCTGCAGTTTAATACAATCCCATTTATCCAACCTTTCTTTTATTTGTTGTGTTTCTGGGTCTTTATTGAAAATGTTTTGACCTTTGCCAAGGAGCCCTTGTGGTCCTTTATTCCTTCATGTAATATTTTCAGGATATCTGATTTTACATTGAGGAGTTGATTCTGGTGTAGGGTGACATATGAGGCTCCAACTTCAATTTTCTACATGTGTATAGCCAGTTCAGTCAACACAATTTGTTGAAGAGTTTGTCTTTCACCCATCCAGTTTTTGTGGCTCCCACATCAGTTTAGGTGGCTGTAGGTCTGTGTGTTCATTTCTGGATTTTAGTTCTATTCTGTTGATCCTCAGGCCTGTTCATTTGCCAGTACCAAGCTGTTTTTACCTATGTTTTTATAATAGAGTCTGAAGTTTGGTATTGCTATTCTTTTAGCACTACTCTTCTCGCTAAGGATTGTTTTTGCTATTCAGGGGTCATTTAGTATTCCATATGAATTTTTGGATTGCTTCATCTATTTCCTTAAAAATGTTGTTGGGACATTATGTTGAATTTGTAGATGGCCTTTGGCAGTATTGTCATTTCATGATGTCAGTCCATCTGATCCAGTAGCATGGGAGGTTTTTCCACTTCCTTAGGTCTTTTTTTAATTTCCTTTTTCAGATTTTGAAATGTTTCATCATAGGAGTCCTTCACATCTTTGGTTAAGTTAATTCCTAGTTGTTGGGGTTTTTTTTTTTGAGGCTATTAAAAAGGGGTGGCTGTCCTGATTTCAGCCTCACTCTTCTCGTTGTTATCATACAGAAAAGGTACTGCTTTGTGGGTTAATTTTTTTATCCTGATACCTTGCCAATGTTTTGGATTAGCTCAATTAACTTGAGAGAGGAGTCTATGGGGTTCTTTAAATACCCTATAATGTCATCTGCAAGCTACCAGCACCTCTCTCTTTATTGCTGCATTATTTACCATAGAATTAACCCAGATGCCTCTCAGTGGATGAATGGATCAAGAAAGTGTTATATATGGGCCAGGAGTTTGGCTAGTGGTGGTAGAGTGCTTGCCTAGCATGCAAGAAGACCCAGCTTTAATTTCTCAGTATCATATAAATAGAAAAAGGCTGAAAGTGGTGCTGAGGCTCAAGTGGTAGAGCTCTAACCTTGAGAAAGTCCAAGGACAGTGCTCAGCCCCTGAGATCAAGTACATGACTGGCAAAAAAAGGAAAATGTGATATACATATATATATATGTACACACACATATATATATATATGTACATATATATACACACACAATGGAATCTTATGCTTCCATCAAAAAGAATAACGTCACCCCATTTGTAAGGAAATTGAAAGACTTAGAAAGTGAGGTAAGGCTGACCCTAAGAAATTAGGCTGCCTGGTTTCCCTCATTTGTAATAATTAGTATATGTCTAGGGTAGAGGATCACAATAGCTCAATAACTCTGTACATACGACCTTAGAACATGATGCTTATCAAAATGATCTCCATGGTATGGAAAGAAGAGTTCTTTTCTTAGTGTACTATATGCAGTTACTTATTTTTTCTTTCATTTTCCCTCCCTTCTTCTTTGGTTTAACCTCTGTTGTGACTTTTAAAAAAGTTTCTGTACCTCTTGTCCTGTATGAAATTTTATGTGATTTGAGGATGAGAAAGGGAATCATAGAAATGGTGAGACAAAGTACAAGGGTGAACCAATAGCATCTTCTGATATCCATAAGATACTATTGGTTCACCCTTTGTCCATTGTCTTGTTGGCATCACAAGATACCATGTCAGAAATGAACTTTACAAGTTGGAGGGGAGGGGAGTCAGAAGGAGGTATAGTGGGAGAAAACAGGCAGGGGGAAAATGTTTGACAAGAATTGTATTCATTTCCTTATTTCTGTAATTGTAACCCCTCTGCATACCACCTTTACCCTAAAGAAAAGAAAACATGTTAAGATGTATTCTTCCTGGTCCTGAGTTTCTTCGTGACAAAGATCTTTTCGAAGAGTTGCATTGAGCAATTTTCATAAGTGGGAAAAATGCTTTGTGTAGTTCGAGTGAAATCATTGGGATTTTGAGAACACTCATTACCACAGCAAAATCTATCCCATTTTGCTAATGTGCATGCTAATTTGCTTCTTTTACTTGTTTACCTTTCTCCCACTAGGGTATTAAACTTATTCTGGAAGGAACCATGCTTTTTTGACTCAATAACTTGTACTTATTGGGTAGCTAAAGGTATAATAGAATAATTATATTCAAAAGAATTTTGAGCGAAGGAAAGAACCAAGTTTTCCATGTTTAATTGCTAAATGCCATTCCAAATTCTTACCCAATGTCTGTAAAAGTTATTCAGAGATAGTACTAATGGCATCTATTTAAACAGTGCTTTATGAAAGTTGCACAAAATGTGTTCATCTATTTAAAGATCCATTGAACTTCTGTGTTTAGTGTATATGGTCATAGTTATATAATGTTAGATAAAACTATGGAAGTCACCAGAATGTATTATTAACAGTGGCTCTACCATTTCAGGACCAATAACTCATAGAAAGTAAATCCTCTAAACTAGGTGTCATTACTACTGGTCCAGGTTCCTTGAAGTTGCCATTGTAGCATAGCCCTTACCCTGGATTTCAGAAGCACAACTATCTCTATTCTGAGTGGATGGGGTAGAATTGAGTGTGATTTGAAAGAAATGATTGGGTGGAGAAAAAATAAGCCTAGTATTTTTTTCCATTAACAGATTTCATCAAACATCTTGATGTGAACATTATAATTTAACTCCTAAAGAGAACAATAAAAGTATTTAAAGGCTACAGATGTGATTAGTAGAACATATTCCATATTCTTAGCCTGTACAAGGTTCTGGTTCAAAACTTTTCATCAAAGAAAGCAAAACACCAAATCATTAATTATTATTAATAAAGTTCTTTGCTGATCATCATGCCAATTGCTTCTCAAAAGAAAAAACACCCTAAATATAATCAAGGAACATAAACATGACTAGCTCCATTTTTCCTATGAAAAAGTTTTAAGGTTCATAAAGACCACCCTCTGGCAAATAAGTAACATAATTGAGCTCCCAGCCAGATTTTTGCTCTAGCCTGTGTGTATTAAGTAGCAAAGTTGTTAATATACCACCTGCCTATTCCATTTAAAACTTCCTTCCTCAATGTTTTCCTTGACCACTAGTTTTTATATACTTTGTATACCCAGAAGCTATTTTTGAACAAAAGAAATCATGCTATAAAACTGCAAACTACTCTATTTTTTGCAGGCATTTTCAAGTTATTATTATTAGCTGCATAAATGACTAGCATTCCAGAATAAATATTAAGATCCTCAATATAGCCTACTGTTATAATAACAATGCAAATATAAAGTCAGCAACCACATAGAGGGTGCTGACTCATCTTCACAGAGCACTGATTTACTGAGACCTGAGTTAACTTCAGCTCTTTGCTCTAATGGCCTCCTGTAATACCTGTTTACATCTACCACCAGGAAGCAGAGCATATATAACAATCAGTAGTAACCTAGAAGACGGGTTTTTAGAAAGCTTATAGGTTGCAATCTTTTCTATACTGGTTCTCAGATGAATGACTAGTGGACATATAGTGCCATTTTACTCAGTGTGTTCTCTTTTTTTCACCCTGACCTGTCAAAGATTTAAATTGGTACTTATGGAAAGATCCTGGAAAAATATAATAACAAAACTTAGGACATGTTTCAGACATGCCTGAGTTAAAGTCAATGAATTTACCATACTTAAAAATTCCCTTTTGAATCTGACCTATTTTCTTTCTTTCTTTCTTTTACTTTTTTTACATTTTTAATTGTATTTTATTGTTGGGGTGATATATAGAGGGGGTTACAGTTACATTCATCAGGTTGTGGGTACATTACTTGTTGAATATTGATACCCCTTCCAATATTTTTCTCCCACTTTCCCTTTCCTCACCCCCTCCCAACCATCATGTTTTTCCCCTTCTCTTCCCTACTTCAAGTAAATTAATAAACATATAAACAATATACCAGGTACCAAATTCAGATACAGTAACAACATGAGATAAACCATAAGGGGAAAAGAGAAGAAATAACTTCACATACTACATTAGGAACAGGAATCACAAACATAAGCCTCTTGTTTCCATATCCTGGAGTTCATTCCACCTAAAGATTTAAAGAGAGACTTCTCTGAAGAGGAAATAAGAATGGCCTATAGACACATGAAGAAATGCTCGATATCTCTGGCCATAAAAGAAATGCAAATCAGAATAGTGCTAGATTCCACCCCACTCCAGTTATAATGGCCATCATCAAGAAATCTAATAACAACAGATGATGGTAGGGATGTGGCAAGAAAGGAATACTAATTCACTGTTGGTGGGGGTGTAAACTTGTTAAATCACTCTAGAAAATAATATGGCGATTCCTCAAAAGACTAAACATAGAGCTCCACTATGACACAGCAATTCCACTCCTGGGATTTACCCAAATATCCAGAAACAAGGGCAAATTAAAGCTAGTAGCACAACCATGTTTATTGCAGCACTATTTACCATAGCAAAGATATGGGATCCATCCACATGTCCCTCGGTAAATGAATGGATAAAAGCTATATTCTAAGACCAAGCCAGATGCCCCAAATATGCTCTGTCAGGATGATTCTATCAAGAAAACATTCTCAGAAATAAAAGTTAATTTTATTTTTTATAGTGAATTTTTTTTGCCTGTCCTGGGGCTTAAACTCTGGGCCAGAGCACTGTCCTTGGGCTATCCTCAAGGCAAGCGCTCTACCCACTTGAGCTACAGCACCACTTCCAGCTTTTTTCTATGCATGTGGTACTGAGGAATTGAACCCAAGTCTTTGTTCATGCTAGGCAAGCACTCTACTAGTAGGCCAAACTCCTGGCCCCAAAAGTTAATTTTATTCTTGATATTAATATGTACTTATAAAAGTTTGGGAATTGATTGAGCCAATGTTCTCATTTGACAAACATGAGCATGGTTATAGTATCTATTTCACAAAAGTAAAATGTTAAGTATATGTATTTTGTAAAACTTAAAGGTATTCATAGTTTTTATTAATATAACAATGTGTTAAGTATAGTAATAATAATGATTACCTCTCAAGCTCCTGGAAAAAAATTAGGAAACTAATTAGATTATATTTGTAACTATCAAGCTTGCTTCACAAATAATTGGTATTTAAAATCATGCATAATTAATGACAAGTTATTCGCTTGGTATTTTTGTTCAGTTCAGAAAGGCATTATCTCTTACTAGTTGATTTAAAATGAATTTTGGAAATGATCAGGTTGGGAAATAACTATTGATTTGATAGTTCCCCACACCTAGGCATATCAGTAGAATTCTTAGTATGACATAATATTAGAGACATTAAAGCAACATCAGATTCTTTTCCAGTTTTCCTCAAATATCTATGCATTAATTGAAGGGAGTATCAGTTACTTCATCATGTTCAATAAAATTGTGAGTTGATGATGCTGTTAAAGTGACAAAATCAAATTGTTATTTTTATCCGAAAGGGTAAAAATACCAAACCAATTGTGTAAAATACCACCACAGGAATGGTCAGTTGTTATCTTTGTTGATACAGATAAGAATTAGCAAATAAATGCTCTAAAATTTTGTATGTAGTATGAATGTTTTGCTTTCTGGCTTCCATAAGGGAAGCTGTATTATGGATATATTCCATGCAATCTATTGATTTCATAAGAATCTCTAAGAGCTTCTCTGTGAAGAATTTCATATCATACTGGTTCCTCAAAGAATATAAAGTATTGTTTAATGACTTTTTCAAGTGTACATGCAAGAAGTCAGAGCATATATATTAAGGGCAGTAATAATACATAACATATAGGGCTGGGGATCTGGCCTAGTGGCTGAGTGCTTGCCTAGCATACATGAAGATGTGAGTTCGATTCCTTGCCACCACATACATAGAAAAAGCCAGAAGTGGTGCCGTGGCTCAAGTGGTAGAGCTCTAGCTTTGAGAAAGCCCAAGGACAGTGCTTGAGCCCTGAGTTCAAGCCCCAGGACTGGCAAAAGATACATAACATATATTAAGTGCTGAATGAAACTCATATATGTTATGGGAAATAAATAGCACTCTAAGTCAGAAGAAAAAAAGATTCTTGATATTCAAACTGAGCAAATAGAGTTTATTAGCTAACTACACACACATAGTTTGTTTGAATCTTTTTTCTAAGATTTTTTTACTTAGTAATCTTCATTTTGAGTTCTAAGGATTCTTTATGTATTATAGAATGAATATTTAGGAGATACATAATTTGAATTTTTCAGTCAATTTGCTTATGTTTTTCTTTTGGCCAGTTATGGGGCTTGAACTCAGGGTCTGGGCACTTTCCTTGGGCTTTCTTAAAGCTACTGCTCTGCCGGGGCCAACCGGCAGCAAACCAGGGTTCGCAGATTGGGATTCCTGAAATAGGGGGCAAGGACTAGGAAAAAATAGAAGAGAGACAAACAGATGGGGTTCAGGAGGGCTACAGCCCAAATCAGGAGCCACAGCTTAAGAAGCCTGTAGCCCAAGACCGTAGCCCAGTTTATTTCCAGTTCTCAATCTTAAATACACTTCTTTAAACTAGGGAACTGCCAGGGGCTACATTCGTACAAACAGTATCAAGTCTGAAATAGGTTGAATGAGAAGCTATCAAGTCCCAAACAGGTTAAATGAGAAGCTATTGACACAGCCCAAAATCATGATAAGAGCTTACTTCCTTGTGTACTCAATTGTGCGGGTCCAAGGTCATTGACCCCACAGTCACGGTCACTGACCCCACAGTCAGTCCCCAACACTACTCTACTCTTGGGCCACAGCACCACTTCTATGTGATACTGAAGAATTGAACCTAGGTATTTTTGCATGCTAGGTAAGTACTCTACCACTAGATCATGCTCCCAGCCCCTGTTTTTTATTTTAACAGTACCTTTTTAACCACAAAATGTACAATTTTGATGGCAGAGGATTCATCATTTGTATGAATATTCATCTTGATGTTGTATCTGATTTTTTTGCTTAAAATATGACCAAAAGAAGCTGGGTGCCAGTGGTTTGTACCTGTAATCTTAGTTACTCAGGAGACTGAGATCGGATGATCAAGGTTTGAAGCTAGCCTGGGAAGGAATATCTGGGAGACTTTTTTTCTCCCTTTAACTGGAAGTAGAATTGTGGCTCAAGCATTAGAGTACTAGCATTGAGCAGAAAAGCTCAGGGATATTGCTCAGGCTCTGAGTTCAAGCCCCAGGATTTGTACATACACTTAAAAAATAAAGGCAATGAGTTTTTTTTTTTTAATTTTTGACATACTCTAAATATTTAACAGTTTCAGCTATTATGAATTGGTATAGTTCCTATTTTGAGTTGATTTTGTGTATGGTGTAAGTTAAAGGTAAAAAATATCTTAGCATTACTTGTTGAATTGCTTTGGCACCTTTATTGAAGATCAATTATCCATATTCTATAGAGCATCCAATTTTGTTCTTTGATTTTTTTGTTTTTCTTTTGGCAAGTTCTATATCAGTTTGATTAGTGTATGCTTATAGAGATATTTGATTTAGAACTTGTTATTCCTTTTATAGAATATCTTTATTTTGCATTCTTGGGATTTTACTACAAATTTTAGGAACAACTTTTCAAATTATGTTCTAAAAAGTAACATGCTTTCATTTGATAAAAATTAATTCCATTAGCTTGAGAATTGTCATGTTGACAATTGTAAGGTCTGCTGAAAAGAAACTCCACACAGCTCAGAAGAGTGTTTATTGTGTGAGGAAAGAGCAGACTCCTGCTGCCCAAGATGGAGTCCGGCAAGCAAGAGAGCTAATGGCGAGAAGTGAGCTATTATGTAGGGGAGGGGCCTATCCACAGCTGAAGTGGATGTGATCTCAGAGGATGGGGAAATACCTCAGTGGGGACCTCCCACAGCCCCAGTTGCTAGGGTTACAAGTGCTGGATGGGATTTTCAGGGTGCAGGGGGAGAGAGCCAAGGGAAGAAGTCATTTCTTCCAGGCAGACCTAACAGCAATTATTGACTGTAAACAGATATTCCCATTTATTTATGTTTTCTTCAGTTCTCTTAGGAACATTCTATAATTTTCAGCATGTATAGTATATTTCTTTTATTAAATTTTGTGAAAACTTTTTTGAAGATTTTATGAATACAATTGTTTCTTAATTTTCTGAGTGATTTGTTGATAATATTTAGACATTTAATCAACTTTTGTGTATGTTTGGTTTAGTGACTTTGATAAAAAAATCATTTGTGAGTTATTGCCCTTTTTTGGTAAATATGCATTACTTACTATTCTATTTGCATTTTGACATCATTTACAGATATAGTTTAATCCTTTCTCATGAGACTTCCTTTAATTTATTAGCATTGTTTTGTTATACAAACTGGCACCTCAGTAAAACTTTGAATGGAAGTTTTATGAGCGAACATATATTCTTTGGATACAAAGAATTAGTTTTAATTAGTATATTAGTTGTAGATTTTCAAAAAACTGTATCTTCCATGAGATTGAAGAAGTTCTTCCTATTTATTTCTAATTCATTCAGAGCTTTTCATCCTTACTATTAGGTTTTCTGTCTTTTTTAGGTCATTATGTAGTTGATTTACTAATGCAGTGAGTAAATTACTTCTATATTAGCAACTTCTTAAAAATACTATTTCTTGAGACAGTATGTGCCCAAGGCTCACCTGTAACTTTCTTTCTTTCCCAGGTTGCCATTCAATGTGCTATGCTTCTCAGTCTCCTAAGTCCTCGAAAGTATATGATCTACCATGCCCAGCACATTAGTTTCTTTTATATTAAGCCAATCTTGCATTTGCAGAGTTGATCTCCCATGGTCACATGACATAAATCTTTCACATGCTTGGCACTTGTAGTTTTATTGCTAATATGTTGATATAAGAATTGACATCTATGCTAAGGATATATATGTTTTACAACCAAATTATAACACTACTGAACCATCTAATGAATTATTTTCCAGTTATTTAGGCATTCCTGTTACATTCTCTGTATTTTGTACTTTTCTACATAAAATATTCTATAGTTATTTTGTTAGAATTTTATCTGAGTGCTTAATTTGTTTGGCTTGCTATACAAAACAAATATTAAAAGTCTCAGTTTGCAAGTTAATATTTTATACTCAGGGCTATATTTGTACATAGCTTTTATGTTCCTGGCTAAAATAATTTATTTTTTCCCAAGGATTCTTGAGAGATTTCTTGAGATATTCTATGTTCAAATCATACTATGTCAACATTTCTTCTTTTAGCACTTTCATGCTACTTTTCGAACTTTGTTGTTCCTGATGAGAAGGTAGCTACTCATTGTGATTTGTTTTTGTTCATGTAAGAGGTGAATTATTTTTTCTCTTGTTGTTTTTAATAAGTTCTCATTGTCTTTGGTTTTTAATAGTTGACAATGGTGTCTCCAGCTCTGGGCTCATACATGCCTAAATTTGAGCTTCTTGACTATATGAAAGAAAATGTTCTTGCCAATTTGGAGGAGATTTTAGCTATTATTTTCAAAAGTTTTTGCCACTTTTTTTCATTGTCTTCTGGAAATCTACCATGATTATATTTATTCTCTCTCTCTCTGTCTCTCTCCCTCCCTCTCTCACTCTTTCTCTCTCTCACACCTATATGCTGTTTCTTTTTCTCTGATTCAATCATTCTGCCTTTCCCAAAATGCTATTAAGCAGTTTTCCCAACAAAAATAAAAACATTTCCCAGAAAATTTTTTATTTTGCTTACTTTTATCTCTAAAATTTTCAGTAAGAAAACCAAAAAAAACAGTACAAATACTTGGAGACTGAACAATACAATTTAAAATGATATGTGGGTAGAGAAATCAAGTAAAAATTTAAGACTTCCTGGGATTAAATGAAGGTGAAAAGGTAATATACTAGAAAATATGGTTATGAGAGTTTACACTGAAATAGCTTAACTATAAATGTAAATAGCTTAACTAATTACATCAAAGTCTTATGAAAATAAAACTAGTGGATAGGAAGACACAATAAGGATTAGAGCAGGGAGTGTTAAACTGCAGAGCTTCTGTATGGCAAAGGAAATAGCTAGCAAGTTAAATAGAAAGCCCACAGAGTAGGAGAAGATCTTCACTAGCCATACAATAGACAAAGGCCTTAGATCTAAACTATACCTACAGCTCAAAAACTTAAATATCTCAAAAACAAATCTAAGAAACAACCATCCCATTAAAAGGTGTGCTAAAGACTTAAAGAGAGACTTCTCTGAAGAGGAAAAAAGAATGGACTATAGACACATGAAGAAATGCTTGATATCTCTTGCCATAAAAGAAATGTAAATCAAAACAACTTTGAGATTCCACCCCACTCCAATTATAATGGCCATCATCAAGAAATCTAATAACAACAGATGCTGGTAGGGATGTGGCAAGAAGTGAATATTACTTCTCTGTTGGTGGGAGTGTAAATGCATTCAACCACTATGAAAAGCAGTTTGGCGGTTCCTCAAAAGACTAAACATAGAGCTCCCCAATGACCCAGCAATCCTACTCCTTGGCATTTACCCAAACATCCTGAAACAAGGACATACTAAAATATAGCAAAGATTTGGATCCAGTTCAGATTCCCCTCAGTAGATGATTGGATCAGAAAGATGTGGTATTTATACACAATGGAATTCTATGCTGTCATAAAGGATGAGACTAAAGGAAAGACTCTCTAGGATATGGAAACAAGAGGTTTATCTTCTGTGATTATTATACTTAATGTACTATGTTATTTCTCTTCTTTTTTGTGGCCCTTTGGTTAATCTCATATTTTTTTATCATATCTGACTTTGTTACCTGTTATCTTATATATACTTTATTTATTTATTTGTAATAGGAAAGAGAAGGGGGAAACAAGATGATTGGATGGGGGTGAGGAAGGGAAATGTAGACAAAAACATATGAAGGGATATCAATGTGTGACAAGTAATGCACCTAGTATCTGGAAAATGTAACTGCAACCCCTCTATACATTATCCTGACAATAAAAAAAATTAAAAAATGATTACAGCAGTGATTAAGGAAATGGAGATTATAAGAGCAATATAAAGCAATGAAATAAAGCAGTTGGTTGTTTGAAAAGATGAACCAGATTGACAATTAGCCATACCAATAGAAGAAAAAAGGGGTAAGACCCAAGTTAATAAATTAGAGTTTAAAATGGAGGATGGATATCAAAAGACATACCATACCAGAAGTTCAGAAAACATCAGGTAAATATTTGAAACCTTGTACTCCAATGAAATGGAGAACAGACAAAACTGATTATTTTTTTATGTGCAAATCCAATTTTATTTTAATGTTAACTTCAATACCTCCTAAATTAGTGGGAGCCCTCATTCCCTGGATCAACATTCCCGAGTTATTGAAATTTATCAGCCCTACCCCCCCCCCTAGCAATTCATTCAATCCTAAGTCCACAGCTTTAGCTGGGAATATAAATATGACCCCCTCATTCCAAAATTATTGTTTAGATAGGGTTTTACTACATCCTTGTGCCTGTGGTAGTCTCACATCTATCTCTGTTTCCTAAGTCAGTGGGGTTACAAGCATTAACTACTCTACATGCCCCATTTCTGGCTTTTGAACGATGGATTGCCACATCATTCTGGCTTTTACCATTTCCCAACTTATTCCACTCAACTCATACTAAGGTGCATCAGAGTCTTGTGTCATAGCTTTGGCTTTCATTTTGGTCCATGCCACATCTCTGAACTTTTACTAACAGGGTTTCTCACTCTGGTTCGTGCTGATTTCAAAATGATTTTCTACTCATTTCACCATTGTCATCAGGAGGCTGTGGGAACACTATACAAGGCATTTCTTTTATGCAGTGGTAGGACTCTAGGTTTTGACTTCAAAGCCTCCTAAGAGGCTGTTTTCTAGGTTTTGTGAGTCCAAGTTTTGGTAAAACTGAGAGTCTATTTGCTTAAAATTCACCATAGTTTCTTATCCAGTAGCTTTTCTTGAACAAATACTTCTCCATTCATTTTATGGTTATGATTCATTTGAAGAGTCCACTAAATATTATTTCTGATAATTTTTAGTGCTTTCTTGGAATAATATAGTGTCACTATTCTAGAAGCCTCATCTTCAATTAACCTTTTAATTGCATCTAATTAGGTGATTGCATTGTGTTTATTTATGTTTAGCATTTTATTATTGTTCATTCTTGTGCAGATTTGGACATATATCTGGAATGAGATTCTTAACCTGAAGAACGTTAACAGTTTTCACAGCACAAAGTTTCCTTCCGGTGGATTTTTTAGTCTTTATTTTTTCTTAGTTTCTTATATCTATGAAGGATTGTTTTGGTGTTGCTGGATGTGAAATTATAAATTGACAGTGTTGTTTCTCTTCTTACCATGTTAACATGGTTGTTCGATTGTATTTTGGTTTTCAGATTGATGTCATGAAATAAGTGGTTGTCCTCATCTCTTCTTCTGTGATATTTATATTTACTTTTTAATGACCTTTTATGCTTTATATTAGTGTGTATTTAGTTGTATAAGAAAATGACAGTCTCATATATATACAAATGTTTCCTACCCCTTATTGGTATCTTCTGTCCCTTTCTACCTCATACTCATCCCTTTCCTCTTCCCAAATAATGCCCCCATTCAATTTTTATCTCTAATTTTTTCCATGTTGGGAGTTTATTTGCAAACATATGCTGAGTTGGATAGTCTGATCCATTTTTCCAAAGTCTGTGCCTCTTCAAACATTCTTTTTATCTGTTAAATGGATGAATTACAACACCCTTACTCCTTAAGCAGTTTGTATCTCTCTCTAAAAAAAAAATGGTACAGCAAACCCAGATCCAAAGTACACAGTCATCATTGCCAATAGATGCCACTTGTTTTCCCCTGAAAATAGCAAAGTCTTCTCCAGGCCCTCCTCATAATCACAGAGGTTGTAAATCTTCGAACACTCTGTCTCAACAAGGTGCTGTGAGAATCTCTGTGAAAGACACAGAGACAATTTGGGAGAAAAGGGTGAGAAACCAAGTGAGTCTTCCTTCCATCTCTAAATTATTGAAGATTCAACATATAAGAGAAAGCATAGTATTTGTATGTTTGTTCTGTTCATCTTAATATGGCAATTTCCACATTTGTTCACATGATTTTTTACTTCTTTATGGATGAATAGTCTTTTCTGAAATAAGTGTGCTACATTTTCTTTATTCATCTTTCTTTGAAATATTTCACTTGTGGCCTGCAGTGTGATCTATTTGGGAAAAGTTACATGGGATTCTAAGCAGAATGTATTGCATGGCTATTAGATTGAATATTCTATAGATGTCCAGTAAGTCCATTTGGTTTAGTGTAGATCAGTCTAAACCTAGTTTCTTTATTAATTCTTGGCCTGGATGATTTATGTATTCAGGAGAGTAGGTTACTGCCATCCATAACTGTTATGGTGGTTGTGTCTACTATAGAGTTCAGAAACTATCTCTGAGGATAAAATAACCTTTGTTGTCACATATCACCTACTCTTTAGGCTATATAATCAGGAGATAAAATAATCAAGATTTATAAGAGTAGAAGAAATCGATGGAAGATAGCGGCGGTTCAGGGTGAGACATACTGAGCTCCTGTCAAAATTCATGTACTGGCAGTGCAGGAGATAGTCCTCTAACAGAAATTGATCCTGAGTAAGCTTTAGGACCACAGAGAACTCAGGCAGAGAGGAAAAAAAGGAAAGAAAGGAAGAATACCAGCGCAAAAAGAGAGCATGGAGCTCCACCGTGCAGTGGCTGGGGAGATAAAGGCTCTTCTGAATCAGAGAAGAGAGATTGCTCCACAGCAGCACAGACCCGCTGACTACGGACAGAGCCACCCAGAGCCTGCATGAGCCCAGAGCCAACACCCGGCCGTGCACAGACCTGCCAGCTTCATGGAACCTGAGAATCCAGCAATTTGTGAGTAGCTGTGAGGAGAAGTTTCCACTTCTGCTCCAGGAATGGCATTGGGAGGGAGCCCCTCCCCCACCAGCTGAGAGCAGCGCCATCTTGACTGTTGGCAAGGACCCAGGCCAAACAATTGGAGCCTGAGAGGTGTTGCTGACCTTTCTAACTAGCAAAGGATTTCTCAGAGATCCCTTAGCCAGAAATCCGGCTGCAGCGCTGCTGAAGTCCATCCCCCTGTGCCGCCCCCAGACCTGGTAAATAAAGCCACCCGCGGATCATTCAGCTTTGTTTTATCAAACAAGCAATCTCATCAGAAAAATCCCAAAGCCAAATTACAAGAGAAAAAGACTTGGTGAAGTGTTTAGATCCTGAATTTAGTGGAGACACAAGTTTCCTATCCTGCCCCTGCAACAAAAAACAAAACAAAACAAAACAAAAAAAACAACTGAAGAATATCCTTTTTTTATTTTTTTACCCCATTTCATTTGCATTTTTAAATGTTCTTATTTTTCTCTTTGCCATTTAACCTACACATTTTTGTCTGATGTTATGATTCATTCCTTTTTTTTTCTTTTCTTCTTATCTTTTTTTTCTCCTCTCTTTTCCCACAATCCTTATGTCACTGTGGTCATTACTAGAAACACAGTGATAGCTAAGGGTACAGTCTGAATAAAAACAATATCCATATTGATACAGTCACCTGCTTTTTAAACTCCTGGTTCTCAACCCTAGTATCTCTTGGGTAAGAACTCAGAACAGTGAGGAATCTCCAGTCACCTTTTCTTTTCCTTTTTTTTGTTTTTTTTTTGTTTGCTTTTGTTTTTGTTTTTGTTGTGTGTGTGTGTGTGTGTGTGTGTGTGTTCTGTTTTATTTTGTTGCTGTATTATTTCATTTTTCTTTTTTTTTAAGTTTTTATTGTAATTAATAAAAGGGTTACATGATATTTGCTAGATAGAAGGTGCATTAATTCACATACATTGATACCCTTTCACATGTCTTGGTCCCCATTACCCTCCCTTCCACCCCCTATCTTGGTTTTCCCCCCTTCTCTACCCAATTTCACATAACCAAATACAAATATATCCAATATATCAGATAACAAAGTGAGATACTGTAACAATATGAGATAACCAAGGGACAGCAAAAGACATGGAGATAACATAGTACCTTAAGAACAACAATCATTCATTATATGGCTTTTGTTTCAATATCCTGGAGGTCCTTTCAATTCGCTTCATACTATTGGCCTTATGTATCAAGGTTTTGCTCTATTGCAATTCTCTGTTAGGAGAGCCCAAGGTTTCTGCTGATTATGACAAATGAGGGAAACCATTGAGCCTAAGTTCCTTTGAGTCTGGCTTACTTCACTTAATAGGATTTTTTCTAAGTCTTTCCATTTCCTAACAAATGGGGCAATGTCATTTTTTCTGACAGCAGCAAAGAATTCCATTGTGTACAAATACCACATCTTGTTGATCCACTCATCAACTGAGGGACATCTAGGTTGGTTCCATATCTTTGCTTTGGTGAATAATGCTGCAATGAACATTGTTGTGCTAGTGGATTTAGTATGTCCTTGTTTCTGGATCATTGAGTAAATGCCAAGTAGTGGAATTGATGGGTCATAGGGGAGCTCTGTGTTTAGCCTTTTGAGGCACTGCCATACTGCTTTCCATAGTGGTTGAAAGAGTTTGCAATCCCACCAACAATGGATCCCTCCTGGCCACATCCCCTCCAGCATCTGTTGTTATTAGATTTCCTGATCCTGGCCATTCTAACTGGAGTGAGGTGGAATCTTAGAGTTGTTTTGATTTGCATTTCTTTTATGACCAGAGATGTTGAGCATTTCTTCATGTGTCTATAGGCCATTTTTGTTTCTTCTTCAGAGAAGACTCTCTTTAACTCTTTGGCCCATCTTTTAATGGGATGGTTGTTACTTTGGAAATTAGTTTTGGAGTGATTCAATTTTTTGAGCTGTTGATATATTTTAGATATGAGGCCTTTGTCCGTTGTATGGTTGGTGAAGATCTTCTCCCAATCTTTAGGCTTCCTAATTAATTTACTAACTATGTCCTTTGCCATACGAAAGCTCTGCATTTTAATGCAGTCCCACTTATCCAGCCTTTCTCTGATTTGTTGTGATTCTTGGTCCTTATTAAGAAAGTTTCAACCTGGGCCAAGGAGGCCTAGTGTATGTCCTATTCCTTCTTGTAAAGTTTTCAGTGTGTCAGCTTTTACCTCTAGGTCTTTGATCCATTTGGAGTTAATTCTAGTGCAGGGTGACAAAGAAGGATCCAACTTTAGTTTTCTGCAGGTGCTTAACCAGTTCTGCCAGTACCACATGTTGATGAGGCTATCTTACTTCCATTCTAATTTTTTGGCTCCCTTTTCAAAGATTAGGTGGCCATAGGCCTGTGGTTTAATATCTGCGTCCTCAGTTCTGTTCCATTGGACTTCAGGCCTGTTCTTGAGCCAGTACCAAGCTGTTTTGATAATTATAGCTCTGTAATAGAGTCTAAAGTTTGGTATTGAAACTCCTCCTGTGCTGTTCTTTCTGCTAAGAAGTTCTTTTGCTATACGGGGTCTTTTATTATTCCATATGAAATTTTGGATTGCCTCTTCTATTTCTTTAAAGAATGACATTGGGATATTGATGGGTATTGCGTTGAATTTGTAGATAGCCCTTGGCAAGATTGTCATTTTCACAAGGTTGATTCTTCCAACCCAGGAGCATGGGAGGTTTTTCCATTTTTTCTTTCTTAAATTGGTATCACTGAAATCTCCTATATCAACCTCTCTCTTTTCTCTATATATTCTTCTTATTACTCTTATTCCACCCAGCAAAAACACAATATATGTTTTTCTCAGCAGCACATGGAATATTCTCCAAAATAGACCACATTTTAGGCCATAAAATAAACCTGGACAGATTCAGAAACACTGAAATTATTCCCTGCACTCTCTCAGACCACAAGGGCATCAAATTGGAACTGAACACACATCTCTACCAACAAAAACCCTGTAACTCATGGAAACTGAACAACACATTGTTGCATCACCAATGGGTCATCGAAGAGATCAGAACAGAAATCCAACATTTTATCAAATTTAACAAAAAGAGGCACACAAAATACCAGCTCCTTTGGGACATGGCAAAGGCAGTACTAGAGGAAAATTTTTAGCTCTGAAGGCCTATAAAAAGAAATTGGAAAAATCGCAAACCAATAATTTAATGTGTCACCTTAACCTCCTGAAAAAGAGCAACAAACCAACCCTAATCCCACTAGAAGGAAGCAAATTATTAAAATCAAAGGAGAATTAAATGAATTGGAATCCAAAAAAACTATAGAAAGAATCAACAAAACAAGGAGTTGGTTCTTTGAAAGAATTAACAAAATTGACAGACCCTTAGCAAATCTTACCAAAAAATGAAGGGAGCATACTGAAATAAACAAAATCACAAAAGAAAATGGTAATATCACGACAGAAATTATTAAGATCCAGAGAATCATGAGGAAATACTTTCCAAACCTTTACGCCAACAAATTTGAGAATCTAGAAGAAATGGATGAATTCCTAGCCAATGTTAACATACCCACACTGAACAAAGAAGAACTAACCCAACTAAACAGGCCTATTTCGAGCACTGAAATAGAAATGGCAATAAGAGAACTTCCACCTAAGAAAAGCCCAGGGCCAGATGGATTCACAGCTGAATTCTATAAGGTCTTCAAAGCAGAGCTCACACCAATACTCCTCAAGGTCTTCAACGAAATTGAAAATGAAGGTTCTTTACCAAACTCATTCTATGAAGCCAGTATAACCCTCATCCCCAACCAGACAGAGATTCATCAAAGAAAGAACTATAGACCTATTTCTGTGATGAACATCGATGCAAAACTTCTCAACAAAATACTGGCCAACCGTCTACAACAACTTATCAAAAAAATTATACACTATGATCAAACAGGTTTCATCACAGAGAGGCAAAGCTGGTTCTACATACGCAAATCAATTAATATAATTCAAGACATCAACAGGAGCAGGAACAAAAATCACATGATTGTCTCAATAGATGCAGAAAAGGCATTTGACAAGATCCAGCACCCCTTTATGTTAAAAGCTCTGGAGAAAGGAATCCATGGAGCATTCATCAATATAATAAAGGCTGTGTATGACAAACCCACAGCTAGTATTATACTTAACGGCATAAAGCTAAAGCCATTCCTTCTAAAACCAGGAGCGAGACAAGGATGCCCACTCTCTCCACTCCTCTTTAACATAGTATTAGAATTCCTAGCCAGTGCAATAAGGCAAGAAGCAAGCATAAAGGGGATCCAAAGAGGAAAAGAGGAAGTTAAATTTTCCCTCTTTGCAGATGACATGATCCTGTATTTAAAGAATCCTATAGACTCTACTCCCAAGCTCCTTGAGCTGATTCAAAACTTTGGAAGGGTAACAGGGTACAAAATTAACCCTCAAAAATCAACTGCCTTCCTCTATGCCAACAGTGAGAGGAATGAGGCAACCATCAGGAAAGCAACTCCTTTTGCAATAGCCTCAAACAAAATAAAGTACCTAGGAATTAAGAATGTAAAGGACCTTTTTGATGAAAACTTTAAAATACTGAAAAAGGAAATTAAAGCAGAACTGAAAAAATGGAACTACCTCCCATGCTCCTGGATTGGAAGAGTCAATATCATGAAAATGACAATCTTGCCAAGGGTATCTACAAATTCAATGCAATACCCATCAATATCCCAATGTCATTCTTTAAAGAAATAGAAGAGGCAATCCAAAATTTCATATGGAATAATAAAAAACCCTGTATAGCAAAAGAACTTCTTAGCAGAAAGAACAGCACAGGAGGAGTTTCAATACCAAACTTTAGACTCTATTACAGAGCTATAATTATCAAAACAGCTTGGTACTGGCTCAAGAACAGGCCTGAAGTCCAATGGAACAGAACTGAGGACCCAGATATTAAACCACAGACCTATGGCCACCTAATCTTTGACAAGGGAGCCAAAAAAATAGAATGGAAGACAGCCTCTTCAACAAGTTGTGCTGGCAGAACTGGTTAAGCACCTGCAGAAAACTAAAGTTGGATCCTTCTTTGTCACCCTGCATTTGAATTAACTCCAAATGGATCAAAGACCTGGAGGTAAAGCCAACACTCCGAAAACTTTACAAGAAGGAATAGGAGATACACTAGACCTCCTTGGCCCAGGTCGAAACTTTCTTAATAAGGACCAAGAATCACAACAAATCAGAGAAAGGCTGGATAAGTGGGACTGCATTAAACTACAGACCTTTCGTATGGCAAAGACATATCTAGTAAATTAATTAGGAAGCCTACAGATTGGGAGAAGATCTTCACCAACCATTCAACGGACAAAGGCCTCATATCTAAAATATATCAACAGCTCAAAAAATTGAATCACTCCAAAACTAATCTCCAAAGTAACAATCATCCCATTAAAAGATGGGCCAAAGACTTAAAGAGAGTCTTCTCTGAAGAAGAAACAAAAATGGCCTATAGACACATGAAGAAATGCTCAACATCTCTGGTCATAAAAGAAATGCAAATCAAAACAACTCTAAGATTCCACCTCACTCCAGTTAGATTGGGCCAGGATCAAGAAATCTAATAACAACAGATGCTGGAGGGGATGTGGCCAGGAGGGATCACTACTACACTGTTGGTGGGATTGCAAACTCTTTCAACCACTATGGAAAGCAGTATGGCAGTGCCTCAAAAGGCTAAACATAGAGCTCCCCTATGACCCAGAATTACACTACTTGGCATTTACCCAATCATCCAGAAACAAGGACATACTAAATCCACTAGCACAACAATGTTCATTGCAGCATTATTCACCAAAGCAAAGATATGGAACCAACCTAGATGTCCCTCAGTTGGTGAGTGGATCAACAAGATGTGGTATTTGTACACAATGGAATTCTTTGCTGCTGTCAGAAAGAATGACATTGCCCCATTTGTTAGGAAATGGAAAGACTTAGAAAAAATCCTATTAAGTGAAGTAAGCCAGACTCAAAGGAACTTAGGCTCAATGGTTTCCCTCATTTGTCATAATCAGCAGAAACCTTGGGCTCTCCTAACAGAGAATTGCAATAGAGCAAAACCTTGATACATAAGGCCAATAGTATGAAGCGAATTGAAAGGACCTCCAGGATATTGAAACAAAAGCCATATAATGAATGATTGTTGTTCTTAAGGTACTATGTTATCTCCATGTCTTTTGCTGTCCCTTGGTTATCTCATATTGTTACAGTATCTCACTTTGTTACCTGATATATTGGATATATTTGTATTTTGGTTATTTGAAATTGGGTAGGGAAGGGGGGAAAACAAGATGAGGGGTGGTGATGGCAGGGGAGGGAAATGGGGACCAAGACATGTGAAAGAGTATCAATGTATGTGAATTAATGCACATTCTATCTGGCAAATATCATGTAACCCTTCTATTAATTACAATAAAAAATATATAAAAAATTTTAAAAAAGATTATTTTGATCCTTACAATAAAAATACTGATATAAAATGTGTAAATTTCCTTACATCCATCAAAGAACTGAGAGATAAAGACAATTGAGTAAACTGAGTTACGAAAAACTGTCAAACACTCCCGGTGAGAACCAGGACATAACATAATCTAGGTGGAGAAGGGATTTCCATTTGAAGCACAAATTGGCTAAAATTCACTCAATTACACACTCTTCCTGGTTGCTCTGTGGTTACCATGGTGTTCCAATTCAGCTGTCCATTGAAGCTGAATTGGCTTGTTGGTATTATATTGTATCTGTTGCTGTCATCTCTGACCTGTTTCCTACCTATATTGAGTATGGTTTATGGCTGCTGGATTTTGAGGCAGGAGTCTGCTATGCAGTCACTAGTCTTCTTAATAAAGACTCCAAGATTCAAACCTGGAAAAAAAAAAGTTTTATAAGAGTAATCCAAAGAAAAGTCATATAGTTTGGAATAAACTTCTGTTTTACCTTTGTGAAATGTATAATAACCTCCAAAAGAATTACTCAGGCATTTGAATTAATTGGAAAACAGAGAAAAAGTAGCAGCTTTCACCCTAGCTAGATATCTATTGAGCTTCATATATATAGTTATTTTTTTCATTCTGAGCCTGGAGCATAGACAAGAGAGGAAATTCTGAGGAGTGCCTAATGTACATTCAGAGGCAATTAGACTGTACATGAATCAAAATACTGGTACTTGGCCTCTGTCTGAGTCATTCTAAGTTTGGGAATTTGAGGGGTCTTGTCTGTGACAGAAGGACAAGGGCGGAGGAAAGTATGAAGCAGATGGAACTATTGGCATTTGGATGTGAAATTTCCTCTGAAAACTCATGTTTTATCCCTACTTGATGAAGTTGTTAAGAGGTGATTGGAATATGACCGCATTGGCCTCATTAACAGATCACTGCTCTGCTGAAAGACTACTGGAGCAGAGGAGTTAGGGCCAAGTTGAAGAAGGAGGTCATAGGCCTTCCCTTTGAAAGGAATTCCTCACCCTTCTTGTGTCCTGGCTACCATGAGGTAAACAGGTTTTCTCTACCATTTCCTCTCTTCCTTTATATTCTACATCACTACAGGCCTAAAAAATCAGGAGCTAAAATCAATGACCATGAACTAAAACCTCTGAAATAGCCCAAACTAGCTCTTTCCTCATGCAACTCTTTTTTTTTTTTAAATCACGTATTTTGTTAGAGCAATAGAACATGAGGTAGCAGTGAAGTTTCAACTTTTGGCGCTATCAGAATACATGAGTTCCCTGTGAGCTATTCATGCATCTCAAAATTAACTGGGCTTAAGATAATTTGATAGAAGTGTTGTGACTTGATAGTCTGTGTCTACAGTGAAGCTCTAGTATTATGAAATTAAAGGATTATCTGTCGATAGAGATGAAGAGTGGGCTGTTTCTGGACACTGTTTTACTTTCTTAAGAGATTTGTTATTCAGGAGCTCATTGTAGAGCCTATGAAAGAACTCCAAATGAGCTCCAATGACAGCTACCCTTTGCCACATTAAAAAAGAAATGAGAACATTTAAACAGCATTTAATCTTTGTTTCCCACTGTTTCCCACTTCTTTTTCTCTTCCTGAGTAAAAATAAAATGGAATAAGACCAAGCAGCAAAAGAGTAGAAATGAAAGGGAAAATAAAAGGTGGGGGAAAAAAGAGTTAAAAGAAGAGGCCGTAGAAATCTACTTTCCTCATAGAATTTTTTAAAGACTGGATCATGTATAAATTAATGTTAGGATAGATTAAATAGTAGATAAGTATAAATTTGGGTCAATTTGGACCCTATACTATTAGGGTATGAATTTTCATTTACAAAGTACAAATTATTATTCCATTCAAAAATGAAAGGAGATATTTGCAAAGGTTAATCTTTGTTTAATCGTTATTTACAATAAAATAAATGGTAGATTTCTTTCTAGGTTTTTGCATTTTGAGTATTTTCTCCAATAGCTAATGATTCTGCATGAAATATTCAGTTAATTTCTTGGAATTTCAAATAAGAAGGAATGGAACTTAAGAAATATTAATAATAGTTAGTTTGCCATATAGTATTGTTTTTACCAGAGCACTTTTGTTGGCTCTGATTTCTTTAAGATTTTGTCGTCTGATGAATTTACTTGTTCATATTGTATATGACAATATCAGCTACACTGTGGTATCCTTCTAATACCCACTTTCACTCTGAATTGATATGTTAAAAACCATGTTGAGAAAGAGATGAATTTTCCTAAATAATGTACATTTGTCAGTACATCATAAGATTGGAAGACCTCATTCTCTAGTATACTATGTAGACTAGCTGGTGTGAATTTTTCTACCCCAATTATATGTGTAAACATAAATACATAGCCAGAGATGTTCTAAAATGCAGCAAGATAAGAATTAATTTTTACTACATCATGTTTACTTTCATTGTTTTGATCTTAAAACTTCTTCAATGCTCTGATTCCAAGTGTGAAATAAAACCATTTCATTTCCCTTCTTTTGCAAATAGTACTAAAGTGGTCATTAAGAAAACACGTATCCATCCAAGAAAACAGTAAGATGGAACTGGTACTTACTGTGCTAGATTTTCAAGTCTGAATAGGTTTTACAAAGAACATTAATGAGAATAGCATTATAAGTTCATCCCTCTGGAAAAAATCAATACATATAAACTCTGCCAACCATTTTTCCTATTATTTCTTCATTTTGTTTGATAGGGAAAAATGATACATATGTACATTATTGTGTTCAATATGGTGTTTCATATTTATACATTATAGAATAGCTACATAAACTCGCTTGACCTTTGCATTACATAACACACAACATACAATAGTTTTATTTAAGAATTCTTAAAATTTGTTATTGGCAATTTTCAGATATATATTTTATTAGTAATTGTTGAATAATTGATTTCTTGGATTTGCTTTCCCAGTTTGACTGAAAGTTTGTCTTATTTGACTAAGATATACTCAATCTCCTAGAGCTTTGTATCTTACACTGTTTACTCTCTTATTTCTGAGTCTGAGGTTTTTGTACTTCACATATGTAAGATCCAAGTATTATTTGGACATTTGTGCTTGCCTGGATTCATTTATCATGATATCTGCCATAGTTTTTCCTTTAAAAACTCAATAATATTATGTTATATATACATATGTCACATTTTGTGTCTAAGCATTGATTGAGGGCACTTAGCCTGATTTCACATCTTGAGAAGATATAGTTTATATATTTTTGACATAGTGGTTTCAATTCCTTTGGATGCCTATGCAGTGTGGAGATTGTAAGGTTACAGAGTAGTTCTTTTTAATTTTTCCTTTTCTGGAAGCATTTATATTTTCCATAGGTAACTGTATCAATCTACATTTGCTTTAATTGCATATGGTTTGCTTTTCACCACACCCTCACTAACTCTGGCAATCATTAATCTTTTTGGTAACAGCTACATCAATTGTATGATGACTTCTCATTGTGGTTCCAATGTGTATTTCCCTACAGATTAGTGATGGTGAGTCCTTTCTTGTATATTTGTTGGCCATTTGTAGGTCTGCTTTCAAGAATTTCCTACTCAGATTCTTTGTTCATTTTTAAGTTAGGTTACTTATTTTCTCACTTTTGAGCTGCTTGAGTTCACCAAATGTTTTGGATATTAACCAATTTTTCAAATGTATGTTTTCCAAGTATTCTTCTCCGTTCTGTAGATTATTTATCTATGCTATTGATATTTTTCTTTGGTATTTGGATTTTTTTGAGTTTGGAGTTTGGTGTCATGCTATTTGTCTATCTTTTTTGCTTTTGTTAACATTTTGTAGTCATATCCAAGAAATCATTACCCAAACAACATAATTTTTTTTCTATTATGAGACTTCTACATTCTTATATGAAGCTTCCTCAGGAACTAGTACTATCCTTATAGTTTATATTTTTACTATAAACTTAGTGTTTTGAAAATGAAATCCCTTGAAATGTAGGCCATTTTACTAGTCAGATTACTATCACTGCTGATGAAGAAATTATCTTGTGATGTGTTCCCTGCCTCTCTTTTTGATTTTTTCATCATTCGCTCCATCATTGGCTCATTCATTTCTTCCCCCTCACATCCATTCTTGAGTTAATTTTTGTATTTGGATATTTTTAACTGTATTTTTTTTGTCTTTTCTTTTTGAACACAATATAAAAATTGATCATGGCACTTGTTAGCCAAGTATTTTGTCACTGAGTTTCATCCCAGCCCTCAATCATTATTTTAATAAAGCTTTATTAAATTTAATTAGTGAAAACATGTTTATATAGGAAATAAGCAAGGGGCCAGGAGTTTAGCCTACTGTTAGAGTGCTTGCCTACCACGCACAAAGACCCTGGTTTGATTCCTTGGTACCACATACATAGAAAAATGCTAGAAGTGATGCTGTGGCTCAAGTTGTAGAGCTCTAGCCTTGAGAAAGCCGAAGGACAGTGCTTAGGCACTGAGCCCAAGTCCAGGACTAGCAAAAAAGTGAATAAACCAGAAGTCACAGAACTATACAGTCTAATAAATCAAAGTCATTGCTAATGGTTCATGTTTTATGATTTTGAGGAGATTGAAATTTCAATAACCTTATGACATAGACTTTGTTTTATTCCTAATTTCTAAACTAGTGAAGAATAGCTTCTAAACTGCTGCTTAATGTAAGTTCTGGTTATCATTCTGAAATTTCTAAATCTGGCCAGTAATTAACTCTACTATTTGATACATTAATTTCTTAGGAACCCACATCCTTTGTTATTACTTTACTAATTTTGACCACATCTTCTATCATATAGACTTTTGTAAGAGCTTATGGACAGAAGGGGGGAAAACAAGATGGGGGAAGGGTAATGGGGACCAAGACATGTGAAAGGGTATCAATGTATGTGAATTAATGCACCTTCTATCTGGCAAATATCATGTAACCCTTTTATTAACTACAATAAAAAGATAAAAAAGAGCTTATGGACAGAACATATATCTGTACAGACATACACATGCACAGACACACACATATGATATATATTCGGCAATACTGGGGTTGAACTCAGATCCTTGAACTTGCCACTTAAGCTCCACCCCTAACTCATTTTGTTTCAGTTTTTTTTTTTTTTTTAGTATCCAGATAGAGAGTCCTGTGTTCAGACTTCAATCCTGCTATCCCTGCAGCTTGAATGGCTGGTTTGCAGGTGTTATCTGTTACTTCTGGAATCCTAACTGCACATCTTCACTTTCCACTTCTCACCCACTTGCCAAAGATAATTTTAGAAAATATACTGTTAATCCCTTTCTAAACAACTTTTCAATAACCATTTATTGTCCTAATAGACAGTCCCAACTCCTCATAAGATGTGGAATTCTCTTTTGACATGCTTCAGGTTTTCCCTGCAACAACTTAGCTCAAGCACATGTGGTTCTTATAGTGCAAAGCATAATTTACTACAAACTCCACATTTGTGTTCTGTTATTCTGCTTCTTTAGTGTTTAAGGAGACATTATCTCTCCCTTAGACTACACTTTTTTTTTTAACATGGTCCTACCTTCTCTGACATCTCATTTATTACATACCCTAAACTCTTAATTCTTGCTTCAAGAAGCATAGCCCTGAATCATTCTTTAAAATAAAAGCATGAGGGCAGTGAGTTTAGCCTAGTAGCAGAGTGCTTGCCTAGCCTACACTAAGATCTATGTTCGATTTCTTGGTAGCACATATATAGAAAGAACTGAAAGTGGTGCTGTGGCTCAAGTGGTAGAGCTCTAGTCTCGACGAAAGCCGAAGGACAGTGCTCAGGCCCTGAGTTCAAGTCCCAGGAATGGCAAAAAATAAAATAAATAAAAATAAAAACATGAAAAATTAGTGTTTGACACCTAAGTGCTAAGTAATACTTATAAATAATACTTATAAGATGAAAAGAAAAATTTCTGTACCCAGAGATTTTCTTTTGTTTCTTTATGGTTTTTATAGTAAAGTTGAAGAATTTAAGATGTTGATAGATAAATGGCTAAAGAGAGTGCACACACAAATACACACATGTATGTTTCTACTAGTTTTTATATTTCATGTGCCATTCTTAGGGAGCTTGGGAAGAGTGCTATGAAAGCCTAAGGATTGGATTGGTGGATAATTCTTTGCTTCATCAGGGTGTTAATCCTACATGCCTGTGGTGATAAACCCTAGAAAATCCGGATAATCCTATATAGTATTCAGAGGGAGCCTGAAACAGCTATAAATACATATCAAACTGTCAAATACCATTATCACTTAGACAACTCTGCAGTCCTTTCCAAATTATATTAATCTGTCCCTGCTTTACTGAGTCTTGCTTGAAGCATTTCCCCATGTTTCCTCATATTTCCCTTTACTTTCTAGGTTCTGGTTGTCTCTATCTCTGTCTCTACAATTTATTTCTTTCCCTCTACTTTCTTCTTTCTTTCTTTTCATTCATTAATGTTGGACAGATTTCTCTCTTTGATTTTTTTGTCTCTAGAAATTCTGTTGTCTTCTCTCACATTCTTTGTGATATTGTCTAATGGCATGAATTTCATGTTTTCTATTCATAGGAATAAAAAACAAAAAGTCCTTAAAGCAAACAGAGCAAATGTATTTGTCAGTGATTGGAAAACAGCAAAAGGAAAGCAAAAAAGACTTCCCTCAGAAATGAGCCCCAATGAGAGGACCTCCAGGATATGGAAACAAAAGTTTTATAAATGTGTGATTGTTGTTCTTAATATACTATTTTATTTCTCATCTCTTTTGTTGCCCCATTGGTTAATCTCACGTTGTTATAGTATCTGACATTGTTTTCTGGTATATTGTATATATGTTTATTTGAAATTGGAAAGGGAAGAGGGGGAAACAAGATGAGGGAAGGATGTGGAAGGAGGGAAATGGGGACAAAAACACATGAAGGGGTACCAATGTGTGTGAAGTAAAGTACCTTCTATCTGGTGAATATAACTGTAACCCCTGTAATAATTACAATAAAATATATAAAAATGAGCCTCAAAAGATGAATTTGATAGAGTTCTTTGGGAGAGCAGGTCTATTAGTATATAGTTCCATCCATATTTCCTCCCTGGGCTTTAGACTAATTTCTTGATGACTTGTGAACTTACTGCTCTTGCTCTTTATACTGGCTGACTGGGAAGCCAGCACATTATGCAAAGAAGAGGAATTATAGGAAGGAGAGGCACCATAGCGGGACATGTGTTGTCTACCATGTGTTATGTCTACTAATTATTATCTCCCTGAGAGGAAAGCTAACTTTCTCACTTAACCATTTCCTCCCATCTCTTTCCCTCTTATAGCACATTTCTTTCTTTTTTTTAATGATACATTTGTTTCTTTCTTCTCTCCTGCCTTGTATTCTCCCCTCTTCTATCTTTACTTCTTAGTGGTGTACTATGGACACCTGTTTCTTCCAGTGTGAACACAAATAGAAGTCATCCTGTGATGACCGCAATAAACCCCAGTGTTCTTTAGAGCAGTCTTGTTTATTCTAAATTAGCATCCCTATGATTCCCAGGCACAGAAAGTATTTGAAATTCTACCGATAAGTGAATAATTTTTGGCAGTTGCAAAATGAAAGCAACTGCACTGCCAAAAGACTTCTGTTTACCACACAAAACAAATGTTGTTACTATTTCCACTCCAAAAAACATCTTAAAAGCACCCTTTCACAAAAGCATTGTTCTAGCCTTTAAGTTTAATTAGATGTAAAGAAAATCTTTTGTTATTTTTTGTTACATAATTTAGGCTTGGCTAATAACCAAAGATAAATAATAGTTTACCCCTGCTGGGATCTGTAGCAACACTTCTCTGAATAAAATACTGCCTATGTGCAGGACAAATCTTGCAAAAGGCCTTTTCCTTTATGCTAACTTTTCTTTTGTTCTCATCTTGATTGCTTTTACCACTCCATCATCCTTTTGCTTCTCCCCAGGATCTCTGCAATATGGTTTTCATGAATGTGTTTAGGAGCAGACTATTTTTTTTCCTACCAATGCACATTTTGTAAGTTTTGGCTAACACCTGCATGAGTCTATTGACTTCTTTAGTTGTAGCTAGGCTATTAGGTTAAGGCCGAATGGGGTGGGAAGGAGGGGCATGAGATCAAGTAGTTGTTGGTTTGTATAGTATTTGACCACAACAGCTGCCCTGACTGATAAGTTTATTTTTTTTATTAACTGCACAATTTTCCTTGACCCACCACTTCTAACCAAGATAAGAATTCTCTGTTGAGTTTCCTTTTTGTTGAGAACAGTTTATTTCTATGCTTACATTTTAAATTTTGCTATGACACAGGCAACACATTCTGTGTGCTCAGAATACTGAATATCTTTGGTTTTTCTATTTACTGGTGTTGTCTGTTACTCTGATATTTAACCACAAAGAGGATGGCTAATGGGGGGCAGGGACCCCAAGCCCCTGGAACAGAGGCCACCCACAGGGAAGGGGATGAGTACATCTTATTTTAGCAACATAGCTAAAAGTCAAGAGACCTGGGCTTCTGTTCTGACTTGACCACAGACTTCCACTTGGCCTTGAGCAAATCCCTGAATGAATCTGTGTTTTTAAGCTTTTATCTGTTTTCCATAATTGGCATTCTCATTATGAAATCAAGTTAGATGCTATGTCTGACATGTTTGAAGAGAAAATTTAAGTACAAGTTTAGAATAACTTAAATTTTGTGCTTCCAGAGGGCAAAATTATACATTTTATTTGTCCCTTGGTCAACTGCATAATTAATTAGTTTCTACTGGGTAAGCATCGTCTCTTAAGAAAGGGACGAACTAAGGAATCATGTATGTCATGCTCCACAGTAGCCAGTTGTCATCAATTCTTTATTGACTCCTCAAAATAAAAATAAAATGGCCTCTGCTAAGCCAGTTCTCATAAGAGGAAACTGAGGATCAAATAACTCTCAGAAATTGTGAACTCACCACAAGTAAATTGGGAGAAATAGAATTGCACTGTAGGATTGTTTGTCTCCAAGGTTACTGCTTTTTTCTACTAAACCAAGGAATAGGTAATCTGTCTCAGTCCATTTTGTGCTGCTTTAACAAATTGCTACAGACTGGAGAAAGACCTTCTGGAGGCTAGAAAGTTTGGAGTCTGGTGATGGTTCAGTCTCTGCTTCCAAGATGGCGCCTGAAGACTACACACTCCAGGAACAGTGTGAAGGCAGAAGAGTAGAAAAGAGTGTCTACTCCTATAAACCCTTTATATAGTGGCACAAACTCATTCATAATGGTAGAGCTCTTGTGATGCAAACATCTTCCATTATGCCCAATTTTTCAACAGTAATTCATCGTAGATGAAAAGGTTTATGCTTTTTTTTTTTTTTTTGTGGTTGTGGGGCCTGACACTGTCCTTGAGCTGAAAAGCTACCGCCCTACCCCTTGAGCTCCAGCCCCACTTCCAGTTTTCCAGTAGTTGATTGGAGGTAAATGTCTCACATTCTTTGTGGCTTTGAACTGAACTGTGATCCTCAGCTCTCAGCCTTTTGAGTAGCTAGGATTGCAGAAGTGTGCCATCCCTACCTGGCAAGTTTTGTTTTTGTTTTTGTTTTTTTGGGGGGAGTGCTGATGATTGAACCCACAGCTACATGCTCACTCAGGTTTTCTACCACATAAACCACACTCCATCCTGAGATAATATGTTTTGGGAGAATTCTGGTACTTCAGCCTAAAATCAGGGTTTGGATGCAGTCCTTTTGCTTTTCCATTCAAGAGTGATGTTCTACCACTTAATACACATCTCCACTTTTGCTTTTTTGCTTGCTAATTGGAAAATGAGAGTCCCACAGACCTTTCTGCCAGAACTGACTTAGAACAGTGATATATATATATATATATATATATATATATATCTTATGTCTCAGCCTTCTGTTTACCGCCCAGGGCCAGAGTTCAAGCCCCACTACTACCAATAACATCAAAGAATAAAAAATATTCAAAGCATAAGATCAATTTTACAGAATTCCCTAGTCACCTACTAACTTTATTGATATTCTTTCATTGTTGTGCTTAATAAATATGATTGAAGAACCACAATAAATTTATTTGATGATGTATCTCTCCTCATTTGTGCACTATATGTTTAAACTTTTATTATTTTTCCATAGTGTACCAACAAGCTGCCTTCTAATTAGGTGAAATAGTCAAAATAATACTAACCCTGCATGATAATCTCCTACTGCCTAATTATAAAATATGCTATTTATTTTTGAAAGACTGCATTTATTTGGTAATATTTACCCAATGCAGCACAATAGCATGGCAATTTAGTTGTTGAAGCAATAATGATTTAAATAAAGAATTCAATCTGAGTAGGTTAATTTAAATATGTCTTAGTTGAATCCTGATTTAGAAATACCTATTTACAAAACTCTGCCTAAGAGAGACAAAGTAATATGTAAAATTCATGCTGTTTAGATTGTGCTGGGGTATATAAGAAAAAAAATACAGGAAGTTAGAGGGCCAAACAAAGTCTCTCAAAGCTCTTTATCATTGTTTCACATTCTAATTTCTTATTTGTTCCTCTGGGAGTTAAACATAGGCCCTAAAATGTGCTATCTAGTTCTAGTGCCATCATTTGCTTTTGTTATTTTTCAGACAGGGTCTCAAATTTCTGCTTAAGACTGATCTGAGACCATAATTCTTCTACATAGGTCTGCCTTGTAGCTGAGTTTATAGGGGCATGGCTCCTTCCCTAGTTTATTGGTTCAGGTCTCACTAATTTTTTGTTCTGGCTGGTCTTGAACTGTAATTCTCCAGATTTTTGCCTATTGAGTAGCAGGGTTGCAGCTATGAGTCACTATTATGTCCAGCTTTGATTATGCTTTCTTTAAATTGATGATGGTATGTTCTTTGAGATAAGTGACTTTTAATTTGAAATTTCCCTCTTCTGTTGTAGTATTCTAAGGAGCTGGAGTGAGTCTTTCCAACTTGGTTTGATTTGTGGGACAAGGATTGTTGTTGTCTTTGCTGTCTGACTTCTAGATGCAGAGCTAGAGCAGGTCTCTGTACTGGAACACTTCCTTGCGGAAGGTTACCCGAAGGCCTGTTTGATAGCTAGCTCCAACCCTAGAAGGCCCAGCCTGGTGCTGCCTACTCCTGCCCTTTGCTGCAACAACCAGATGCTGGAAGCTGAGGACATAGTGCTTAGACTGCTAGTTGCTAAAGCCCAGAGTGACAAGGTACTAATCAGAGTATCTAGTCCTACATCTTTGAGTTTCAAAACCTGGAACAATAGGCCCCTAGTTTTCAGGGATTGGAACTATAAACTTCTGGGTCCATCAGTTCATCGGATGTGCTGGACTTTATGTACTCAACAGACAAGAACTACCATCACAGGATGAGTATCTTTGTACTTATCCCTGATTTCTATCCAGGTAGAGCAAAAGGACCACAGACAGCAGTGTGATAATCGAAGCAATAAGAGAGTGTTACAAGACTCACTTACAGTGCCTTTAGCCACACTATCAAGGCAGCACCAGGTAGGATAACTGCTCAATCCCTCATTTATTTTGTTCTTCTAAATAACTATTATTTTTAAATGATGGACAACATAGTGAGTTTCTCATGAACAAAATAATGGTTTGAATGACCATGTCTAGCCAGCTAACCTATGAATTGCTTTTCTTGGTTATCATGTGAGAACATTTAACATCCAATCCAGGCACAGAAAAATAAGTAGAGTGATGTCACTCACATATGGAATCAGATCCAATGCCTTCTTATAAGTGTGTTTGTGTGTGTGTGTGTGTGTGTGTGTGTGTGTGTGCGCGCGTGCGCTCTTGAAACCAGGACCTGAATGTTGCTGTCCCTGATCTTTTGTGCTCAAGGCTAACATGTTACCTCTTGAGTTATAACTCCGTGTCTGTCAGTTTTTAATAGTCAATGGGAGAAAAGACTCTTACAGGCTTTCCTGTCCCACCACCCTCAGATCTCAGTCGTCTAAGTAGCTAGGGTTACAGGCATTAGCCACCAATGCCTGGCTAATAGTTTCTGTTTTTCAATGCTGAAGATCAAACTCATAGCTTTATATTTGTCAGGCAAATTCTCATCCACTAAGCTAAATCCCAGCCCTTCAATGCCTTCTTTTCTTATGGCAGTGTCACACATAGTGGGGAAATATGTATTGATGAGAGATGTAGCTTACTGTTCTGGGTCATCAATATTTTTAATGAAGTTAGTGCAATTAGATACTGTCTCTTAGGCAGTGGAAATTTGCAACAAAGTACAGGGAACATGTGGGTATAGTGTTCCATTTGAGTATATCTTCCAAGTAATTCTAATTGTTATGAGTCCAAAGCATTGATTCTCCTGTTCTTTCTTTCAGCTTCTGTCCTCTCCTCCCCTTAAAGCATCTTAACTACAACCTAATAATTGTAACCATAGTTCTGATTGATCTTTTGGTACAAGCAAACATTGACTTTCTTCGTATGATCTTCACAATAATCATGTGGAATAGACATTATTATTATTCCTATTAATCATATTAGGAAACCAGGACTGGCAAAGGTTAAGTAATTTGAGATTAAGCTTACAATAAGGGTTCATCCAATCCAGCTTTCTGAACCTAATGCTGATGGTCTTTACAAATATTTCTGTATACTTAGAGCAGTTGATATTGGCTTAATATATGGCAAATGTTGGCAATAGAAATAAAAGTGAGAATGATAAAGGGACTGTGGACTGGGTTGAGTGGAGGTGGGGGAAATTTAAAGTCTTTTCGAATGCTAGAAAACAGAATGGAAATTTTATATTAGCTGTTGGGAAGAATTTTCCTGACCATAAGGTTTGTAAGCAGGGGAATAAGTTACTGAGGGGATAGTTAAATTAAAAGCTACAATAAAATATTAAACAACTATTCATATGGAGCAGTTCATGTAGACTTTAATGTGAAGGCAGGGAATTGGAGTTGAATCCAGCTATGAAAAATGTTGGGGACTCTTACGAGCATAAAAAATTTAGTACCTAATAAAATATGTTTTCTCCCCATAAGGAAATGAACAGCTTGTACCACTACAACTACCCAATATTTAGGCACAGCTTGTAATACCACAAATATCCAAATTATTGATTTTATTGTAGGCATTAGGGATCCGAATCACGAACCAATTATAAAAATTGAAATTCTGAATTTCTTTGCAATTAAATATCCTGCTGAGTGCCACTGTCTGAAAAATGATGGAAAAACCAATTGTGTGGAGATGAATGAATTCTTTTGAATATTTTCAGCTATGTAGATTTCTAAAACTATACCCAGGCAGGCTTGAGAAAAGTTCTGTTTTGATTTCTACACTGCCTTTAAACAATCTCAAATCTATGATAATTCCCAGAAACCAGCACAAATTTACTTGTAAAAACAAATAAAATGAAAATAGGTAAAAATAAAGATATCGTGAATGTTAAACTTTTACCAATTGCTCTTCAATTTGAAGAGAAATTTTAATAGATTTCCATGTAAAGTTTATTTTGTTGACATGTACACGCAAAAAATACTATCAAATGCAATCATACTATGTGAAAAAAGTGAGAACTAATGTTAAATACTTACGTACATAATTTTCTCTCATATTTACTTTTTAGCCTACCCTTTATAAAGTATAACATGCAATCAAGGAGATGTGCATTCTGTGTTTTGTCAAGTTTTTGATAATGAACTTTGATGGGCAAATGTTTCTAATGTTTTTATCTAAATTATCAATTTTAGTTTAGATGCTTTGCTTGCTAGAATCTAAGAAATATTCCTGGTAAAGGCATGTGAAGAATTGCACCTGTGGTTTAGTGTTTTATAACATGTCTGAGCCTTTGATTCAGTTTTAAGGTGAGTTTTGTATTTAGCATGAGCTTGAGTTCCAAAATTACTGTTTTGCAGGTGGATATTCAGTTGTTTCAACACAATTTATTGAAAAGTATATTTCTTCCTTCATGTTCTTGGGATTTTCTTAATATATTCATTTTTTTTCTTTAGTGGAAATGACCATGTTTATAACTTTTTAATTTTTTGTCTTTTTACAAATTTGCTCCTTTGCCATTAAACAACGGCCTTCTATTCTCTTCTCATTGATGTTAAAGTCTATTTTATCTGAAGTAAGTATATGCTAATAGCTGTATTTTGGTTGTACTTACTATAGAATATTTCCTCTAACCCCTCGTTTTCAGGCTGTGTGAATCTTTGCTGATAAAATGAATCTGATGTGAAGAATGGTCAATAAAGACATGAAGAAAAGTTTAACATCTCTGGCTACAAAAGAAATGCAAATCAAAACAACTTTGAGATTCTACCTGTCCCAGTTAGAATGACCCTTATTAAGAAACGTAACAAAAACAAATGCTAGTGGGGATGTGGCCATAAGGGGACACTGCTACACTGTTAGTGGGAATATAAATTTATTTGATCACTCTAGAAAAAATATGGAGGTTTTCTAAAACACTTTTCATAGAGCATCCCTATCAATTCCCTCCTGTGCATTTATCTAAATCACCACAAACAACTCCACACTTCACAGTGACTAGCAAAACCATGTTCATTGTGACATTATTTACTACAGTCAAGAAATGGAACCAACCTAGGTGCTACTCAATGAATGAATACACCAAGAAAATGTGTTACAATGAACATCATTGTGCTAGTGGATTTAGTATGTCCTTATTTCTGGACAATTGGGTAAATGCCAAGTAGTGGAATTGCTGGGTCATAGGGGAGCACTATGTTTGTCTGTTGAGGAACTGCCATACTGCTTTCCATAGTGCTTGATTAAGTTTACACTCCCACAAACAGCGTAGTAGTGATCCCTCCTGGCCACATGCCCTCCAGCATCTGTTATTAGATTTCTTGTTACTGGCCATTCTAACTGGAGTGAGATGGAATCTTAGAGTTGTTTTGATTTGCATTTCTTTTATGGCCAGAGATGTCGAGCATTTCTTCATGTGTCTATAGGCCATTTTTCTTGCTTCTTCAGAGAAGACTCTCTTTAAGTCTTTGGCCCATCTTTTAAAGGGATGGTTGTTTCTTTGGAGATTAGTTTTGGAGTGATTCAATTTTTTTAGCTGTTGATATATTTTAGATATGAGGCCTTTGTCTGTTGTATGGTTAGTGAAATCTTCTCCCACTCTGTAGGCTTTCTAGATAATTTGCTAGCTATGTCCTTTGCCATATAGATGCTCTGCAGTTTAATGCAGTCCCACTTATCCCGACTTTCTCTGATTTGTTGTGTTTTTGGGTCCTTATTAAGAATGTTTTGACCTGTGCCAAGGAGAGCTAGTGTATCTCCAATTTCTTCTTGTAAAATTTTCAGTGTATCTGTTTCTACCTCGAGGTCTTTGGTCCATTTGGAGTTAATCCTGGTGCAGGGTGACATGGAACCAACCCAGATGCCCTCAGTTGATGAGTAGAACAACAAGATGTGGTATTTATACACAATGGAATTCTATGCTGCTGTTATAAAGAACAATATCACCCCATTTGTAAGGAAATGGAAAGACTTAGAAAAGATCATATTAAGTGAAATAATCCAGATTCAAAGGAACATAGGCTCAATGGTTTCCCTCATTTGTCATAATCAGTAGAAAACTTGGGTTCTCCTAGCAGAGATTTACGATAGAACAAAACCTAGATACATAAGGCCATATAGTAGAATGTTAAATGAAAGGACCTCCAGGATATAGAAACAAAAGCCATGGAATGAGTGATTGTTGTCCTTAATGTACTATGTTATCTCTCATCTCTTTTGCTGTCCCTTGATTATCTCATATTGTTACAGTATTTCACCTTGTTATGTGATATATTAGATATATGTGTATTTGGTTATTTGAAATCGGATAGGGTAGGGGGGAAAACAAGATGAAGGGTGGTGGTGGGGGGAGGGAAAAGGGGATCAAGACATGAGAAAAGTTATCAATATATGTAAAGTAATGCACCTTCTATCTGGTGAATATAATGTAACCCTTCTATTAATTACAATAAAAATATATGAAAAAATGAAAATATGTTTAATTATACAATGGAATTCTACTCATCCATCCAAAAAAATGATATTGTACCATTCATAAGGAAACAGAAAGCCTTGATAAAAATTATATGAAATGAAGCCAGATTCAAATAAACATAGGCTGAATGATTTCCCTTACTTGTGGTAGCTAGAATGTATCTATAAATGTAAAAGTAAACACACTGAAAGATTAAAATATCTCTCTCCACATATATATATATGTGTCCAACACACCACACACACACACACACACACACACACACACACACACACACACTGAGGTGTGATATATTATATAGTTGTCTGGATATATAGACACCAAGCCCAAAGGAGGTTATGCATAGGAATGGATGACAAAGGCTCGATAGCTATGTGCATATGATCATATAAAATGATGTTTTATGAAATGAACTGTAAGAAAAGGAAACAAGACATTTTTTTTGTAGTTGCTCTTGCTGCTGTTTTGGTTCCCTTTTCCTTTTGTTGTGTTTATTGGTTTGTATTTGGGAAGGTAAGAGGGAGCACAGAATAAGGGTGAACAAATACAACAGTAGTACTCAATAGAGACTATGTGGAAAATGAACTGTATATCTTGTGGGTGGGAAAAGGAAGGAAAACTGGGAGAGTGAGGGAAGAGGAGACATGGTTCAAAAAGGACTGGGGGCTGGGAGTTTGGCCTAGTAGTAGAGTGCTTGCCTAGCATGCACGAAGACCTAGTTCGATTCCTCAGTACCACATACATAGAAAAAGATGGAAGTTGTGCTGTGGATCAAGTGGTAGAGCTCTAGCCTTGAGAAAGCCCTAGGACAGTGCTCAGGCCCTGAGCTCAAGCCCCAGCCCTGGAAAAAAAGAATTGGACTCATTGGCATACTCATATAACTGTAACATCTTTGTGTATCAAATGTAAAATAAATTTTTAAATAGAATATCAGAAAAAATGAATCTGTTGTAGTCAGCATATAGCTAGATCTTAGCATATATGTGTATATGAAATACACATGCACACACACACACACACACACACACACACACACACACCTACGTGTGTATCAGTTGTGGGGCTTGAACTCTGAGCCTGGGTGCTGTCCCTGATTTCTTTAGCTAGTTCTCTACCATTTGAGCCAGAGCTCTACTTCCCATTTTCTGGTGGTTAATTGAAAATAAGTGTCTCACAGACTTTCATGCCTGGGCTGGCTTTGAACTATGATCCTTAGATCTCAGCCTCCTAAGTAGCTAGGATTACAGCCCTGAACCAGCTGCTACTGCCTAAAACACGCATATACATTTTCATATGTATTTATATAAAATTATCTATCTGTCTATATAATCTATATTCAAGTACTCTAAAGCTTTTGATAGGATAGTTCTATCCATTTACATTGATTATTGATAGATAAAGACTTATCCTTGCTATGTTTTGTTGTTATTGTTACTTGTTCTCAGTTTGTCTTGTAGATCCTTTCTTCCTTTTGTGACTATTGCAGTATTGCAGGGAGGGGGGATGATTTCTGTGATGCTATAATGTGATACAGTACTGGGGCTTGAACTCAGGGCCTTGAGCTCTTTCTTGGCATTTTTGTTCAGGCTGGTACACTGTTGTCTGAGTCACATCTCTATTTTTTGGTGGTAAATTGGAGATGAAGTCTCAAGAACTTTTCTGCCTGTGCTGCTTTGAACTGAGATCCTTACTCTTCAACTTCCTAAATAGTTGGATTCTAGACATTAGCCACCAATGCTTGGCACAAATTATTGATATTTTGGCCTTAGGATTATGATTAGATCCTAGGTAGTGAGGAAGTGTGACCAATGGCTAGCATTTCCTGTGCAAGTACTTGAGTCCTCTGGCACTGATGTACAAGAAACAGCTTAGGAATTGGAAGAATGTCATTTTAGCAAGATGTTTCAAAATGAAAATGGAGGTGTGGGGTCTAGATAGTCTCCTTGAGTCATTCACCACAACCTTTTGGTTGTCTGAATTCATTATCTGAAATATTGAATTCATGCAAGTTTTGTTCCCATTTACATGAGGTGTCTCTTCTAATATTAACAACTTCTATAAACTACTCAGAAATTATTTAGGAAAATGTATTTATTATGTCTTTTCAAGACATGTCTATTAAGGAAATTTATTTATTTTACATTTCTGACAAGGTTCCTGAACAAAGAAACCTTAACATTTATTTTGACTCACAGTTTCATAGGTCAAATCCATCATGTGTGGGAAGGAACTGTAACATCAAGGCTCTTCCCATTGTTTAATCCTGTCTGGATACACCCTCTCACTTATTTGGGGATGTACTTTACTGATTTCCCAGATGCATTTTGATCCAGTTAAGATGTCAACCAAGATAAAACATCACATCCTTACAATAAAAAATCATTAGCCTAGTGGTACAGTGCTTGCCTCGCATGTAGGAAGGCTCAAGTGGTAGAATGCTATCCTTGAAAGCTAAGGGAGGCTGGGAGTTTGGCCTACTGACAGAATGCTTGCCTAGCATGCATGAAAACCTGGATTGAAGTGATGCTGTGGCTCAAATGGGAGGGTTCTATCCTTGTGAAAACCAAGGACAGTGCTCAGGCCCTGAGCTCAAGCACAGGGCTGGCAAAAAGAAAAAGCATTATCTCTTCAATTATTATTGTAAAATTCCCACAAAAATATTTAGTATTCATTGTAATTACTATAAAAGTCCAGTATAATTCCCAAGCATGCAGTATTGGACATAGAACCTCAAAATTATTTCTACTTAGTTTGGACAATCTTTTTTTTTTCTTTTGTGGGTCATGGGCTTGAACTCTGGGCCTGAGTGCTGTCCCAGAGCTCTTCAGCTCAAGGCTACCACCCTACCCTTGAGCTACTTCCCGTTTTCTAGAGGTTAATTCCAGATAAGAGTCTCAAGTCCTTTTGTGCCTGGGCTGGCCATGAATATCAGCCTCCTGAGCAGCTAGTTTTGATAATCTTATGTGAACACTGTTATGTGAACATTGTCGTATCACTGACTTAAGGCCAATAATTCAGAGGAACTCCAAATTTTAATTTAAACTCATCATTAATATCAGTTTTTCAGAGAAAAAATAAACTTCAGTGTTGCATATGCAAGTCTTTAGTAATTGCAGTCCAACATTTACAGCCCCAAATCAGATTTTCTTGAGGTATTGGATTTAAAGAACAATGCATCTTGTATCTGATGAATATAATGTAACCCTTCTATTAATTACAATAAAAATTATATAAAAAATAGAACATAAAAGAACAAGTGAAATGAAACCTTAAAAAAATCATTCTTGCTCCTTATTCTGTGTTGCAGAATAGGAGGGCCTGTGGGATAGGGGATTTGACAGAGATGGACGCCCAGGATTTGACTATACTCCATCTGCCTTTGCAGTTGTGGTTTCCCTGTTGGTGCAACACACTTAAATACAAAGATGTAGTAAATAATTGTTCTTCCCCAGTGCTTCAAAAACCTACATAAAGAAAATTTCTCTTTTCTCTGTCATTATGCCTTTGTCTCAGCCATATCTGCTTAAATAAAAGTTGTACCTACTTTAAGTGAGGGTGGCATAGGCCACATTTGAATGGCTTAGCAACCTGAATTTTCTAGTTAGTGCATTAAAGATAACTTCATCTTACTATTGCTAGACATGATCTGCTGCTGGCCATTCAATATCTCAGCTCCATAGAACAAGGCTTATTAAAACCTGGAATGTGCATGTGTGAAATTTGCATATATAATAAATTTTCCCTTCCTCTGACTAGTTGCCAAATGAGAGGAGAAGATATTGGAATATTGGGGGTAAAATTATATCCATTCTTACCAATGTCAATTGAGACAATCGATAGAAGTATCACTATCCATTAGGATAAAAATGTTTGGATAACATAGTTTAGAAAGTGATGTTTAAAAACCTAGATACTTAAGGCCATATAGAATGACGCTAAATGAAAGGACCTCCAGGATATAGAAACAAAAGCCATGGAATGAGTGATTGTTGTCCTTAATGTACTATGCTATCTCTCATCTCTTTTGCTGTCCCTTGGTTATCTCATACTGTTACATTATTTCACCTGGTTATTTGATATATTGGACATATGCGTATTTGGTTATTTGAAGTCGAATAGGGAAGGGAAGAAACAAGATGAGGAGTGGGGGTGGGGTGAGGGAAATGGGGACCAAGACATGAAAAAGGGTATCAATGTATGTGAAGTAATGCACCTCCTGTCTGGTAAATATAATGTAACACTTCTATTAATTTCAATAAAAATATATGGAAAAGAAGAAAGTGATGTTCAAAGTGCTATTTTAAGGGTCCTTGTTTTCTGTACCTACTTTCCTCTGCTACCTTTAGGTCTTTTTCATGGGACAGGTTTCTCTGATTATTTTGACCTGTCAAAAGCATTGTCTTTTATTGGTATGAGGTAAAAAGGAAGGATATTTAATCTTCATTGATTGTGATCTATTAATAGAGTATTGCTACAAAAGTTGGACCAAAGTCTAGTACTTATGAACTTGGCAACTGATGCTCTCTCAGGATGTATAAAAAAGTATAAGCATTAGTATAAGGAGTCACTTCCCACAGAAAAATGAAATAAAGATGAATAGCAGTTAGTTCTCAGAACTAAGTATCCGACTGCTAGCTCCAAAAATCCATGACTTCACCAAAAGTTTAGGACATTATTTTCTTCCATAAATGTTCATTATAATACATTATTAAAGAAATGAGTAATTTTTATTAATTCTTAGGACAAGATAGAATGCTGAGAGTTTGAAGAAGTCCTGAAAAACCCAAACAGAAGTGGGGGAAACTGGAGGATTTGAACATGAAGACTAGATGGATGGGAAAAGAACAGATATAATGGTTCTTTTTTTTTGAGAACCATTATAACTATCATAGGAAGGACACAATTTATTCTATGTACTAGAAAAATTAGGATAACATGATAGAAAGTTCTAGAAAGCCTACTTAATTCACTATATGGGTTTGCATTTTTGAATGAAAGTGGATATAAAGGGAAAGGAGAAACTCAAATACTTACCTTGTACAATTTGACCCGAGGGTGCAAAGGCTAGATAGATCAGGACAGTCAAGAAAACTGTGTGGCAGGAAATATATCATTGCCTGAGTCACTTGAATCCTCTCACTAGGGATCAAATGAGATGGAGTTTGCAGAAGCTTGGAAATTGGGAAAGAATTACTCATGGGACATTGCCACAAAAATAACTTATTTGATCTTTCACCATCTCCTTATATCAATTCACTGGTCCAATGTTACTCTTAATGAAAAGTTGGGCAGGCCTATGGCTTCTCTGTTAATTTATTTTAGGAATTATGAGACTATACTACTTTAAATTGCAGAGCAAAATCCCAATTTCCTAACTGTAGTGTTCTCTTCCATAATTTCCTAGCTATAATATCCATCAAGTGTAATATAGGATGGAGGCTCCTCTCTTTTTGCTTCTTTATGGGAGCATATTTTCAATGGGGAGTCTGCCCTGGGAAAAGATGGCAAATTCTAAACCTTATTTAGTTCACATTCTATTAGTCCTCATCTTATAAACCAAGAGTTCTGACTTTGGGGTGAAAACTGGGAAGATGGTGTACTAGTGAGCTGGAATGTTGTTTGACTGGTAGAGTTGTGCTGTCTAGTTTAGAGTCTTTATAGCTAAGACATATCAAACAGACCTAAGTTGCTGTTTTTTTAATCTTGCATGAAGTTTCCTTACAGTACTCATTTAAAGGGGATAGAATTATCTTCAGCTTACTCCTTCTTACTTACTTACTCCTTTCTTGGCCCCCTGGGAATCTGGAGATGCCTTTGTCATCCCTCTTTTAGTAGTCTGTGGGTATCTCTAGATAAAAGTTCACCTAATGAGCTTGTGATGGCAAACTAGTGAGCTTGTCATGACTGCCTTCCATTTGCTAAATAAACAGGCTAGTTCTGGACTGTAGTAACATTCATAGATCTTTTGCTTTTATAATACTGAGTGTAGCTACTTAAAACCATCACCACTAGTTTGCTATCACAAGCTCATTAGGTCAGTCTTGATTAATTCAGTGCTCTCTAAAAGCACAAGAAACTATCTTCCTAAATTTGGGCAATGCTCCCTGATCCCTGGAAGTTGGTTAGTGAAATTCTATGCACTCCAAAAGAGTATCCCACATCAGTCTTTAATTCCTACTATTAACCCTTTTATACTTAAGAAAGTGATCTTTCACTTCTATTTTTAATACTTTTTTTTGAGGGTGCTAACATGCTACTATATAGCATGGTCTGGCCTTGAATTTGGTATGTAACTGGGATGGGCTTAAATTCATTATTTTTTTGCATCAGCATCTCAAATGCTGAGATTACACTTGTGTATCACCACAGTTGGCTCACAGTTTTGAATTTTATATAGAGCAAGACTTTTTACAAATATATTTTTGTTATATAATGTAGATTGTCACAGAGCCACAGTAAAATTTTAATCTTAATACTCATAGGATTATTGATGAGAAAGTTTATTAGCATTAACTTATACCTGAAAAGAGCTTGCTTGAGATAAAATCTTCCAATAAATGAAATAATAGATTACTATTACTGGAAATACATGACTTTCAAATGAATAGCAAGGGCAATATAGACCACTGTATTGCACCTTAGCAACAATCTTTTATAGACTTCCTCATTGTTAATCTAGAAAGTGCCTCGTATTTAATCTGTGTAAAGAATTATTTTATTCAACCTATGTAGCCCCAAGAAATAGGTTCCCTTTCTTTTCATCTTTTTCATAGCAGAAAGAATCAACTCGTTCTCGTTCCTAAGTCAGAAAGTTTAGTATGATGGAGTTAAATTCTTAGAAACTGATAGGAAAAACTGCCAGAGAAAATTCTTTCAAGATCTAGCCCTTAGGATGCATTGGTGGTAATTCTCTTAGTGTCCCTTCTAGACAAAGAGCATACATGAATATTGCTACATTGTCTGCTTTCTAGTTGCCCAGGTAACCAGTTGTAGGACCATAAGCATTGTTTTGTTGTTGTTTTTAACAGACTTAAGTCAGCTGCCAGTAGGGGGCAAGATGGTCTCCCTTATGTATTATTGTAATTTTTCATATATTTTTATTGTAATTTTTTCATATATTTTATTGTAATTAATAGATGGGTTACATTATATTCGCCAGATAGAAAGTTCATTACTTCACAAACATTGATACCCTTTCTCATGTTTTGGCCCCCTTTCCTTCCCCTACCCCTGTCCTCTTCAGATTGTATAAATCTTTTTCTTTTACTGAAATTTTTATCTCAACATTTCTTCCAAATGTATGACATGCAAATGTATGTGTATATCAATGTGCTGGAATATAGTACATCAAACATGTCTTCTCCATTACATATATATTTTCCATTCTGGGAGGATGAAGCAGGAGAATAACATTATTTTCATTTTGATGAAGCCATGTGTAGGGTCACTGGACTAATAAATGAAACCTGAATTATTCATCAGTCCATGTGTTATTCAGATCTTTAAAATCAATGCTGATGGAGATGTAGAAATGTTTCAACTCTCACCAAACCAATATAACTGTCTCCTTCTGTCACTCTTTCACTTTTAACCATTTACTTTTATTTGAGATTTGTGATTCTGGACCAGTTTCCATACATTGCCCTAACAACCACAGCACACATTAATAATTTATGGGCATGAAATGTGGAAGACATTTGTGAAGAAATATCTCACATCATGCATAATCTGACAGTAACCTCAGATTTCCCATTCGCTTTAGTTAAGTTTGGCCAGGACTAACATGAATTTTTTGTATTATAAGGAGTCTCTCTGAATTCTGTCAGGCAAAGAGGAGCAGAATTTTTAAGATACTCTTAATAAACATATTTATTTACTGCTCACTTTTGTTTTCAACAAAAAAATCTACAGAGAAAAAAATAAAATTCACCTGTAAGGTGAATTGTTGATTATTATTATTTTTCACTTTTCATGTTTTGCTTCTGGACAAAACATTTCTTTTGTATTTCTTGTGAACATTTTTGAGATGAGCTGTAATAAAAGATCAGTATTTTCTAAGAATTACTCTTTTATTACAAGTTGCATGAAAGCATATCAAATTAAAAAGGGAATTCACCACAGTGGAGAGAATTTATTCTTTAGTAACTGAAATATTTACCTATTGCATTTTTTTTTGCTGAAAACTTTCTTTCAAAGACAAATGCAAACGAGAAACCTAATTTAATGAAATACTGAGAATGTAACTGGAAAAAACATAGAATTTGTTACTCAGCACTCACAGTAGTGTGGATTTATATTAATTTAATAATAGTGCATATTACAAATGATAGTCACCATTTCCTGGACATACTTTGTAGGCAGGTAATTTTCAAGTATTTGACATGTATTTATACTTTCACAGCCAATGAGATAACACTAATGAGGACTAATAATATCTCTCTTATAGGAGTCAGACAAACAGAAAATTAAAATAACCTTACAAATGTCACACAGCTGCTAGAAAAGAAGCCACATTCTAATTCAATAAGATTCCAGTTGAGCCTACTGACCTTTCACTAAATGCTGAAGCTTCTTATCCAGATACAACAATGCCTTCCCAATCATTTAACGATACAGAAACATTTCCTTTCCAATTAAATAATATCAATCTCTCTCTCTTTTTCTTCTTCAGCCTGTACATAGGAGTGCTTTTCAGTGTTGCCGAACTCTTTGCATCTGAGGATGAATATGCACAGAAATGGCACTTGTGTACAACTGGCAAAGATTCAAGATTCACATTTTTGAGGCCCAGTCACTGATATTGCTTCACAATTCCTCCCAAGAGATTTGGATATAGTTACTTTTCACCTAAGTCTCTGGGAATGAAGAGTCTGGAGTAAATTGGCGAATAAATATGCCCATAGTCACACAATAACATACGGTTTTGGCAAGGAACCAAATGGCACAGATGGAGGAGGGTGGTAATTAGCTCAACTGGAGCTACCCTATAAAACGTTTCATCACACTGTTGATTCCAAAGCACAGTGCCTTGTCCCTGGAGAGCAGCAGTTCTTCCCTGCCAATTTTCTAGTTAGCTGTGTTTGGTCACCAGGATGGTGTGCTGATTACCAAGGGTGCTCAATAAATATAAGAATGGTAAAAACAAACAAACAAACAAACATCCCCAAACAAAACATATGAACAGTAACTTAGTGCTCAGTCCATAGAGGTGTTTTAGATGTAAGGATTAACTTTCTTAAATTCTCTAAGTTAGGTTACTGTCCATGTCTATTTTTCTAACTAGGAAAATTCAGAGATGTGAAGAGGTAAATGAAAAGAACTGGCATAAAGTTGAGTCACTACAAGCACCATGGAAGTGTCTCAATGGCTAGTGTGCTTATCATTTCTCTGCCAATCTGATGGAGATAGGTTTTATATCATTGCAGTTTTATGACAGTTTCATAAATATTTTCTCCTTCCTTACAATACTATTTTTCTCTTTAGTGCCCCATCCCTTTTTTTTCCCTATCCCTCTCTGCCTTTTCTCCTTCTCCTTTTCTTTTCTCCTACCCCTTTTCCTTTTTCCCTTAGCATAATTACCAAAGCACCTGTTATTTTATCAATGAAAGTCAAGGAATTCTTAACCAAGTGTGTTGTTAATCAGTATATTTGTAAATATTGTTTAGTACAAGTTAAACATGGTAAAATATTGTTTAGTGCAAGTTAAATATTGTTTAATGTGAGTTAAATACTATTTAATTGAGTTAATTACTAGCAAACACTTTGGATTCAGTTTCTGAAACAAATGTGTATTTATCCAAGCAGAATCTTTATTTTTGCTGGATGGATCTAAAAGAGCTATAATTTTATGTATCTGGCTACCCATGTACCTCATTGAGGATTGAAGAAAATGTTGGAGAAAGTGTTAGGTAAATATTTTAACTTGCCTCAAGACTGCTATAGGGTATTCATCCCTTATGTTTTTAGCATTGTTAAGAAAATAGTAAATGGAAGGGTTTGTTTTTCCCCACTGATATATAGGGAAATAATAAAAATATTCTCTTGAGCTTCAAATCGTTTGGGATTATTTTAAAAGCTGCATAGGAATAAAACCCTAGGACAACACTGAATGAATACCATATTACCTGCACTCTGTGTGAATTTCCGGATCCTCTGGTGCAGTACAGTGACTGTGACCTTTGCATTCTTCGTGCCCAGATTTGTAGCTGATGTGCTACAGTTGGTCAGTGAAATGTATTGAGTGCATCCTCTATAGACAAGGAAAGGGAGAATAATATTTTCCCAAGAAATAATGAATTCAGGAGCATCCTCAATTAGTCACTAAATTTCTTTATCTTTTTTTTTTTTTGGTGTGTATGTTGGGCCTTGTGTTTGAGCTCAAGGTGTGAGTGCTATCGCTAAGCTTTGTTCAAGTCTAGTGCTTTTCCACTTGAGACACAGTTCTCCTTCTGGCTTTCTTGGTGCTTAATTGGACATAATAATTTCACAGACTTTTCTGCCTGGATTGATTTTGAACCATGATCCTTCCATTTGTCTCCTTAGTCACTAGGATTACAGGTGAGTCAACAGCTCCTGGCTTATTACATTTCTTAGCGTGACTTCCCGTCATCCTTATGCAGGTCAGCGTGTCTCCAGCTTTATAATATCCCTGTCATCTTTTATGCAAGGAAAGAAATTCTCAGTGTTTATTTTATTATATTTTATCATATTATATAACACTATGCCTGCATTCCATGTGTTTGTTCTTTCTAACCAAACCTCAAATAAAAGTAAACTCAATGTGCAAAAACATTAGAAACATTCAGTGTAGTAGTAATTATTTAGTCCCACATGACTTCTTTTCTCTACTGAAACCAAAATGTCAGAAGTTAGATTTGGGATTTAAAAATATATCATTGCATTCCATGTTTTAGTTACCTTCCCCTTAATTGTTTTTTTCATTCATTGTTTTTCCTTAATTGTTTTGAACTGTACAGGGTAAACATTCATTTATATCATTGTGTTTACGATTATAATTTATATACTTTTCCAATAGTGGTACTTCAACTACTAACTAATGGTTGGTTTGATAGTATATGATAGGTTCTTGCTAGTAAGGTATAACAAGAGGTTCTTTCATATCAACTAATAAACAGGATTGTAGGGAATTATGCAATTGATATACATTTATATTTATATTTAACACTATTATGTGATTAGTAAAATCAATTTTCTCAGCATCTTTTCTCATTTGAATATATGCAAAAACTGTCCTACTCACACTTTTTAAAAATTGCTTTTCACTTGATACAGCCTCATCATTTAAAATACATTTTTATTCTATTTGCAATTAAAATAGTATATATTTGTTTTTGTCACAGCTTTCTGATAATGAATATTAGTTAATTAAGATAAATATTCAGTCTTACCCATTTAAAAGTCTTACACTAAAACTTTATTCAATGCAAAAATATTGTAATCAGAAATTGTAATAGTCAAAGCAATTTGTCTTGCTCATTGGTAAAAAGAACAACATGAATATGAGTTTGTACCTGCATCTACTATCAATAGAAACATAAATTTACTAACTAGATGTCATAATTTGCTAGAAAAGTGTCCATCCTGTGCTTTCAAGTTGGTTTAAAATGAAATGATTTTCTTTTATTTTTCATTCTCCAAGAACATATTCATTTTTAAAATTTAGTCTGATTTGGGTGACTGTGTCTGCTTTGTCTCCCATTTTTCATCTGTAGTGCTATGAAATCTACTTAAAGACCAAAGTAAAAATAAAATGCTGATCTGTGAAATACTGCTCTATTGAAAATCTTTAATAGTGCTATATTTTACCTTAGAACATGAAGGTTTTTTTTGTTATGATTTGATCTCATGTATCTTTTCAGTACTGTTAGGTCTGCCTGGAAGAAATGACTTCTTCCCTTGGTTCTCTCCCCCTGCACCCTGGAAATCCCTGCCCAGCACCTGTAACCCTGGCAACTGGCATGGCTGGGGGCAGTGGGAGGTCCCCCAGTCTGAGGTATTTCCCCATCCTCTGAGATCACATCCACTTCCGCTGTGGCTATACCCCTACTCCTATATAATCTTTTACTTCCTGCCATAAGCTCTTTGGCTCTCCTGACTCCGTCTTGTGTGCAAGAGTCTGCTCTTTCCTCACACAATAAACCCTCTTCTCCTGAACTGTGAGTTTCCTTTCAGCAGACCTTACAAATACCATACATCTTCATTCCTATTTATTCATTTATTTTTGTGCCACTATTCAGGACCTGCTTTTTTCCTCTTCGGGCTAGCACTTTATCACTTTGGTCAGAGCACTATTTCTTGTACATGGATATAACAACCTGAAGGATATTCTTGCTTCGGCTGATTTCTTAGTCTGGGTTCTCAGAGGCCGTCTGAGTAGCTAGGAAATATAGGCATGAGCCACAGGTACCCAGCTTCAGAAGGGCACTTCATGACCTGTTCTTTACATAAATATGACCTTTCACACCTCTGATTTCTTCTGTTTTAAACTAGTTTGTATTCTGTCTATAGAAAAAATAATTCCCTTCAAATTTTTTTTCAATATTTTCTTTCTAAGATCTTTCCTTCTTGTCAGGCATTTCCTTCTTGTTATATGGTCATTTTGCTCTTAAAGTAACTCAAACATGCTACCTCATCCCATGCATCAGATCACAATTGTACTTATTGATATTTATGAATTTCTGCAAACACAGACTCCCCTATAAACAGTGACTTTGTTGCCACAAAATTTCAGAATATTTATTAGGTCAATGTTTGCTAGTGACTTCTCTCACCCTAAACACCTACCAAAGACATTTATTCATAAAGAAGATTTAATATATTGCTATATCTTCAATAATTTCATACTTTTGTAGAACCTTTTTTTTTTACCAGTCCTGGGCTTAAGCTCAGGGCCTGAGGGACTGTCCTTGGACTTTCTCAAGGCTAGAACTCTACCACTTGAGCCTCAGCACCACTTCTGGCTTTTTCTAAGTATATGGTACCAAGGAATCGAACCCGGGTCTTCGTGCATGCTAGGCAAGCACTCTACCACTAGGCCAAACTCCCAGCCCTGTAGATCCTTTTTTTTTGTTACTGTTATTGGTCATAGGACTTGAACCCTGGCCCTACCCCTTGTGCCACAGTGCCACTTCCTATAGAACCTTTTTTGTCCTATTTTTGCCTTGTCAGAACAAACATTATGTCTGTTAACAGCAGAGGTTTGAGAATGCAAATATTCTCATATTCAAATCCATATCTTTTGGCACTTCTCTATGTGGCTTTAAGTTGCTTGTTCCCAGATACTTGTTGTCTGAGCCATTTTAATGGTTGAAAGACACAAAGTAATGGGGACAATGCTAACCATTCAGTGTCAGCTACAATTGATAATAAATGTTCACATATGGATTTAAAAATCAATGAAAAGCATCATTGGCACAGGAAATCCCAATTTAAAACAGGAAATAATCCCACTGTATCAAATATTGCAGAAAAGTCTCTTTTTTCCTCTTAGGAATTCTAATACTGTCCAGATGATAACTAGAAAACATGACACATATTTAACTTATGAGTCTGAGTTGATGTAGTTTTCTCATATTTTCAAATTCTTCAATAAAAGTCTTTGTTTAAAAACTTACAGTTAATTGATGACACAATGCTTCTTGTCTTCCACCTTTGATAGATTTTTAACTAAATCTCTTAGAGATTGTACTACTAAATATATTTTGTTCCTTTTTCTGAGGAACTGCATCTAACTGTGTCGATTATATTATATTCTGTAAAAATTTTTCCCCTTATATCAAGAGAGTGTCATTTGGAATCTTGGATGACAGATGTGTCATTGCTGAATGGCAAGATAATGGTCTTATGTTGGTAAAGAGAGAGACATAAATGATGTGTTGCAAAGTAATAACAGAAGATTGCTTAACAGGTATGCGGAAATTGCACTGATGTCACAGATGAAAACGCAGTGTGACAGCAATGTGTTTGGACAAGGTGCTACTTGTGGAATGTGCACCAGCTGCTTTAGTGCCTGTCTTTTCATTCTCTGTGAATTTTGTATGTATGTGGGCTTGTGTGGAGTCCATAAGCTTGGAACAGTAATGATTTCTAGACCTTGGGGTCTAGAATTAACATGAGTATGTTATCCCAGTTATTCCCCATAGAAACTCTGATCTAGGGATTCACAGAAAAGAAGGTTGAGCCAGACGGATAAAAGGACATGTGTGGGATTATGTAGCTAAATAACAAAGGGACAATTATTTCAACTAACTCAGTATTTCTTTTCTACTATATAACAATCCATTTCTACTGTATAACAATATGTTCTGTACACAAAGAAATTTGGGCATTTACAATTATAATACAAGCCCCCATTTATCAAGTATTACTATAAAGAATATTTCTTCTTGTTCTCAAAAACATTGGCATCTTGACTTTTCCTGGTGATCAGGTTGCTTTGTTCTGCAGGGATAGTATTGGATTCCAAGAAACAGTGATTATCTTTGCCATATCTGTAGATTTAAAACATGGTACTCAAATTATTTTAATGCTATGTAAATAAATTCTGATGATGAACAGAAATGAAGAAAGTATTGTATGGCTATAATAAGATATAATAGTGGCTTCATAATTTTCTAAAGAAAACTACAAAGTGATATTTTATTTGCAAGATAATTATTTTCTCTTTCAATTTCTTTCTATTTTGCAACCAATTTTGTTTAAAAGCTACTCATGTAAACTGTTTATGATATATTACTATCTTTGAAAACTTTGCAATGGAGGATCAGAATTGAGAGGCTTATAGGTTGATACAATGGATTGGCTTAAAAACCTATAAAATTGGGGCCGGGAGTTTGGCCTAGTGGTAGAGTGTTTGCCTAACATGCACGAAGACCCGGGTTCAATTTCTCGGTACCCCACATATATAGCAAAAAGCCGGAAGTGGTGCTGAGGCTCAAGTGGTAGAGTGCTAGCCTTGAGAAAGTCCAAGGACAGTGCTCAGGTCCTGATCTCAAGCCCAGAACTGGCAAAAAAAAAACCTATAAGATTATTTACATTATACAATTGACATTCTACAAAATTAAAACCTCTATATCTACTATAATTTATAGGACTTTGAGGTCAATTATTGTGCATATATAAAAACTGAATCATGTATCTGGACACAAGTTCATATTAGTGAAAGAATGAAGCATACTTAACCATGAAGCAATGTGTGGTATAATATTTCTGTTCTGTTTCTTCCCACATGTAATATCTGCTGATACTTTTAAGCAATTTGGCAATTATTTATGACATTCAAATTATATAATATAGCTTTTTCATATTTTATCCAGCTACTTGTCATACAATCTATGTACCATTTTGAATGCTATATTGGTAGTTTAACAAACTATAATATTAGGCTCCATGTTTTGGTCTTGGTAACAATGATATATAAGATATAGAAAAAGATTTATATAATTTTTCTTTTAAAATCATACAATTATACCTAGAAGTTGAAGGTTAGATATAAAAGGTAATCATTTTATTGACATGGCTCTTTTCATAGCTGCTTACTTTGTGTTAGATAGTTTAAATATATGTTCAATATCAGGCACCAAAGAAATAAATTAACTCATTTAAGTTAAGTACAAGTAATTTTCTTATTCCAAGGAATTCTTTGGCTCTCATTAGTGGCAGACAAATACATGTGCATACTGTGGTATGACTAAAGCACAAAGTAAATTCTGTTTCAGGAGCTGTGATGCTATACAGAGAGTCAGCCAGTATTCATGCATGCTAAGGACAGGAGGACTGAGGCAGGTGGGTATAGAAGGCTTCATGGAGAGAAAAAAAGATCTCAACTGGAGATTCCAAGACAGACTATAATGGCAATTATGGGCAAGTGTGTTTTAGACATAGAAAATAAGCACGTTGGTGATAAAGGTAAGATTTAATGGAAGAGCATCTGAGCACTTCCATTTTCTTCTGTAGTTTTATCAGGTACACAATACTACTTTTTGTTAGGCAATAGCTTTGGGTTCAAATTAAAATTTTTCTATTCCTTGTTAAATCTTAAGCAAGTTAATGTTCTCAATGTCTTTATTTTCTCCAGTCATGGGGCTTGAACTCAGGGCCCAGGCACTGTCTCTAAGCCTCTTTTGCTCAAAAGACAGATTGATAATTAATTGCAACTCTCTTCATTGTTCACATGATTCTATTTGCAAAATGTTTGTCGAGAACATGTATCATTCCCTTAAAGACTGTATAGAGAATCTTGCATGGTACATCAATATTAGTAAAGTTCTAGGTCTATTTTCTTTCCAAGTTGATGCTTAGATGATTGCTTAGATATCCTGCTGTAGGTTAGTAAGTTGATATAATAATTGGTTGTTATTACAAGATGCCAGTATGTGACTTTGAGGCCAGTTCTTTCATGGCTACTCTTAGATAAAAGCATGCTTATATTAATAAGGCTGCTCCAGCAAGACAACAGACCTACTTTTCTGATGATTTTTTTCTTTGTGGACAGCATATCTGGTTGAAACTGCTGTGGTGTAGTATAAGAGATTCCTTACTTAACCTTCTCTCCTCTTCTTTCTCTATGTGTTAGGCCTGCTTTGAACTCAGAAAGCGCTCCCTATTTATGCTCTTTCTGTTTATGCTGTCTCTGTTTATCTGTGTGTCTGTTGTTACTGGAGTTTGAACACAAGGCCTTGAACTTACTTGGCTGGCATTCTACCATGTGGCCCATGCCTGTAGTCTTATTAGTTTTTTGCTGGTTAATTTTGGAGACAGGATCTCTGGAACTTTTCTTCCTGAGCTGGCTTTCAATCATGATTCTTCTCCACTCAGTTTCCTGAGTACCAGGGATTCTAATCATGATCCACAAGCACCCAGAATAAACCTTTGAAATTCAAACTCCATCTTAGAGCTTATTCCATGGTGTTCCCCTGATTCCATTTAGCCTTAAGTTACCTTAGTTCCCTTGTTTTAGTCTGCCATAACATTGTCTTATGATATTATTAGCAGGACCGAGTCTTGTGATGCATAATAAAAGTACTGCCAATCCTAAAATGGTATATACTTGTATTAGTTAATTTCATAATTTCTTTTCCTTAGCAAATTCTTTGTTCCTTCAACAAATTTTTGTTTTTTGCTTCCTCACAGCTAGGAATTTTTTGGGGGGTTCTAGTTATCATATAAAAGTTCAGTCTCAATTCATCTGTTTCAGAATCCTGGAATAAGGATATATTAGACTTAACCTTGCGATATTCTGACATTCTATTCATGACAGAGAAAAATTCATCAGAAGGCAGGTATGTGTTGGAAAGCATCCAAGGGGGATTAGCTACTGAAATTTCAAAATGACCTCCTTATAAACAAACCTTCCTGGAAGTTATCTTCACAGTATGAAGCTCAGCAATCGAGCAATTCCAAGTGTTACAACAATTGAAGAGAGTTGAATAATATGTGCATTTGTTTTAGAAAAAATGTGTAGGGGAAGAAAAAAGAATCACTTTTTTTCACACTCCCAATAATTTTGTCCTGTGACATAACAAATGAATCCATTTTAGAAAAGTCGTTTTCCAAGTTTCTTTCAAGGTTGAAACAAAGCAAGAAACAGAAGTCACATGTTGACTTTAAGAGGATAAGGTAAATTTGATTCTCAGTGTTCTGCAAATAAGTTAAATAGTTAATAATATAAATTTATTGCAGCACACGAAAATAGGACTTATGACAAAACACCTCTGTTTATTTTAAGTTTGCGCTTTTTTATGCACAACCTCAGGTGAATTGCTTAATTGCTCTTCATTTTAGATTTCCTTTTAGCTGAGTATAGATTATGCTCAAAGAGTGGCAGTATTTTCTTTCTTTTCTTTAGAGAATTGGTGTTATTTGCCTATTTGAGATAGTTGCAGGGAAATTTTTTTTTTTTTTTTGCTAGTCCTGGGCTTTGCGCTCAGGGCCTGAGCACTGTCCTTGGACTTCCTCAAGGACAGAGCTCTACCACTTGAGCCTCAGCACCACTTCTGGCTTTTTTGTATGTATGTGGTACCGAGGAATCGAACCCGGGTCTTCATGCATGCTAGGCAAGCACTTTAACCACTAGGCCAAACTCCCAGCCCCTTGCAGGGAAAATATTTTAATCTTCATACTCAATTATCCTAAAATTTAAGATTATTTCAGTTATTAAAAGCCTAAAACAACCCACTCCCATTGACATTGAAGTCAGATATAGCCTATTGTCAAAACTAGTCGTTTATATGATTAAGCCATTTTTTTTGCCTATTTGAGGCTTTAGATATTATTTCCCCTTTCAAGTTTGGTGTGGAGTAAATGAATCACAAATTAGATAATTTTGCACCACACAACTAGTCAGGCAAGTAACTTTTTCACCCTTTACATTTAAGTAGACACCAGTGAAGGCCTTCCTTGGCTCCATGCTCATTTTGAGTCTCCGTAGATGTTTGTGCCACCTTCAAAGGCATCTGATCAGATACAGATAAACTAAACACATGGAGGAGAGGGTTCAAATAATCTGGTGTCAAGAAACATTTTAGTTCATTTGGTGACTCCACAACTGGTGTTGTCATTATGCTTAGGGTACTGGTTCTTTTTAAATTACTCAATCTTTATTTTTAAATTTCTTCCTTGATAGTACTAAGATATTAGGGTATTGTGGTTGAACTCAAAGCTTCAAATTTGTTAAGCTGGTGCTCTCCCACATGTGACATTTCACTAGCTTTTGTTTTCATTGGTTATTTTCCAGATCTCTTTTTAGATGAGATCTTATCTTATTTATGTTTCTCTTTGTTAATGGAATGAGAGGTACCAGCCATTCTGGGAAGCCATAGTGATTTCCTCATAGGTTAAGATGCCAGGCAGGTATGCTCCTGCCATACTCAATCATGTTTTGTTGGATACAGTCTCTCTTGAACTTTTATGATAAGGCTGCTTCCCATCTAGCTAGAATTGTAGGCTTAAGCTCCTTTTCTTGACAATTTTAAAATTCATAGGCAAAAGTGTATATCATAGTAATAATTTTTAAGGGTTTCAGAAAATTAAATGGCAGGAAACAGGATATGTTTAACATAAAAATGCACAACACAAATCAGTACTTAATAATTTTTGTTAAAAATATAGTGTGAAAAAAGGTAAAATTCTCAGTTTAGGGATTACAAATAGCCAGGTAGGTATGTATCTAACTGTATGAGAAAATTGGGCAAAAATTATTATATTGGAAACAGCATAGATAAGGCTATTGATTGAAGTGGAGATAAATGACACCTAATTGCAAAGTGCATAATAAGGTAAATTAAACATAATTTGAGTCATCAAGTTACTGTCAAAACTTTAATCTAGAAAAATCTTTCTCAACTTTAGAACCAACATTTCACTTCCTGCTTGACAAAACTGATAGAAATCTAAGAGCTTTCTCTAACAATATGTCTAAACCCAACCTCTTAATTTTATCTTCTAATCCTTTAATAACATTGATTTACTATTCTGGGGGGAGGGCTGTAATTCTATCTAATTATATTTCTTTCCCTTTTCTTGCATATGGCGATTGACTGACATTCATCACTAGGTTGGCTATTTGGGAAGGCAGACATTTGTAGCTGTTTTGCCTGTTTTAATACTTGTTCTAAAACTGGGCCACCTGATAGTATTTTTAGTGAGTATTGATTGAATGAATGGTTGAAATTCAGAATGTAATTTATTTGCTTAGAAGAATGAGCTTACATCTTTACATAACACTGTAAAGACCCAGATCAGTAATGTTGACTGTAAAAATAAATGCAGCTATGAGAAAAAGGAAAAAGAAATATGATTATTTGACCTAATGTCTGTGAAGTAGCATGCTTATTAGATTTATTAGCCAGTATGTTCCAACTCTGCTGTGAAAAAATGTGAAGAGATAGTTTTAAATAACAAGATGAGAAAAAAGTTCCCTTTAGGCAACAGATAGGTCAATGTGTTGTCTAAACATTGGAATCACTGAAAATGTATTTCCTCTGGCCCTAGAAGATGGGTTACACTTTCAGTTTGTTTGATAGGTTTTTGGCAGGGTCCTGCCTTGAGGCAGGGTTATGTACTTGAACACCACATGAGCTTTTCAGCCTAAGGCTCCTTGCCCTAAAAGCTTGTGAATTAACACATCTCTTTGAACAAACTTGTTTGATAGTTTGTGAAAGAAAACAGACTTAAATAGCAGTTTGGCAAGATCTGAATTGAATGGAAAATGCAAAAAAAAAAAATCTCCTATGTAGGAGATCATTTTTATCCACAGACCAATAGTTTCCCTAATTTGGTTTTGAGAATGACATCCTCTTTTCTACAGGTCTACCACATCAACTGGTCAGGCATGACAAACTACGTGGGCAATGACTGGAAAGGAGACATGGATTCCAAGAAAATGAAGATTTTTGCCATAATTGTGACATTTATGATGACACAGATTTAGACATGTATTCAACCTAGGCTGAGTATAGATGTAACAAAGTTTTGATGTTGCAACATTTTGAGTTGGTTGAACATTCAGAGAGAAAGTTGGCAATCTGGAAACCTTCGAAGGACCCCAGAAAGCTTTACAGTTTCTTCTTAACTGTCTTTATTGTTTAAGTCATCAGTCTCTGTACCCACAGAAAGTTTGTCTCCTGAACTATTGTGATCCCTTGTGTTCTGAAGTAAAAACTATAAGAACTCCTGAAGCACTCTGGCTCAAAAGCCATATTGCTTCTATAAATTGAAATGCCCTTGAGTGATCAGGCCCAGGGTTCTTCTAAAAATGCTCTTCCATTTGAATTCTAATTTTGTGTACTGCTGTAGACACCAGCTTTGGGTAAGCCAGCTCAGCATGTGTCCCTACTATTTAATGTCAGCCTATGACTATTCTTAGTCTTGACACCTCCAAACAGTTTTACCAGAATGAACAGATTTCTTCAACCCATCATATTTTTCTATCCATTGAGTTGCAGATGGAAGAGGATAAAAAGGATACATATATGAAAGGGAACTGATACACGTTTCCTCCACCCTCACAAGCTAATCTCAGTTACTGAGCTAGTGTCAGTTGCATGCGAAAATAGGTTTTATCTTTTTTTTTAAATTTTTTCCCTGTGCTTGGTTCTTAAGGATGACAATGATGTATTTCTGCCAATTTTGAGTCTTTAGCTCTCTAAGTTGTCAGATACTTAACACGAAGGATAGACTTTAAATCTGAACAAGGTGAACAACTTTAATGATACCAAGGTATATGGATATTATTTGGGAGGGTAGGAATGGATATTTTGAAATTGAGGCTGATAGTATAAAAATGAGATATCTGCATATTTTCTATAAACCATTCTGAGAGATACTACTGCTCATAGAGTCTCAGTGAATGGAAATTGAACTGTTGGCCTTTCCATTTCTGTCAGGAACAATTTGGCAACCTCTGAGAATCTATTTCATATACTCTCTCTTCCCTGCTCTTCCTTTCCCTTCCTTTTCTGTTACTTTTTTGAAGTAGGGATTGTTTGTTAGGCAAAACAACTGAGATGTCAGGGAATGTCAGTATTTCAGGTGAGAGACATCATGTAATGGTTTTTGTGGGAAGTTCTAGGCTGACTTGACTATAGGGTTTTAGTAGATGCTTTTCTTTTTTTAAGGAAGTATTAAAGAAAATAAGCCAGATGAAGTAAAAGTGATTTTACAATAAAGAGAAAAAGAAAGAATAAGTACCATGGAACTGATTTTTGGAAATAATTTTTTTTTCACCTGCCTAGTTGAAAGACAACCCTTGATGCCTTTTCAAAAATGCTAGAATAACATTTATTTCAAGCAAACATCAGAAAAATTTCAAGTTCTATCTTCCACTTGGTATGTCCAAAAGCATTTGAAGCAATAGATGTTGCATTTTTTCTGAGCTGCTGATGCATTTAATGTTTATTGATTTTTTTGTTTACATAAATAGCTCCTAATGTGAAGCATTGGTACTTTTTGATGAACGCACAGCTTAGAGGGTAAAAGGACTAATTCAAGATCCATTGGCCAGGAGTTTGGTCTAGTGGTAGAGTGCTTGCCTAGCATATAGGAAGACCTGGGTTCGATTCCTCGGTACCACATACATAGAAAAAATAAGGCTGAAGTGGTAGATCTCTAGCCTTGAGAACGCCCAAGAACCATGCTCAGGCCCTGAGCTCAAGCCCAGGACTGCCCCCTCCCCAAAAAAGATCCTTTCTACATAGTGTCCAAGGGAGAACTATACCAGGTTACTAACTCCTGTGAAGACGTGGCCTGTGCCTTTTCCAGAAACTCCCTTTGGGTTGTAATTATGGATTTTGCCAGTGCTTCTGTGTATCCCCAGAGGCCTGGTTTTCAGCCATTATGAATAAAAAATCATCAGGGAATATGGTAAGGGCAAGTTTGATTTTTATCATTATACCTGACTTGGACATTTATTGAATTTTCAAATTAATTGGAGCTTGCATCTCTGAAATAATACAGTAAGTTTCAGAGTATGTCACTTTATGCTTAAGAGAAAAGATACCTAATTTATTCACAATAGATGGCAATGAATAATATAAAATTCGTGACTGTCAAACAGAAAAAAATAACTCAATTTATACAATTTCTACATATGTGCATATAGAAAAATCTTGATAAAAAGATAGAAGAGATTAGCAATTTCATAAGAAAAAGCCATTCTCCTATTCAAAGCCATACACTGCATATAATTCATCAAGTTTTGGAGAATCAGAACTATCTTTTTATGTGGGAAATATGTTACTACATTCATACCGAGTTGGGTATTTTACTAGCACAACCTTATAATTGATTTTTTTAAAATAGTATTTGGACCATGTTGCATTTGTCAAATGTCACTATAAGTATGTGCAGATCTCACACAGAGATGAATGAATTCTGCTTTAGTGTATATAATTTTCAGATCCTTGTAGAAAGTACTTGGATTTTTCAGCCAAATTTTAAAAAGACTAGTATTCTTCATATATCACATCACCTACAAGTAGCCAAACAAAGAAAACAAACTGATTTAAAACATAAGAATCATGATTTTGATTGATCATGAATAATTGGCTAATCTGTAAAGTTACTGGATAAGAAATATTTTCTTTAAAAAAATAATCACATGTAATAATGAAGTTGCAGAAGGATAACGTCACAGGGATCCTGTGATTATACTTTTTAACTATTTTCACCCTCAGGTCATGGATTCATCATGTCTTGTCAGAATTTTTCTCTATATAAATGTGTAGGGCCCCATGATTTTCTCTATGATATAATAAATCCTTGTCATAATGAATGTTTCCTGATTTTTGAATATTTTTATCACTCTGATATACTCAATGCTGCCTTAGAAAAATCCTTGCTCTTCAGGGGGAAATTATAAATGAGAATGCAGAATAGGTGATAAAGCTCTTATATTCAAACAGACACAAAGAAAAAATATTCTAGAGAAGAACAAGTAAGTTGCTGATCTCGGTTTGTTTATCAGGTAGCTAGAGATTGAAAATTATTTTGACTCATCATAACATTATTCTTTATTTTGTGTGAGAAAAAAAACACTAATTTTTTTCTAAGTTTACAAACACTCTCACTTACCCTTGATGATCATTAGTTTATGAAGAATCCACCTTACACTTAAGTCCATATTAACTGTGTATAAATGGGGTGTTTCTATCTTAAACAAAAGCTAAATTCAGCAAAATGCATAGACAGCACCTTGAAACTCTTACAAGTAAGGATGGGTATAAAATGAGTCTCATCCGAGTTCTAAATTTTTCTTTTGACAAATCGAATATAATGAACTAAAAGTGATAACATTTTGACTATTTAGTATCTACCTTAAAAATAGTAGAAGGGGTCAGCATAAACAAATTGATTATGGATTGGGAAGTAATTTAGTGGTAGAGTAGTACTTGCCTAGCGTGCATGAAGCCACGGATTTGGTTCCTCAGGACTACATATGCAGAAAAGCAAGAAGTGGCTATGTGGCTCAAATAGTACAGCACTAGCCTTGAGCAAAAAAGCTAGGGAGAGAACTCAGGCTTGCAATTCAAGCCCCCCAAGACTGGCAAAAAGAAAAGAAAGGATCATTATCAATAGTTTATTGTGAAAATTATGCATATAGATGCTAAACATGATGAACTCTAGTAGAAGTTAACTCTCTTGAGGTCTCTGTGATTCTTATGAGATGACTTAACCAATGAACTTTTAGAGGAAGTGGCTTACTTTGTTTCTCATAAAGCTCTTCTCACTTAAAAATGTTACCATCAAAAAATTCTCAGTGAGGTAAGTAGATATAAGTAGATCTATTTTTTTTTTTGCCAGTCCCAGTCCTGGAGTTTGAACTCAGGGTCAAGGCACTGTCCTCAGGCTTTCTCAAAGCTAGAGTTCTACCACTTGAGCTTTTTCTGTGTGTGTGGTACAGAGGAATGAAACCCAGGGCTTTGTGCATGCTAGGCAAGCACTCTACCTCTAGGCCATGCACCTGGTCCCAGGTCTAATTTTTTTAAACCAATATCTACATAGTCTTCCACAATAGTTGCACTAGATTATATTCCCACCAACAGTGTAAGAGGTTTCCTCATGAAGCTAGCTTGGATAGGAAAATCCATGAGACTCATTTCCAACTAAGCACCAAAAAGCCTGAAGTGGAGCTATGGCTCAAGTGGTAAAGTGTTAAGCCTGGAGCAAAAAAAAGAGAAAAATTCAGGAACTGCACTTAAGTCCTGAGCTCAAGCCACAGGACACACACACACACACACACACACACACACACACACACACACACACACTCACACTAAAAATAAATTGCAGCCTTGTGCCAGTGGTTCATGCCTATAATCCAAATTACTCAGGCAGCTGAGATCTGAGAATCATGATTCAATTGCCAGCCCAGGCAGAAAAGTCCCTGCAAGACTCATTTCCAATTAACCACTCAAAAACTGGAAATAGAGGTGTGGCTCAAATAGTATAGTACTAATCTTGAGCACAAAGAGGCTAAGGGACAACACCTAGTCCTTGAGTTCAGGCCCTACAACTAAAAAAATTGATTAAATTGGAAGCTGTATCAGTAGATTTCACAGTAAGGGTAAAAAAAAGATCAAATGTATGAAAAAAAATGTTACACCACAATGCCTGGTACCATAACAACTCAAGAAATAGTACAACATCCAGGAGTGGTAGATCACATTGAGACTGAGATCTGAAGATCAAGATTCAAACCTAGCCAGGGCACTTAAGTCCCTGAGACTCTTATCTCCAATTAATCACTAGAAAACTGGAAGTGGTGCTGTGGCTCCAAGGTTAGGGCAGTGTCCTTGAGCTGATGATCTCAGGGACAATGCCCAGGCCAAGAGGCCAAGCCCCAAGACCACCACCACCACCACCACCAACAACAACAATAACAACAACAACAACAACAACAACAAAATAGTACAACAATTTTTATTATATAATTCACACTTCTATTCAAACCAAGGTTAACATCCACTCAAGACTGGTGTTCTACCATGTTAGCCACATCTCTCCTTCAGGTGTTTTGCTAGTTAATTGGAGATAAGGATGTCACAGACTTTTCTGTCCTATCTGCATTTGACTGGCAACCACTGGGATAATGGGAATGTGGCACTAGCATTTCTTAGTACTTACTTTTATCTTATTCTTGTATTTCTTCACTTTCTACAATTGAAATGTTTCTTCTATTCCTATTTTAGTTTATAATACCTGTTTCTACTTTTAACTTAGAGTCTTGCTTTTCAATCCTTATTCTTTCTTTAATATACTGTAGATAATTGGCACAAATTTGTTGATGAAAGAGCAAGGAATAAACACAGATGGTTGGCCTTTAGAAAAAATCGTTTTGTTTTGTTTTGCTTTCAGTTTTTTTTTTTGCCAGTCCAGTGGACTGAACTCAGGGGCTGGCACGGTCCTTGGGATTTTCCTCAAGGCTAGTGCACTACCATTTAAGCCACAGCACCACTTCGGCTTTTCTATGTATATGTAACAGAGGAATCAAACTTGGGGTCTTAGTGCATGCTAGGCAAGCACTCTTCCACTAGGCCAAACTCCAGGCCCAGAATAAATATTGTTTTAATTGCTATTTTCTTCAAGTTCTATCTAGTTGAAATCATTCTTTTCCTGTCCATAATGTCCGTTCTTCAGTAACTTTGACAAGTATCCATAAATGAAGAGGTATGAGCTATATAGTCAGATTTTGAGGATATTAGTCATGGTATTTAATGTAACATTATGGGTGTATGAATTTTATTCTAAGATAGATACAAATGATCTTCTAAGGTAGACACTATAAGACCTTTGGAAGTGGTTAAGAAATGGGTACTTAAAGAGATACTGTAACATATCAATCCCAAATGAAACCTATTCTTTCCTTTTAACTCTGATAAACATTGACTGTCAGGTTTTTCCCCTTCTCTCTAGTGCTTATACTACTTAATGTATGATCTTCTACAGACTGCCAATTTGTTCTGTACTCTGTGGAACACTTGATCTTGAAAGATGTCATTTTTTTTCTCATTTTCTGATTTGTTTTGTTATATCAACATTGATTTATTTTTACACTTTTGACAATCTGAATTTTTTGGGGGGCAGCAGGGCTCATGGGGCTTGAACTCTGGGCCTGGCCGCTGTCCCTACCCATTGAGCCACAGCCCCACTTCCCATTTTCTAGTGATTAATTGGAGATAAGAGTCTCAGGGCTTTGTAGAGCCTGGGCTATCTTTGAACTGCATTCTTAGATCTCAGCCTCCAAAGAAGCTAGGATTACAAGTGAAAGCCATCTTGTTTGGCTGACAATCTGAATTAAAAAAAAAAAAAACAACTGATTGCATCTCTGAAACTTGAAATTAATGCTATGAGAAGAGGACAATAATAATACATGGATCTGCTTAATTTTTTTTTTTTGGTTTATCTTCTATGTCGCATCATTTTCATGCTAAGAGAGAATCACTGAACTTAACGGGCTTAAAAGAAACAATGGCTGACAATGCTCTTCTTTAACAATGTTGATCAAAAGTGAAGAATGCGTTAAGTGAATGATGAATAGTCTCAGTCAGAGAAACTTGCATTTGACTCATTTTCAGTGCCTAGTTTCATGATTGATTTAGAATAAATTAAAATAACTCCTAACTTCTTGATGTTCATGTCATAAATATCTTTGCTATGGGATAAGATATATCAATGTTATTACAAACATTATATATATATTCACTTATATGCATCTATATGTATATGTATATATGTGCCTAATAAATAACCTAGAGTAAAGAGTTAGTATTTGACCTTATTGATTATTTGGGTTGTTTAGATACTATCATTATGAAAGTATCAGCTTTTGGTGCCTATTGAGTGCCAAATAAGAATAATCAGTAATTTGAGTAATTTATTGAACAAAAAAATACAGCGCTCAGTGTCAAATTATGTTCTCTCCAGATGGGTTAATCACTTTTAATTTTTCCAGGGTAGGCAATGATCTTCATGGATAAAGCAAATGAAAATTCTACTTCCTTATATAAGAGGATGAACTCAAATACATTATGAGCCATAAATGACTTACTTTTCTATATTGTATTTCATTTATTAGAAATATCTACTGAGGTTCAGAAACAGGGGTAGTTCATAGGGGTGTGAATAATTTGGTTGCTTTTCAAGGGTCTTACATGGTCTCTTATTATTTCTTATTACTCCAAATCATGGTAATCTCCAGGCCTGAATTTTAAGTAATCTACTTTGACAATTAAATTAATGATTATTTGATCAGATTCCTCATTTTATTACTTTTCCTTTGAAGGTATGATTAGTAAGAAATTTCTGTAGAGTAATTATCCAACAATAGACTACCATTGTAAGATTTGAAAAAAAATCATTAAACTCACTAAGTTTTGGAAATTATATTCAGTTTGAGTTTACTATCCTCACCTATGCCTTTTTAGTTTACTAGATAGGCTAAATTCCTAGAAGAAATCACACATGCAAAGATAAAAAGTATTTGTTTTTGTGGGCAATTCTATTTAATCGTCCATAATATGTACTTTATGGGATTTAAGATTAGACTATTTTTTCTCTGTTATTCAGTGAAGATGAGACTAGTTGTAAAATAATCATTGTGGGTAGATTCAAACTTGGAAATAAATTGTAGATGGTGTCTGTTTTATTCTGCCAACAATACATCATGCAAAGTCATATTCTTTGAAGACACCATTATTGATGGCCTCAATAGTAGCTCATTGTGTAACTTGACCATAATTCATTTAACCCATGCCAGTAGTACATTCCTGATGTAATAATATGAGAAATATTGTAACTGGAGTCCTTAGGAATAATTTATTCACATCTGCATTTCCTCTGTGTTACACAACCTGATTTGCTTTTGGCCCTGAGAAATAGAAACACATTAGGTTTTTATATGAATGAATCAAACATAAGATTATATTCAAGCTTGAAATAATATGTGTATATGTGTACATGCGTGCCTATGTATGCATATACACACACATACACAATGGGTGCATGGAAATGGTTAGAATTTGAGAGTAACATGTGACAATAATTAGATTGTTTAAAGATTAAAATTCAAGACTGTATCATTGCTAATCCTACCTAAAATCTTCAGTGTTTCACAATTTCAGGTTGAAATAGTGCAGAGACATGGCAAAAGTGCTTGCCTCTGGCTTTCTTTATGAGCACTTATTTTAGAAAGGAAAGAAAAGAAACAAAGACCTCCGAGTTAATAAGTTCTTGTCAAGTTTTTATTATATGGATAGTAGTTATATTCAGCCCCCATCTCGTTTTTCTAAACTAAAAAGTGGGAAGGATGCCTGTGCTCCTCTTTTTTTTAATACATAGATTCAGCACTTGCTTTACCTCTGGAGGCTGTTAACAACCAGAAACATAATCTCTACATAAACACAATGAATGCTATAGATTCCACAGTTCTTTAACTTGGCATTTGTATCGTATTTTTATCTTTGGCATTGAAATGTTATCACAAATGAAAGGGAAAAATGTGCAGGTTTTTCTTTTCCTTTTTCTTCTTCCTAAAGAAAAACTTCAAAAAATCAGAGAGGAAAAAGCAGTTCGTTTACTCTCAGGTCCAGTGTTCTCTTAGAGTGCCCAGCTCTCTCCCTCTAATCACACTGATCTTTGTCTGGGCTCATGGCTGACACTCTCAGCCAAGAGTCTCCACTTGCTCATCATTCTCTCAGCCCTAAGCAACAATCTGTGTGTACTCATGTGGCAAAGCCCTGGCCTTTCCTATCAATTCTCTTGACAAGAATGTTGTCAGGTCTCATTTGTTCTTTTCTGAGCTGATGAACTTATTTCAGGAGTCTGGTAGTTATATTTCACATCTGTCTGTGATGTGATGGGGAAGCCTTGAGGCTCTTTATCTTCTTTGGTTTGTGAGGGGCCTTTGCAGAGATGATGTGAGATAGACTCTGATGACTATAGGCACAGAACACCAATTCTTCAGGCGGTACAGAAAGACATTTTGTTTTGTTAAAGGTGAAGTTGGCCTTAGTATGCATGATAACTTCTGTTCCCAAATTTTTCCTTTGTATTTATTTATGTTTGTTTGTTAATGACTTGCCTCGTTATTTACTTATATACTCACTGAATAAATAGCCATAGAAGGAGAATGGAGCTGAGAATGTCAGCAGAGAGATGGAAAATGTGCCCTTCAATGGATAAATCACTTCCACATTGCTAGATAAATGATAGGATATGTCATACATACCCTAGTTTGTCACAGCCCCAAATGTCGAACATTTCTCTAATACTGTGGTTCTCAAGAGTTGTAATCCAATGATTTAGTCAAGGAAGACTGATATCTTGATGGTCTTATACTAGAAACCATTCCAGGTGAATTACATTCTCCACTCAGTTCTCTTTTGCTTCCTCGTGTCATTCTTTTAAAATAAGAATGGGAAAATCTCAATGTGAACTGGGAACAGTATAATGAAGCAATTCATTGAAGAAGGATATTTACTTAGATTACAGATTGATGGAGAACATCTAAAGGATATAATATGATTTTAATTCTGTGATTTTTCAATTCAAATGTTAAGAGTTAATTTTCCCATTTTAGTATGGCTTTGCTGACTGATGTTTCCCTATCTGAAAATGGCATATGTGATCTAAAGGAACCTGTAACTTGTCAACAGAAGTGGTTGGTGAGAGACAGTTTGTGTAATTTAAAACACAAAATTTAATTTTAGAAGCCTGTTATCTCCATCATTACCTTCTATGACTCTGGGAAATGTAACATCTCTAATCCTCATTTTTCAAATCTATTTGCTGGTGATAGTGTCAACTTCTATACAGGGTTATATAGTTTAAATGGATTACCTAAAAGTTTTTTTATGTTTTAGGGAAAATCCTACCATATACTATTTTCTACATTTGAAATTAAAAATTTACCCTTTGAATCAACTGAGACTTACACAGCCCTTGTTCAATAATCAAATTGTAGCTCACTTTATCTCATGTTCATCCCTATTTGCACAATATACTTACTTAAGAATTTTTCTATACTGCTGACTCTAGTCTAATTTCTAATGTCATATTCAGAGAAAAATGCTAACTATGTTCATTTTTATGGCCACCGTAAGAATACAAATCATAATTTGCTGTCAACATAGCAAACAGTAGGGAAAAATTGTATAACTCACATTATCTTGTATATTTGGGTAGGAATACATTGTGTAATATATCCATAATAAAATTCTGGATGAAAGAGAAAAGCCTCAAGTCATAAAATAGGAAAAAGTTAGTTTTGTGTGAGGAGCTGCTAATGCAATGGAAGATTACTAAAAATTTACAAAAGAGCAATTGTTTTAAAAAGACATGGCAGCCTGTTAGACAGATGGAATTAGAATCTTATATTTGATCCATTCTTACTATATTAGCTTTTTATCTCTGAAAAATATACTAAAATATTAATTTAAATGACAAAATACTCATTTGGGAGATTTAGTTTCAGAGATTGTTTCAGAGATTTAGTTCATGGTGAGCTGACTGAAATGCTTTTAGGACTGTGGCCAGGCAGATCATCATAGACAGCTTGTGGTAAAGCAAAGAAATTTACTTTATAGCAGCAAGAAGAGGAAGAGGGAGAAGAGGAGGGAAAAGAAGAGGGAGAAGGGAAAGGCGAAGGGGAAGAGAAAAGAAAGGGAGGTTCTGGGGCAATATATACCCTTCCAAGTTATGTCTCAGGTGACCTTCATGTTAATCCTCCCCTTCTAGTAGCCCAATCATAATTCTATGAATTTATCAATGGATTAATCCCATTGATGAGTTTAGCACCCCTCAAAGTGCTATTTCAGCTGGGGCCTAAGGCTTAAATACATGAAGTTTTAGAAACTGTTCACATCCAGCCCATACCACATATCTTGTCACTTTGGAATAATGCAAGTAATTTTTGATAAGATAGAAAGGGTTTTATTTAGGATTAAGAATATATTTAAAATATTGCTTTTTTATTTTATTTATTTATTTTTATTTTTTTGGCCAGTCCTGGGCTTGAGCTCAGGGTCTGAGCACTGTCCTTGGACTTTCTCAAGGCTAGCACTCTACCACTTGAGCCTCAGCACCACTTCCAGCCTTTTTGCTATGTATGTGGGGTACCAAGGAATCGAACCCGGGTCTTTGTGCATGCTAGGCAAGCTCTCTACCACTAGGCCAAACTCCTGGCCCAATATTGCTTTTTTTAAAAAAAAGGTTTCTTCTCTGTCTTACAAATACATCGAATAAGAGCTCTGTCAGTATGTAGCAAGTGGCCTTTCTCTTTATTGTCTTCCCTGCCTCTGAAATGTCTCATTTGGAATTTATGCGTGGATTCCTGAATATTTGACTAAGGCATTCAAAATAACAGTGATTGCATGTAATTAATCCTATTCTGAACCTAATGTGTATATTTACACAAATTAAATGCTTACAAGGGCAGCCCTGACTCAAGTGAAAACAAATAAAAACATAGTTAATGTCAGTTTTCTCTTTATTCAAATTTAATGCTATTTACTGCCCTGAGTTTTTTTTATCTTTCTCTTCGCACTTCTGAAGCAATAGTGGCTAAAGATCACAGTTTAGCTGGGAGATTTGGCTCATGCCTATAATCGTAGCTACATAGGACTCTGAGATCTGATGACCCCGGTTCAGATCTAGCCCAAGAACGTAAGTCTGTGAGACTCTTATGTTCAATAAATCACTAGAAAACTGGAAGTGGCATTGTGGCTCCATGGGTAGGGTGGTAGCCTTGAGCTGAAGAGCTCAAGGACAACACCTAGTCCCAGAGTTCAAGCTCCACAACTGACCAAAGAAAAGAAAAGAAAAACAGAAACAACAAAAGATCTTAGTTCAATTTTAAATGCTTTTTAGATGTGTTGATAAGACACCATCCTTGATGTGCACTGTCTTTTCTGTGCACTTTAAAAATTCACTGCAGAGATAATTATTTGTTGTTTATTTCGGTCTACCTGTGCCATCTCATTTTTCTGCTGGCCTTTGAAAGAGGTTAGAATACAAAAGGACTCTTACCTATCCTGGGAGAATTGATAATGATGAAGATGAATCATTTTTTTCTTAAACCTACAATAAGTCCAATCTTTATTTTCCAGATCTTTTTTATTTCATACTCTCTCTCTTTCTTGATATTCCTAAACAAAACCAGATATTGAAAATAAATCTGTGAAAACTATGTCACTTGAGATACTTAGACATTGTTGAAAGTCTATGTAGACAAGAGAGTGGATTTCACAGTCATCTGACATTGTCACTGTGCTGTCATTTTCAGTTTCATCTTACTTTCAGTCCTGGGAACTGAATTAGTTGGAATGCCAACAGATACACACGATGTTAACATCCACAGGATATTAGGAAGCAAGTTGGAAATATAGGGGTTTGAAATTTCAAGGATCTATTATATTGATTAAATAACATAGCTATTTTTGAAATAAACAATAATGTTCTAAAATATAGAGTATAATCAGGTATTATAAGGAAACCTCTTAAAGTCGATCACTATTTTGACATTCAACAAGCTGTACAAATTTGCCGTATAGAACTTTTTGAGGTTGGAGATAAGTATACAGCCTAAAACATGTCTCCACGATCCATGATTATATCTGTCCATCACCTATGAAAAGTTCCTCTTACCCTCATTGTTTCTTTTCCGTTTTTCTTAGAAAAACACAACATGAGATCTAGCATATTTCCAGCAATACAAAAAACACTATTAACTTGGATACTCTAGTATATTATATATCTCTAACTTTTACTCTAATAAGTAAGTTATACATTCAAATCTTCATATTTCATGTATAAAGAGCCAATACCTTCATGTTCCTCATTTCTTTAGCCCTCAAAACACCGTGTTTCTCTATACTTTTATTAGTCTATTTTAATTCATAAGTGATATACATCATTTTTCTTATGTGTTTTATATATTTCCCTTAACATAATATTCTTCCTTAGATCAAAAATGTTCCATGTTGTCACAAATGATAGTATTTCTTTGATTTTAAGACCATATAGTAAAGCATATACATTCATATTTCATATATGCTTATAATATCTAAAACATATATTCCTATAATATGTAATGTATATAACAATATATTATTTCACAGATAACTTGTAAGTCATTGAAAATTTCCAAAAACATTGTTTGTGGAGAAAGATAAGGAGAAATAACTCTGAAATATATGTGGGAACACAAAATCTGCAAGTAGCCAAAGCAATATTGAGTAAGAAACAGAGTCAAAGGCACTCTAATTATTGATTCAAAATATATTACAAAACTAGTCTAATCAAAATGGCTTGACATTGACTCAAAAGCTGAAATAAAGACAAATGGAACAGAATAGCCAGAAGTAATTTTGCATATATTGTCAACTAATCTTTAAAAGAAGACCAGGATACTCATTGTGAAAAGGATTTTATTTTATTTTATTTATTTATTTTTGCCAGTCCTGGGCTTGAGCTCAGGGTCTGAGCCCTGTCCTTGGACTTTCTCAAGACTAGAGCTCTACCACTGGAGTCTTAGCACCACTTCCAGCTTTTTTCTATGCATATGATACTGAGGAATGGAACCCGGGTCTTTTTGCATGCTAGGCAAGCACTCTACCACTAGGCCAAACTCCTGGCCTCTGGAAAGGATTTTTTTGTGGGTCATGGGATTTGAACTCTGGGCCTGGGTGCTGTCCCTGAGCTCTTCAGCTCAAGGCTACTGCCCTACTCCTGGCCTTTGCATTATCCCTGGGCTATTCAACTCAAGGCTACCTACCTCCCTACTGCTTTAGCCACAGCCTCACTTCCCATTTCCAAGTGGTTAATTGGAGATAAGGATCTCACTGTTTTGTTCTTTAGTGCCAGGGCTCAGTTTGAACAGCGATCCTCAGATTTCAATCTCCCGAGTAGCTAGGATTGCAGGTGTGAGCCACCACACCCAGCTCTTGAAAGGATATTATTAATAACAAAATGTACTAGGAAAACTGGGTTTCCAGGTGCGAGACAGTGAAACTGAAACCTATCATATACCGTGTATGACAGCGAACTAAAAACGAGTCCAAATGTTAAGTTTCCAACTTCACTCTTTCTGGAAGAAACAAGTGGGGAAACTTTATTGACATCATCCTGAAAAACATTTTGGGGCGCATAATCAACAAAAGCAAAACAAAAACAAAAACCAGACAAGTGAGAATGTTCACAGCAAAGCCATCAAAATACAAAATTAGAAGGAAACCTATAGAATAAAAAAGAAAAATTGAAAGACATACATAAAGGTTCAATGCCCAAAATATTTAAGGAATCCATAAAATCCAATTGTAAAACAGCCAAACCAAAACTGCCAAGTTTATGAAAGAGTGTTCAGTGCCATCACTCCAGGGAAATTAAAATCATAGTGAACTATCACCTCATAATTTTTTAGGATAATAAACAGAGTCTAAAGACAAGAAAAAGAGGCTAGAAGTTTGATCTTGTGGTAGAGGCTTTCTTAGTATGCATGAAGACCTGGGTTCAATTCTTCAGTAGTGCCACATACATAGAAAAAGCTGGAAGTGGTGCTGTGGCTCAAATGATAGAGCTCTAGTCTTGAGAAAGTTCAAGAACAGCTCTGAGTTCAAGTCCCAGGACTTGAAAAGAAAAACAAAGAAAGAAAAAAGGAAGAAAGAAAAAACTACGTGTATATTGTTTGTAGAAATGTAGATTGATATAATTACTGTGGATCTCTGCATGTAGGTTTCTCAAAATATTAAAAATGGAAATGCTGAATGTCTAAAACTTTAGAATCATATAAAACTGAGTTTAAATCCTGTTTCTATAATTTCTTTCTTTGGTTTGGGCATCCGAAAAATTCTATAAGCCTGTCTTTTCTCTAAAGAGACAAAGGTTGTCTCCTTAATGTTCAATATTGAGGATTAAAAGCAATATACGTAAATTTCCTGGCACTTTTCCAGGCAACAATAAATAATCGAAGATTATATATTTTATATATTGAACACTGCTGCTATTATGTAATTTGATCTTTGAAACTCCATCAGGAGATATGGCTCCCCTATCTTGAACCAGAGCTGACCTAAAATAGGCTAAATTTTTTAAAAAATAATTTAACCAACTCATATTATGGAGAAATATGAGAAAGCAACCTGAAAGTAGAGACTAGCTTGTTATAAAAAGTCTGACTTCTGAATTCTCTTGCTTCTCTATTCTGACATCTTCCATGATGGGGGAGTACCCATGACAGAGCCAGTGCAATGCTATTCAGACTCAGTCTCTGAAATGCTGAACCATATGAACATACTTTCTTTATATTAGATTGCCTGAGGTATTATGTTATAGCAATGGGAGACAGACTGATATACAGTGAATATTTTAAGTTTTTATGAACAAAACTAAGGGGAGAGGATACTAAGTGTATACTTCATCTCAGAAATCTTCAACTAATATTTAAGATGTGCTGGAAATTGAGTAAAATGTAGCAGAGCCGATGATTTTTTAAAAATAGGGTTATGATATACACTTAAAATAGTATCCTAGTAGCAATTAAACCTAATAGCAATTAATAGGAATTAATATCTTCATACTTGCCTATCATTTTACTATTGTCTCATTGGAGAATGGTGATATATTATGCTAGAATCTGAGTTTCCTGAGATATCATAATCATAAATTGTCAGGCATATTAGCCTGAAGAATATATTCATCCTTTGTGGAAAACAAACAAGTTATCAGACTATTATGTTCCATTTCTATAACTCTTCAGTTCAGTCTATTAAGGAATTACATATGTAAAATGCCTAATGAATATGCAGAGTACACCTATTCAATTTACAGTACCTATTGACCGCCACATTATTTTTCTTGCCCGTTGTTCTCCGAGTTTCCTTACCTTTTTTTTTCTTTTCAAATTACACTTTGTAATGGTTGGCTTTTTTAGTTTGGAATGGGCATTTAGATACCTAGTGCCAGGTACAATGTCTCACGCCTGTAATCTTAACTACTCAGGAGGCTGAGATCTGAGGATTGTGGTTCAAAGCCAGCCCAGCACTAAAAAACCCTGAGTCTCCTATTTCCAGTTAACCATTAGAAACCTGGAAGTGCCTTAAAGATATGGCAGTAGCCTTGAGCTCAGGGACAACGCCCCGGCCCAGAGTTCAAGCCCCATGATGGACAAAATAAACAAACAAACAAACAAGAAAAAAACAGAATGAGAGAGAGAGCATGCGCTAGCGCGAAAGCGAGCTCATGTGTTTTTGGTTTAATGTATTCTTCTGCCATTCATTGAATAATTTATGCTTTGCCTAAAGATCTCACGAGTAAGGAGAGAGATAGGTGAGTGATCTAGTAAAGTTAGCTGAGCTTCTCTGCCTGGCTCAGCATCTATCTGACCCACAAATGCGCAAATGCACGATGTAAGTGCCTATTTCTTTGTTCTGTCTTATGAATGATTTATTATTTAGCTTTACTTTATCACTAGTTATTTGAGAAAAGTTGATGAATTAAGGACATAATATACAGTTTGGAAGGAGGATATTGAAAGTTTTTATATTTTTTTCTTAAAAAGACGAGTTGGATTAAGTAGAACCCTAGTTGGGATTTTACCAAATGCTGGAAATAGCAATCTAAACAGTTAAACCTTGTACATAAAATTCTTAACAATGAGGTAGGCAAGTATCGGGAGGAAATATGAAAGAATGCAATCATCCAATTATAATACTCAACTTATATTTGTAAAAATGGGACTAAGAAAATTGAGGGAATGAGTGGGGTTGGGAAAGAGGAAGGGAGAATGATGCAAGGGGAGAAATTGAACTCATAGATGGACATGTTGAATTGAAACCCCTTTATACAACTACTTAACTATAATTGAAAATGGTGAGCTAGATTGTGTATACATATGCATAATATATATGTACTATATGGAAGAACACAGGATCATGCTTTCTGGTAGGCTGGTTGTGGTCTATGATGGTGATTCTAATGAGATTATGAGCTTGTAGTTTATCCACATTCCTGATAATGTCTACCACTGACAGGTTAAAAGTCTTGATCACATTGACTTATATCTTCCTCCCTATTGCCTGATGGGAAGAGGCCCCAGGATTGGATATAGATTTTGTTTCCCTAGTGTAAAGACTTTTTTAAAAAATTGTATTTTATTGTCAGAGTAATGTATAGAGTTTTGTCAGGTAGTGGGTATATTATTTCTCAAACACTGATACCCTGTCTCCTGTTTTTGTTCCCCTTTCCCTCCCACACGGCTCCCAATTCTTTGTAATTGGTTTTGGGTTGCAAATTGGGGCAATTTTCTCTTTTCTGTTCCTTATCTGTCACAGTAGAACCAAACATGGTCAAGGTGATTGGATGGATGGTTAAAACCCTACCCTTGGGCTGATCTTTCTTTTTCTCTCATCATTTAAATTCTAAATGTCAACTTCATGTGAAAACTTTCATGATCTTTTAATTTTGTTCAAAAATAATGTCTTTCTCTGAAATCTCCCCAGATTTTCCACATGCGTCCTTTATAATGGTTTCCATTGTCTGCTTTGATGTCCTTATTCTCCTTGCAGAAACCAATTTTAAGGGAGCAGAGGCAGTACCTGGTGCACTGGATGTGGCTGGCATGATTCAGCATCAAATTTGGACTGCGCCCAATTTGTATTTTAATTAAATGTTATTTACTTGTCCCTCTATCCACATACTACATGATATAAATTTTGTTATTTCCTATGTAAATTGGAGGCATTGTTTCCTACCACTTGATGGATATGTTTTTCTGGGCAGGGTGCAAAGTATAATCTTGCTTCTTATTCAGTTGGGGCTTCTTTCTTGCTTATAGACTCAATTCAAATTCACTCTGTGTACTGTTTCTTAAAAAAGAAAAAAAAGAGAGATTTGATTTAACACATTCTACAGTGACAGAGGCAAAAACTGCAATTTCTCATCATGGAGGAAAACAGAAACCAGTGAATACTTGATAATTTGGCCTGTGCAAAAGAAGATGACTGTTATGGAAACCAAAAACTAAGTGCGAAAAATCTAACATTTAATTTCTTAAAGGAAGGCTAGACTTGTTATTGCTGGCAAAGTTATCTAGACATGAGGAGTTGTGACATGTTGCATGAAAATGTATATTAACGCCCTTTACATCCATACACAAAAGCGTTTAGATGAAGTCATTCATCCACAAGTGGAGATTACTAACAAAAACAATATTTCTATTATTTCCGCAGGTAAAAAGATTAGGAAATTTGGCCTTAAATTTTAAACATTTTAATGTATTTTAATGATTCTAGTGAATATAATTTAGTTGCAAAATTTGAAGAAATGATTCTAAAAACTTTCGAAACATAGGCTTTAGGTAGAAATCTCATTAAAAATGCAAAGTCCCATATTGCAGGCAAGATATTCTGCACCCTGCCCAGGAAATGACACCTTTTAACAACCACTTCAGGTTTTCATGAACTATACTGAGATCAATTCTATATCTATACCTATAGATATAGAAATCATTGAATATGTACTTAAAAGTGATTATCTTTATTATATCCATGATCAGATCCCAGTCGTTATGGTGGCACCTCTTTACAGTGATCTCCTGAAAACAGAATGTCAATGCAGTCCACCAAAATGTTTCTTGCATCCTTAGAAATCGATTCAAAGGGCATTTGATTCCCATCATGTTTTCTTCTTTCAATTATATGCTACTGTTTTGATCGGGGCAAATTATCTTAAGTTATTTCTAATAAACTTATGGAAACAAAAAAACATTAGCCAAAATATGTCTAGAAAAATCATTAATAGGGTCTGGTTAGTATTATTGAACAGCTAATATTTGTTTTCCTCAAAATTATAAATTCTGTACCCAAAACAGAAAGCATATTATATTCTGCCTTATAGATTGACTCATTTTTTTAAACTTTTCAACCTTTGCTTCCTCTATTCTTTTCTGTTAAAATAAAGCCTGAAAGATCAGTCTGACATTTAATTTCCTGTTTTCATTTGTTTTATTCTCTCTTTCTCTCTTGCTTTCTTTCTTCCTTTCTTTTCTTTCTTTCTTTCATTTGTTTTGCTAAATATGTGTGTGTATCAAAGTTATATTACCACAGGCCATCTGTTCTTATTTCTTGACATTATCATTATGTTCTTGCCACACAATTTTTATGGTAAATTGACTTCAAGGCTAAACTTGAGTATGTGAACTTAGATTAATTTATTATTTTTGCAAGGAAATGTGAACAAGCAAAAATCAATAACTATTTGCCATTGAAGTGAGAAAGAAAAATGTTCCTTTTAAAAGCTAAATTGAGGACCATCTTAAAATTGAAATAAAGCTGAAAGAAATATTCATTGAACATCTAGTTTTTGACAGGTACTGTAGAGTATAGAAGTAACTTCAGTCCAAATGCCTTATTGTGTTTAGTTACAAGATACATTAATTGCACATTTTGCTGTGAGCCATACTTGTTTTCTTATAGTATTTGTTGGATAAAGCTATTTTAACAGTTATTAGTTCCAGGGCCTTGAGCAAGCTTTTTTTTTTCTTTTTTTGAATCATGGGGCTTGAATTTTGGCCTGGGTGCTGACTCAGAGCTCTTCAGCTCAAGGCTACTGCCCTACCCCTGGGCCTGGGCATTGTCCCTGAGTCCCTGAGCTCTTCAACTCAAGACTACTGCACTACCCTTGACCCAAGGCCCACTTCACATTTTCTAGAGGTTAATTGGGGATAAAAGTCTCAGGTCTTTTTGTCCCCAGGCTGGCTTTGAACTTTGATTCTCAGATCTCAGCCTCCTGAGTAGCTAGAATTACAGGCATGAGCCAACTCGCCCAGTGAGCAAGCTTTTTTATTTTAACTTCTGTATGATTTGATTTTTTCAGTGAAAATATGGAAATATAAAAGACCTATATCTCATAATGTAGTTGTGGAACAACAGGATAACCTAGGTAAATACATATAACCAGCCTTTTTACACAACCTTGCCCCAATAAATGTCATTGCTATTATTTTGTGACTTTTTAGACATGTATTCAGTGTTAATTCACATGACGTAATGATAGTAATTTATACCTATAGGATTCTTTAAATACAGAATCATGTCATCTGCAGAGAGGGATAGTTTTACTTCCTCTGTCCCTATTTGGATCCCCTTTATGCTTGCTTCTTGCCTTATTGCACTGGCTAGGAATTCTAATACTATGTTAAAGAGGAGTGGAAAGAGTGGGCATCCTTGGCTTGTTCCTGATTTTAGAGGGAATGGCTTTAGCTTTTCACCATTAAGTATTATGCTAGCTGTGAGTTTGTCATACACAGCCTTTATTATGTTGAGGAATGTTCCATGGATTCCTAGTTTCTCCAGAGCTTTTAACATAAAGAGGTGTTGGATCTTGTCAAATGCCTTTTCTGCATCTATTGAGACAATCATGTGATTTTTGTGCTTGCTCCTGTTGATGTGTTGAATTATATAAATTGATTTGCGTATGTTGAACCAGCTTTGCCTCCCTGTGATGAATCCTGTTTGATCACAGTGTATATATATATATTTTTTTGATGAGTTGTTGTAGACGGTTGGCCAGTATTTTGTTGAGAAGTTTTGCATCGATGTTCATCAAAGTAATAGGTCTATAGTTCTCTTTCTTTGATGAATCTCTGTCTGGTTTGGGGATGAGGGTTATACTGGCTTCATAGAATGAGTTTGGTAAAGAACCTTCATTTTCAGTTTCATTGAAGAGGTTGGGGAGTATTGGTGTGAGCTCTGTTTTGAAGACTTTATAGAATTCAGCTGTGAATCCATCTGGCCCTGGGCTTTTCTTACGTGGAAGTTCTATTATTGCCATTTCTATTTCAGTGCTTGAAATAGGCCTGTTTAGTTGGGTTAGTTCTTCTTGGTTCAGTGTGGGTATGTTAATATTGGCTAGGAATTCATCCATTTCTTCTAGATTCTCAAATTTGTTGGCATAAAGGTTTGAGAAGTATTCCCTCATGATACTCTGGATCTTGATAATTTTTGTCGTGATATTACCATTTTCGTCTGTGATTTTTGTTTATTTCAATATGCTCCCTTCTTTTTTGGTAAGATTTGATAAGGGTTTGTCAATTTTGTTAATTCTTTCAAAGAACCAACTCCTTGTTTTGTTGATTCTTTCTATAGTTTTTTTGGAATCCAAATCATTTAATTCTGCTTTGATTTTAATAATTTGCTTCCTTCTACTGGGATTAAGGTTGGTTTTCTTCTCATTTTTCACTTTGGACAGGATCTATGTAGCCCAGGTTCAACATGAACTTGTATTTCTTCCACCTCAACTTTCTGAGAATTTGGGGGCTATTGTTGTTTACTGCTGTTCCTGGCTTATTAGTTATTTTAATATAACTATTAAAATTTACTAATAATTCCTCTCCTCAATGGACTCGTTATCATTTTTTGAGAATAGTTGTCTAGCTCCTGTTGAATAGCTAAAAGCCATCAGATCAGCATTCTTTCTGTGCAGGTTGATGATGTAAGCAGGGATCTTCCAGATGTTGTATAACCAGCCTTGCTACTCATTATATTGATTTCAGTTCTTCAGCTTATGAACACTCTACAAAAAATCTGCTGACTACCTACTTGGCTCCTCTCCAGAATGTTAGGGGAAATGGTATTTTTCACCTTTGATAAAACCTTCTAGTATACAAGTTCTGAGCTTTTATTTCATTTGTTAAAGCATATTTTTAAAAATGACCTGATCTGGAATTATTAGTTAAGTTTGTAAACTATATTATCTGCTTATAGTACTCATTCTTCTAGAAGTTACCATGATGGTTTCTGTGTGTACATCTCAACTTTGATATAAACAAGATGGCTGTAAGAAGGTAGACAAATGTGTGTACTCAGTTCAGCTGAAATCTGAAAATTTGTCCTCTTAGAGAATTTATTAATTTGATAGATGACAGATGGACTATAACTATTGGTTAAATTCAGATGACATTGATTAGCAGGGAAGCTGAATGTTTAAAAATAATTTGGACTGCCTATGAATGTATGAGACTTTGTCAGGGGCAGATTAGTTTCATGGCTGACTCAGGCAAAGCAGATGTTCAAATTCCTTCAAAAATAAGTATTGGCTCTCAAAGGCTTTTTGTAAAGATATCTATTCATGTGACATCTTCCTATCAAGAATGTATTTCTGTACAATAGCAAGTTGTTTTTCTAAGTTCATAACACTTCTCTAAGTATTTGTAAGTGGCAATGATACGTTTTGCAATATTTCCTTTATAAAAGGTGTCAAAGGAAGTATTGACATAACCAGTTTAATCATGGTGGAAGATCAAAACTTCTGAAATTGCTGAGTTTAAGTAAAAATAATTTCAAATAAATAGTCCTTCAACAGTATCTTTGGTTTTAATCTTGTTTTTGAAATGTAAATAGCAACACCGAATCTTTTCTTTTCTTTTGCCAAATCTGGGGCTTGAATTCAGGGCCTGGGCACTGTCCTTGGACACTTTTTGCTCAAGGCTAGCACTCTGCCACTTGAGCCATAGCACCACTTCCAGCTTTTTCTGAGGAATCCAACCCAGGGCATCATGCATGCTAGGCTGTTCCCAGCCCAACAGTGATTCTTTCTAATGAGAGTAAATGCAGTTACATCTGCCCAGGGTTCATGGGCAAAACCTTAATATCATTTGTTTTACTAGTCCTGGTGCTTGAACTCAGGGCCTGGGCATAGTCCTTGGGCTTTCTTCAAGGCTAGCATTCTTGAGCCACAGCACCACTTCCAGCTTTTCTATGTATGTGGTACTAAGGAATCAAACCCTGGTCTTTCTGCATGCTAGGTGAGCACTCCACCAGTAGGCCAAACTCCCAGCCCCTTAATATCATTTTTAAAGCCTCTTTTTCTCTGGTTACCTCTATAAATCTATCAGCAAATTTCATCAAACTATATCCACAACTCCGTGTGACCCCACCATTTATTTTTCTCCTCTTTTAAGCCTTCTTTATTTTACCTACATTAAGAATATTATGCAAAAGTCCAAACAGAATGAATGTATTTAATATTTGGATAGACAATTTCTTGAAGCTAGAATTTGTACTTAGTTATTTCCCTTCTATTTATATTCAAGTATACTATATGGCAAAGAAACAATTGGGTTTCAAAATTCAATTTGTAATATGTGAGAATGCTGAAAAGAGTGCTTTGCTAAATGCAACTCCTTTATGTGACTACTTAAAGAATAAAACAAAAAGAAAAAAGATTCAATTTGTAGTTTGTCAGAATACCTGTGTATGCACATGTGGGTATCTATAACCTATTTCTATAAATTCCTTTTTCTAAGAGTCCACCAAAAGCCTTTTCAATTATTGGTAGAATCTACCTTCTACAATAACAGAACATGTAAATGACAAAGAAGTCACATACAAATTTTGATAAGGTCACTTCTGTCAGAATAGATTGCTGCTTTTGGCCAGTTTGCAGTTCTTTCTGTTTCTCCTTCCTTTTCTCTCATATTTTTATATTAATATATATTGAATAATCCTACCTGATTATATCACACATTTAAATAATATCTAAGAAATATAGTTTAGTTTGAAGGTAAGATTAACACAGAATGAATCATAAAAATACATACATATGAAGATCTCTTTGCTAAATGCTATGTTTGCCAATCCGCAAACTTGAGTTACTAACCTTCAAAAATAGCATTTAGAGAACATGACTATTAGAAAATGACTAGAATAGAGATGTCATAAAGCTGAGCTTTCTAGTCTATGCTTCCATTGAAAACTTCCATTTTCAGTTCAAAAATCTTGCCAGTGAAAATGAATATGGCTAATTTGAGGGGACTGGTTCTACCATTCATGCACCTTTGAGCTTGCATTCAGAACTTTAAAAGAGAGAAAACCGATAAAACAGTGGAAACGAGTATAATTCACTTGCAGGGAGCAGGGATTTAGTTGCTCTAGTAAGAGGTACAGGGGCCAGGAGTGTGGCCTAGTGATAGAATGCTTACCTAGCATGCCCTGCGTTCGATTCCCTGGTACTTCATACACAGAAAAGGATCGAAGTGGTGTTGTGGCTCAGGTGGTAGAGCTCTAGCCTTGAGAAACCCTAAGGATAATGCGCAGGCCCTGACTTCAAGCCCCAGGACTGACAAAAAAAAAGTAAGAAGTATAAAACATGGGAACTGATTGTGAAGTTAGGCTTTTTTTAAAATTCCATTTTGTGTTGATAGTTTCCAAAATATGTTGTATTTTGCTTTTCTTTTTTCCCAGAGTTCTTTATCCCTAGCCTAGCCTTCACAATGTCCATTTTTCTTTCACCATAGTCAAGATCTTGTTCTTTAGTTGAGGATTTTTATTCTTTATGTTTATTTTAAAATCTTAACTGTTCACATCCACTCCTAAACTCTTTAAATTCCATTTTCTATTACTAACTGCAATAGCTTTGGGTAATTTGATCCTTACTGTCTCTCTTTCCCTTTACCAATATCCATTGTTTTAGTGAGCTCTAGTTTAATTTATCTCTGTAATTTTTTTCACCTCAATTCTCTCCTGGCCTTTTCTTTAGTGATTTTGATTTTTGTTTTCACCACCATTCTCTGGGAATAATGAAATGGACTCCAAGCTAAAACTGACAAGCTTTTGAAAATTCCTTTATTACTGAAGACCAAAAAACTGTTTACATAATCATTATATTTAACTTATACTACTTAGGAAGGCAATTTCTTTCTTTCTTTTTTATTTTTTTGGTGGGGGAGAGCGGCATGGGACTTGAACTAGGCCTGGGTGCTGTCCCTCAGTTCTTCATCACAAGGCTGGGTATTCTCCTGGGCCTGGGTGTTGTCCCTGAGTTCTTCAGATCAAAGCTACCACCCTACTCTTGACCCAAGCCCCATTTCCTGTTTTCTAGAGGTTAATTGGAGATAAGACTCTTAGGTCCTTTTGTGCCCGGGCAGGCTTTGAACCCAGATCCTCTGATCTCAGCCTACTGAGTAGCTAGGATTACAGGCTTGAGTCGCTGGGTGCCCAACAAGTCAATTTTTTTAGGCTTTTATTTCCTCTTTAAGATGAACTTCTCCGTATTTCTCCATATTTTGGAATAGTAGGACTTTTATACTATAATTGTTGTCTTCCTCTTCTTCCTTGGAGTAATAATTACTTCTTTCCCTTCTTTCCAGGCCTACTCTATATAATATATTTTTATTAAATTATATATTTCTTTATTTCTCATGTTTGCAGTACTTGCTTTAAAACATATGTAAGAACTTGCAAAAATCTCTTATCAGGACCCAAATTTGATGTCAAGGAATGGATATTATTAACTGTTTTAGCTAGCACTTGCACTAAAAAAGACCTCAGTAACTATCTGTTTGGATTGAATTAACTTAGGTCTGTGTTTCCAGGCCAAAATAATGGAATAAATTTGGTCTATTACAAATTCCATCTACTTAAAGTATTCCATATCACATAATTGCTAAAGGGATATAACTACCCAAGTGTTCCCTTTGCTAAGTACTATTTTGGTAGTTTTAAGCCATAATAGGATATTATGTTTCACTGTAAGGCTGAAGAATTTCCTAGATTCAGAGGAATGAATAAAAAAGTAAAGGAGAGTTTGTTGCTAACTGGCCCACTCTACTTCTATGGAGTTAGTGGAAAATGTCAAAGAAAGAAGTTTGTATATTCCTTTGGAGTTCAACTTTTTCTCATTATTACTGTTATTATTATTGGAAGCCAAGATGGCAGTACCTATATAATTTTCTACATATCTTGATATACATGTTTATCAATTGATATTTGACTTTCAAGTGGTGCTATATAATCATTGCCAAATGTAGATGACATGCATTTTTGTATATCAATGAAAGTAAGAAAACTGGCATCAAAAATTAAAGGAAGCTACTGCATACACATTATTGTGAAAAACACATATATTGTACTAGTTGTAAGTGAATGAAGAATTGTCTCATTTTAAAAAGAAAAGGAAAACAAAGAACGACTTATTTGTCTCACATTTGACTAATTAGCCGTCAATCTTATATCTTATTATATTTAAATCTGATGACAGACCTGTGTATAAAAAGACATTGATTGACAAGTCAGTGTGTTACACACATAGATGTGACGTTATGTTCATGTATTGTTGGAGACGATTGCTTTCAGCCTCCTGAGGAAGTAAGATTATAAGATGGCACCTGGCAGCTCACTAATGAGTCAGTACTTGCTGACCAGGAAGTTTTTTTGCATTTGTTGATTTGTTTCTTCCATGCTGGTGGATAGAGTGGATCGCTAGATCTCTTCCAGGTTTGTTTGCTGCTTTGCAGATGACCTTTACTGTGATTGGCTGTTTAAGGATATAAATAGTGTGAGATTTCTGGAGAAGGGAGAAAAGACAGAGAAGGGAGAAAAGATGGAGAAGGGAGAGAAGAGAGGAGAGAGACAGAGAAGAAAGGAGAGAGAAATAAAAGACCTCTGCTTACAGTGATTTGAGTCAGTGATCATTCCCAATATGCCTCTGAAGTGACGTGTCCTTGTGGCCGGCAGCGACAATGTATAACTAGGTATTTGATTGACATATGAAAATACCAAGCTATATTTCTATTTTCTATTATCCAAAAGGAAAACCAAAGATGGTTAAGAAATCTTGGATCATATAATACTATCTTATTTCTGTTGGCTCATTTATACTTGCTTTAGACTGAATTATCATTTTTGGATTGCTCTTAGAACATTTTATAGGATCATATATGAGAAACACACTTAGCTACTGAAGTATATATGCTACATACTTTCATCCCAATTTCATTCCTAGTCATCCCTCTAAATTTTATTGTAACACAGCCTTCTATTACACATAGAAAAAACAGAATAGTGTACTGAAGTATTGTGATAGAATATAATGTAAGACAATGAGAGTCACACATGCAAGTAACTTATTAAAAGCTATCTATCTATCTACATGTCTATCTATGCATCTATCTCTTATCTAATATATCTGTTCAGAAGCACTGGATGGGGAAGGGGTGAACTGAGTATATCATAATTGCTAAACCTATTTTTTTTGCATTGGTGATTATTTTATAGAGACGATCTCATTTCACAGACATGAACATACCTGGGCCAAGATCTTCCTAGTTTTGAGTCCCTGTTATAGAATAATAGAAGTTTACCACTATGTTGTAATTCACTCCAGAATGAGTTTCACAAATTTCTCAAAGATCCTATCATTCTCCACCTCCCCAATATCTAGGATTAGAGGCATGAGCTATCAACATTTAGCTTACCATTCTATTTTTTTTGTGGTTTTAATAATTTATATTATATTTTAAATGACAAATACCAAATAAATTATGTGTGGTATTTATTTTGAGTAAAATATGAGTGCATTCTGTTTGTTTGTTACAGACACTGTCAAAGTACTTTTTAAAGTTGCAAAGAGGATTTTTTTAAGAGCATATCAATAAGTATTATACTGACACAAAATGTCCTGGTTTATAAATGTTGATTTAAACAAAATTGAACATGCTTTTGTAATGTTATACTTCTCAAAATGTTTGAAATACTAATATAAATTGTGAATATAAAATATAGGGTGTAATGTCGTATTCTTCAGACTTCTTAATTCAAAGTATTCTTCTACGAAGCATAAATTAGAAGGGAATATTAGGAAATAGTTTCATAAGATGATTTTTGTGATCACAAAATATTGGCAGAGGATAGAGATTAAGAATAAGATAGAATTAAATTAGGGAACATTCACAGTTTTGAGCATAAATAGTATTTAATGAATGAAATCATGGAATAATTACATTAATATAAAATGATAGTTTCAATATATCAGGCATCACAAACCTTTCCCAGTAGTGTTTATAAAACAATTGAAATTTTATAACAATACGCACACACACACACACACATATATGGAGAGATTTGAGTCAAAGTGATCATATTGGTTTCTCTGGATAAAGAAGTTTTAACTGATTTTAAATATTGCAGTCATGTTTTTTTCTCCATAATTCATCTGAAATAACATGTTTCATAAAAAATGAAGAAAAATAAAATTAGGAGCTCACAGGTGAATAGGAAACTTCTAGACTTAATGTTTTTTTTTGTTTGTTTGGGTTTTTTTTGTTGGTCATGAGGCTTGAACTCTGGGCCTGGGCACTGCCCCTGAGCTCTTCAGCTCAAGGCTACTGCCCTAACCCATAGCTACAGTCCCACTTCCGGTTTTCTGGTGATCGATCAGAGGTAAAAGTCTCATGGGCTTTGTAGTGCCCAGGCACTCAGCCTCCTGAGTAGCTAAGATTACAGGCGTGAGCCACTGTGCCAAGCTGACTTGCTGTTTTTTTATTTTTATTTTTGCTAGTCCTGGGGCTTGAACTCCGAGTCTGAGAACTACTCTCCCTTTTCCCCAAGGCTAGAGCTTTACCACTTGAGCCACAGCACCACTTCAAGCTTTTCTATGTATGTGGTAAGAGGAATTGAACCCATGTCTTCATGCATACTAGGTAAACACTCTACCACTAGGCCAAACTCCCAGCCTAGACTTTTCTGATTTGCAGTCTTCAAGTAGAGCCTCTTGATTATTACAGAGGTTCAAATTATGCATGATGAGGTGGACTAAACTGGTTTATCTGGCCCTTCACCTCCTAGAATAAAATAAACTGAAAATGAATGAATAGTTTGTGTGGACTATGAAATGATTCCAAAAGTTTAAAAAAGACCACGAATAATAATAGCAGACCATGGTTCTTCTCCTAATTCTGTGATGTTGAAAAGGCATGAAGAGATGAAAATTTGAGAGTCTGGTAACAGATATAGATCCATTAGAAATCCTAACCTACATGCAAAGTTATATTAAGAAACTAATTTTGATGGAATTAAGTATTTATGGATTCACAACTTATTAGTTCTACATTTTTAAATACTTGTGCATTTAAAATAGGTTGGTAAAATTTCATATCAATACAAATGTAATATCTTTAAAGTCACATAGAATTCTTTTTCAAAGTTTTCTGTTCCTTTCAGATCTTAGAATCAAAGAAGTAGGATCATATTAAATCATTCTTGACAGTAGCAAAGCTAGCTTTGATTCCCTGTTGGTTTACCTTTCCCAAGTGAATCACACTCCATGGATTTCAGTATGGACATTTATAATTGTAGTACTTTTACAGTATCCTAGGGTGCAGTTTTGAATCCTAATCCTAAACTTATCACTGGACTATCATGCCATAATGAATGACTTCCAGCATCTTGAATTCAAGACAGATCTTGTAAAAGACTTGATGCAATTCTCTCTTTTTTGCAATTTTTTATTAAAGAATTTAACATTGATTTTTACATAATATTTCAAATGTCATGTTTAGCAAACAAGTATTCAAGAAGGGAATCTCTATATACAATCACTGGTACTTAGGTTTTAGAACATAATTAAAATTAAGCTGAGGGTTTATATGTCATAGATACATATTAATGACTTCATGCAATTCTTTTCCTTTGTGACCAAGATTAGTTTTTTTTTTCTAATCAAAGAGACCATTTGGATATGACTAGGAATAGATGACTTTCAAAATCAAGATGCACAATTTCTCAATATGCCAGTAAGCAAGTCATTATTTAGTTTTTCTATTTGTATTTTCTGTATTAGTATAAAAATAAATGCTTGTTGGTCCAGAATCCCACCAACCAGTTACCTTTAAGAGGGGCAGGCCAGTGCCAAGGGAAATGAGATAGTTATTATCAACCTAAATGAATGTCTGATAATCATGTAGACCAAATCAGAGCACTGACACATGTGTAATGTACAAGAGCTATAGGATTTCTTGGCTTTATGTTTAAATTACTGTTTGAAACAGAGAAGTAGGTTCCTGTTAATAGCCAGGAAGAGATGAGCCTCAATGTTGACCAAAGATAATGAAATGAATTTAGTCAGCAGTAGGTAATTCTCATGGAATAAACAAAGGGAAGCTCAGTCCTGGTCAGCATGGTCCCTGTGGTCTTCCAGAGGGCACTTCTAAGTCATTAGGTAGAATCCTGCCTATAGAAACTAAATACTGTATGTGTGTGTTAATGATTGAAAGTTGTGTGTTACTGTTACAAATTGAAACTATGGTGTTTTCCTGTCTACATATTGAAATTCTAACACTTAATATGATATTAGAAAGTGGACCAATGAAATACAATCATAAAGATAACTCATGAGTAGTGATCAATACCCCTATCACAGTCTGCTTTTGAAGGCAATTCTTGGAATCAAAGATTCCGTCTCCAAGAATCCACAGTAAGCATCTCCCAGAACATCTAGCCACCATATGTTCACCTGGGGAGTTGATCAAGGTATAGGAAAAGGACTGCATAAGATGTGTGGAGACCTCCATAGGTCAGGTAACTGGTCTGACCCACCGGGTACACTGGAAAAAACTTTCTATCTGGGCTGCCAAATAGAGACGCTAGCAAGCAGAGCTCCCATAGTAAGTAGCAAGTGATTATGGGCAGAAGTTCGGTTCTGGAAGTTGGGAAGTCCTGAAGAATGGAATGTGCATGTTGCATTTTGCCACAGTACAGATTATTGCATACCCCCAGGCTTCTGCATCCCAGGACAACACAGTTGAAGGCACTAAATACCAGGACTTGCCTATAGCAAGCTTGAGGTCTCTAGCGTGCTATCCTGAAAAGGAGGACCAAAACCAGAAATAAACATCACCAGCTCTGCTATATCTATGCCCTCTAGTTATCAGGCATATGGAACAGAAGAAAAGCCAATCCTCAGAGGGACTCTGGGTTCACCTGTTGTTTGAACAAAATGGCTGGAGAAAGAAAAGCTAATTTGTACAGGTCTAGATTTTGCTCTGCTGGTCACAAGATTACTATAGAGAACAGGAAGCCTGACCTATTTTTTATTATGAACTCATTATAAACTTTTTATTCAGTTTATTTATTGAAATAATTGTGTCCATTATTGCACAGAAGCTTTTTAAGTTTATGAAAGCCCATTTGTCAATTCTTGCTCTTATTTTCTGATCCATTGGAATCCTATTCAGAAAATCATTGCTGTGTCTATATTTTTTCAACTGTTTTACAGTAGTTGTTTTCAAAGTTTTCTATAAAAAGTTTTAAAGTTTTCTTTATTGTGTTTTATTGTCAGGGTGATATATAGAGGGGTTACAGTTACATTCATCAGGTAATGGGTACATTACCTCAAGCATTGAAACTTCTTCCCATGTATTTCTCCCACATTCTCTCCCTCTACCCTTTCCCAATCATCTTGTTTTTCTCTTCCTCTGACTATTTCAAGTAAAGAGACTAATGTATGTATAATTTACAAGTAAAAAGTCAGATAAAGTAACAACATTAGATAAACCATAAAGGGGAGAAGAAAAGAAATAACTTCACATAGTACATTAAGAAAAACAATCACAAAGATAAACCTCTTGATTTCATATCTTAGTGTCCATTTTGCTTAGCCACATCCTACATGGCCATATGTACATAGTTTTTGAATTATTATTATCCTCTGCTAGGAAAATCCTAGAAGTATACTAATTATGCTGTTTTTGAAGTTTTGGACCTTAAATTAAGATCCTTTTTCCATATTGAATTTGGGTTGATGCAGGAAAGAAATCAGGATATACTTTTAATCTTGTTCATGGTAATATATAGTTTTGTCAAAATTGGCTGGAGAGCTTTCTTTTCTTTTATATGTGTTTTAGTATTCATTGGAAAAAAATAAGATAGCTTTAGTTTAGTGTGATTATTTCTTCTATTCCTTTGATATACATTATGTAAGTGCCATGCTATATTTTAATTTAAAATCAGGGATGTAATTCTTCTGACACTTTTTATTGTTGCTGCTGTTCATGATTGTCTTAGCTATTCAGCATCTTCTATTCTGTGTGTAAGTTAGGATGGAGTTTTCAATTTCTGTAAAAAATACATTAAAATTTTGGTGGGGACAACATTGCATTTGTAGATTGTATTTGGTACTTTAACAGAGTTTCCAATATAAACTTGTCCAATACATGAATATGGAAAAATTTTCCATCTTTTAATGTTTTCTTCCATTCCATTTCCATTTATACAGGCCTTTCACTTCCTTTGTTTATTACGTAGGTTTTTTTTTTTTTAGGCCATTGCAAATGGGATTTATTTTTCTGGGATCTTCCTCAGTCTGTATTTTGTTGGTCTATAGAGAAGCCACTAATTTTTGTATAATAGTTTCATATTCTTCTAATGTTCTGAAAGTCTTGATCAGATCTCGGATACTTTAGTGAAGTCTTTGAGTTAATTTTTTCACGAATATAATCATATCAACTCAAAATATGGATAATTTGATATTATGTGTTCTAAAATATGTTTCTCTTTTATTTCTCTGTATTGATCTGGCTACCTATATCCAAACACTATAAAACATGTTAAGAGTAGACACTCGGTTCTGAGTGAGGTTAAAAAGAAAACAAGGAATGTTCACTCCATGTAAGATTCCTAAATAGAATGATATTCTAGAAACAAAGGCCTACGGATATTTCAGTCAGAATGCTCTCTTTGTACAATTAGAATCTTGTTTTTCCACTTCCTATATATAATTTTACTTACTCAAGATACATTTTTGTATATATTTTGTGTGTGTGTGAGAGAGAGAGAGAGAGAGAGAGAGAGAAAGTGAGAGGGCAAGAGACTGAGACAGGGGTATATAGACAGAAATCAAGACAGAAACAGAAAAAAGTAAATTTAAAAAATTCAGAAGGTCAATAGAACATAAAAGAAGAGGTGCTGTCATTGAATATGTTGCTAAGTACAGAAACCTCCATTCACTCAGAACCAGAAAAGATGATGGACTGCAGGGACCAGGCAGCTTCCTGATTCATAGTCACTCAGTGCATGATGTAGAAGAGATGCTAAATGAATTCTAAAATTAGCAGGTAGCAAAATAGTGTAAAAAATAAATTACTGGAATAATGTATTAATGGTATCTGCCATTGAGATTGTAAAAGTTTGTTGCACAGCATGCAAAATTAAGAAAATTGAGGGACAGGGTAGGTTGGAAGGTATGGGTATGAATGCTAAAATGGGTGACATTGATAGAGACACTATTTTGAAACTGTGTCAATGAAGGGCAAATCCTTTGTACAATTAATATAATAAAATGCTTGTTATATTAAAAAAAAGAGTAGACACTCGGGTCATTCCTGATTTTAGAGAAATGGTTTTGGGTTTTTTTTTCCCCACTTAGAACAATATTGACTGTAGAGTTGTTGTATACTATCTTTATTATATTGAACAATGTTCCTTCTAATTCTAGCTAATTCATAGCTTTTATCCTGAAGGGATATTGAATTTTGTGAAAGAATTCTTCCAAATATGTTAAGATGATCACGTCATTTTCTTCATTCTATTTATGTGCTATGTTGTTGTTGATTTTCACATTCCATTCTTAGACTGAAATTGGACCATATTGTACGATCTTTTCAATGTGTATTGAATTTTGCTTGCATATATTTTATTGAGAGTTCTTGTGTCTATTTTTATGAAAGAATTTATAATTTTCAAATTTGCTCATTCAGTTTGCGCATCAAGGTATCTGCTTTTGTAGAACTGGTTCATAACATTTCTTTATTCTATCAGTGAAATACTTTGAACATTAGTATTAGTAATTCTTTAAATGTCTAGTAGAATCTGTAAGTGAAAACAACTGATTTTATTATATATTGCTCATAATAAATCTATGTGAGTCATATACATCTTCTTGGATAATTTAGGGAAATCATATCCATCTAGAAGTTTTTTCCATTTCTTAATTTTCTGTTTTTTCTTACAATATAATTTTCAATGTATTTTCTAATGATCCTGTGACTCACTAGAATCTAAATCTATCTCCTAAATGTTATTGACTTTGAAAATAATGTCTCCTAAAATTATTGTATTGAATATTCTTCCTTTTTAAGGAACCATTTTTTTCATCTCCATTTAATTAATTTCAGCTGTAGTACTTACTTCTTTCCTCCTACTAATTTCTGGGTTGCACTTGTTCTTGATTGTCTACTAACTTGATGTGCATCATTAGGCTATATATTTGAGATTTTTCTATTTTTGGTGTGGGCACATGGAGCGATGAACTCTCATCTCAGCATTGCTTGGCAGTGGTCCAAAGGTTCTTGTAAGGTGTGTTTCCATTTCCATTTTAATCTAGAAATGTTTTATTTCTTTTAAGACCCAAAGTAAATAGTGCAATCTCCATGTGTTTGAATACATGCTATGTTTCTTTTGCTGTTGACTTCCAGTTTCACTTCATTCTGATCTCATAAAATACAAGAGATTATTTCATTTCTTTTCTGTTTGCTTAAACGTGCTTCATGTCCTAAGTCTGATGTATTTCAGGGAACATTTCAAAATCGATCAGCTCCTCAGAGTTAGATATGTTCTACAGCTGTTGGGTTACACATTTTGTAACATTTCTTCTATCCTATCATTTAACTCTGTGGCTTCTTTGTTGTATTTTTGACTGGGTGACAGTGACTGGTGACCTATTTATTGGTGAGAATGGGATAATGATGTTATTCACCAATGTGTGCAACAGACAATGTGTGTCTTTATATTTAGTAGTATATTTTCTAAATTTGGTTATATCAATGGTCAGTGCATAGATATTTACAGTTATTTCTTCTGTATGGATCCTTTCTTTTTTCAATATGAATTGCACTTATTTTTCTTTTCCTTTTTTTTTTCAAGTCCATCATAGAGCTTGAGTTCAGGGCCTGGGCACTCTCCTTGGGCTTTCTTAAGGCTAGCACTCTGCCACTTGATCCACAGTACCACTTCTGGCTTTTTCTGTGTATGTGGGTCCTACGAATAGAAATCAGGACTTCATGCAGTCTAGGAAAGCACTCTACCACTGGGTCACAGTCCTGGCCCCCATCCCTTGTTTGTTTCTTTAGACTAATTTTGGCATGAAGTCTGTTCCATTTTGTTCCTAAATACAGTGTCCCCCACCATTCAGATTTTACACTAAAATGATAAAGTTGATACTGTTAAGGAACACATGGTAGCATATCATTTTCCTTTTCTTTCCACTTAAAAAAAACAGAGATGCTGGTACCTGAATTCAGGTCCCTGTACTTACAAAGCAACTGGATTACCACTTGAATAGCATGTCCAGCCTTTCAAATTTTTAAACATAGTTTAATAGATAAGTTCTCATATTTTTGAGTTGGCTGGCCTGGAACCATGACACATTTCTTTCTGCTACCACAGTAGCTAGAGTTACAAGTGTAAAATATTACACTCAGCTTAGTTTATGAGATGGGCTCTTGCTAACTTTTATCTAGGCCAGCGTCATACCACAATCCTTCAATGTCTTTCTCTTCATTAGCTAGGATTAAAGGCATGAGCCACCATACTCAGCTAACATAACACATTATCGTCATTCAAAGTCCATAGGGTCTACTCTTGACTTGGTATAATTTCTAGGTTTATATATGTAAAATATATATTAACCACTTTAATGTCTCATGCAATAATTTTATTCCCTTAATAACCATCTTTGATCTATCTCATTCCTCTTCCCTTAACTTCTAACCATTTAGCTTGCACTATCTCCAGAATTTTGTATTATTGAAACCATGTAGTATGTAACTTTTCAAACAGGATTTTTTTTTTGCCAGTTTGGGGGACTGAACTCAGGACCTGAGCACTGTCCTTGGGCTTTCTTAAGACTAGAGCCCTACCACTTCAGCCACAGCACCACTTCCAGCTTTTTTCTATGTATGTGGTACCGAGGAATCGAATCCAGATCTTTGGGCATGCTAGGCAAGCACTCTTACCACTAGGCCAAATTCCTGGCCCCTCAAACAGGATTTTTGAAAGGACATATAAAGTTCCTCTTTATCTTTTGATGACTTAATAGTTCATCCCACCGGTTTTACCTTGTTCATTTATAGAAGGATCTATGTTCTTTCAAGTTAAAAATTATGTATACATTTGATATGTTCAATGTGCAGATTTTTAAATGTATACAAATTTTCAAACAGGTCATAAAAAACCTGGGGAAAATAATTACTAAATAATATGGCAACAGTATGTTTAATTTCAAAGGAGTGGTCTCCCAAAGTGGCTGAACCACTTTGCATTTCTATCAGTGATTTCATATGGCTGCACATCTGCATATTTTATATTGTAAATACATACGATTTTGACTAACAGATGTATCGTGGTATTTCACTGGAGTTTATTGTTTAATTTCCCAAATGAGAACTAATGTTGAGCATCATTCCTGTTTGTTCTTATCATACTATATCTTTTCTTATGCCTGACAAGTTTTGATAGAATGTTAGATATTCTGTATGTAAAAATTACAGAGATTAATCAAAGGATTTGGTTGATTCTAATTTCTGTCAACGATAATTCAATTGCATTGAAATTTAGATGGAAACCAAATCACTTTAGTTGAGCTTAGTGCTGAATCTGATTAAAACTTGGTGCTCACATTCATGAAAATTGTCTTTATTTCCTTATTACACTCTTGCCAAGACAGATACTTTTGATTGTCCCATCTACTACATTGGTTCTTAGTACTATCTTCTTGTTGAGCTCGGGACCTTGGTATTTGATGTCCTAATATGTTCATACACTTCTCAGGCTCTTAGTTTGTTACATTCTATTTCCCAGAAAGTCAAATTCAAATTGACAAATGTTTTGAGTAAATTAATACAAAATACTGGAATAATGACTATGACCTCTCCCTTCTTTCCAAAATCTTCGATATTCTAGTGTCCTCCTTTGTTGTATCACCCATTTCCTCAAATACATATGATTTTCCCCCTATTTAGCTCCTCTTTTTTTTTTGAAATGAAAACAGGTGAGGTATATTTTTCAGTAAATCTCCATTTCTCTAAGTAATTTTCTAGAACAGAATCTGATATAAAATTCAGAGATTGGGATTGTATTGGAAGGGATGGGAGAGATTGATAAAGGTAGTGATATTGATGAACATTTAGCTCCTCTTTTAAAGCTCTCTCCAATATGATATCTGCTAGAAAATATACTACATCAGGGTTAAAACTGGAAAAAAATTACTTTCTCACCTGAGCCCACTCAAATCATAATTTCCAAAAATAAAATGAAAACAAGGAGGTCAGGGCTATAATTGATAATCATCATTTCTCTTCTCTTTTAGTCATCCTATGTTTCTCCCACTCAGAGCCAACATAGTTGTTTGCATGACATGGCTCTCTTCATTCAAGAGAGAAATGACTCAGTTATTACGTTCTTTGATGGCCATCTTTAATAGTCCCATCTAAAGTTACATGAAAACATGGAAGCATCAATTTTTTCTACTATAGCAAGCTTCTTGAGTTTGTGCCACATACTTCCCACTGAATTATTTATCAGGGACCATATCATGACCATCAGAATTCATTCAGTTATCCAGTATAGTTAGCTTCTTGAACAGCTTTTCTACTGGCATAGGGAGACCCAAATAACGAAGCAGTAGTTACGTGTTTAAGGCATACGAAATTCTTATTAAGTTTCTGAACAAATTGAGCCTTTAATACAAAGGAGCCTAATTTGTGGCCTTCAGTAACACATTCTCCCCAGTGTGTCATTGAAATTGATGATTAGAGACACATTCCTACCTACACTCATAGTTTTTAATTTTCTGGGAGCAGAGGATACAATAAGATATTTAAGGGGAATTAAATATCTTGAATATGTATGTATAGATGTATGATTATTCATACAAAAGTTGGACTGAGCAACGAATTACTTTTGAGTAATTGAATGAACCCTATTCTTCTCTTTGGCTTATAAAAAGTGGAATCCATCCCCCAAATTAAATACCACTCACTGACTCATTAAACTCTTAGAAAATTGAGATAGGATGGCTGAGCCTGTGTTGAGCTGATGTGGCTCCTCTTGATCTGAAAGATCAGAAACTAAAACCCAGTGATTCACCCCATTATCTTATTTTTCAGCAGCACTCTGCAGTGTGGAGGGGAAAAGGAGAACCAAGACACCTGTCCTTCTGTGGCAATGTACACATACAAAATTGTGTGTGTGTGGATGTGTGTGGATGTGTTTGAGCAAACTGATTATGACATGGCATAACCTTTTTGATTGATTAAAATACATTTTAATAAAAATGAATGTTGAGAAGTTGAAACATATCCTGTGGGGCAGGTGAACAGAGGGGATAAAGGAAGATGAACACTGTCAAAATATTTAATGGTGTCTGTGTGAGCATGGAACAGTGAAGCTTTCTGAGACTGGTTTGGAAAGAGGAAAGAGAAGGAGGGAGAATGATGGAAGGGGTGAGTCCCATCAAGATTCCCTGGGTGTATGAAGGGACATGTCAAAATGTATTTCTGCATATGGATAAATATGCAGAAATGTAAATATATGTATTAAGTATAAATTAAAATAAAGTAGAAGCTATGGAGCAATGAAAATTTAATTGTATCTTTTTGGGAGATATCAATATATGACAGAATACTTCTAGGTGATAATATCCACAGCTTCTAGTGAGCCAAAGGTTAAACAACAGAAATTTACCACATTATTAGATTTCTAAGTGGAGGTCTGACAGATTAGATGCATCAAATGCATTTTTAACTTAAGATGGTGTATTGAGACATTACTCCATTATAAGATGTGGAACTGTTCTACAATTGACTGATTGTCAGTATCTTCCTTAAAGTGGGCCTGCAAATTATCCAATTGCTTCCCAACTACACGTCAACTTTATAGTAGTGTATTAAGTGTACTGTCATAGGAATTAGCTCATTCTTTTAAAAGTTCTCATTGATTTCTCCTTCCAGTCTTTCCAGTTCATTATGTACTTACATTGCTAGCACACAGTGATGCTCTACCCCATAGGTCACACTTTTTCTAGTTTCCTGTGACACCTTCTTACTGTTTTGTCAGCTTTTTAGAGTAGTGATTCATGATCTATTGTCTCATTTCAAGATTAATATCACATGTTTTGGATATCTGCCTTTGGTTACCATCCAACAAGCCTACACAAAGTTTGGTGCCTTAAAATAGCAATTATTCATTCTTGCTCATTTGTTTGTGAGTTGGCTCGGGTCAGTTGATCTAGGCTGGGTGAGCTGGGCAGCTTTGTTTCAAGCTGTGAGTCTGATTGACTGACTGGGCTTGATTTCACAGTACTAGGGGGGATTGGGTCCATTCCATATGTGTTTATTCTTGCGCTCAGAGCTATGAAGGGAAACGTCCTCTCAGGAAGATGACATGTGCAAGAGGGAAGCTCAGCTATATAATTACACTGAGTCTCATCTTTCTTAATGTTAGAAAGTATCCAAGTCAAATGGAAAAGGGAAGGTTGCTTTACCATGGAGACAGTAGGAAATATTGTGATATTTCATAAAATAGGATTGCCTTGCTAGTTGGTATGTCCATGTTGACTGTACTTATAGATTAAGGAAATAACAAGCAAGTCCAAGCACACATCTATTTATTTATTGATTTATTTATTTATTTATTTATGTCAGTCATGGGGGTTGAACTCCTAGCACACATTTATTTATTTATGTATGTATGTATGTATGTATGTATGTATGTATGTATGTATGTATGTATGTCATGGGGGTTGAACTCCTGGGCTGGCCACTGTCCCTGAGCTCTTCAGCTCAAGGTGACCTTCTACCACTTGAGACACAGCACCACTTCTGGTTTTCTAGTGGTTAATTGGAGATAAGAGTCTCACAGACTGCTGTGAGACTGGCTGGCTTTGAACTGCAGTCCTCAGATCTCAGCCTTCTGAGATCTAGGAGGATTACAGGCGAGAGATCTAGCTAGGATTACAGGTTTGAGCCACCCAGCTATTGTTATTACTGAGACAAAAAATTAAACTATGACCTCCTTTTCTATTTGGTCTTTGAATATTATTGTGTACTTACTAGCATTAATTAGATGCACGAAAGGTGTTCATTGTGACATGTTCCTTCATACATTCAGGGAATCTTGATGGGACTCACCCCTTCCATCATTCTCCCTCCTTCTCTCTCCTCTTTCCCAGCAAGCTTCACTGTTCCATGTTCACACAGACACCATTAAATATTTTGACAGTGTTCATCTTTCTTTATCCCCTCTGTTCACCTGCCCCACACAGGATATGTTTCAACTTCTCAAAATTCATTTTTATTAAAGTGTATGTTAATCAATCAAAAAAGTTATCACCTCATATATACATATGCCATGTTATAATCAGGTTGCTCAAACACATACACACAATTTTGTATGTGTGCATTGCCATAGAAAGGTGGGTGATAATGGTAATTTATGCATCCTGAGTCACACCACTCTAATAATAAGCTAGGCATTCCTTCCATCGTATATAATTAGTATGATAATTTGATTCTTTGGGTAAAAGATTGAAGGGACTATTATTATGTTTTCTTGTAGTGGCATTGCAAAAGCTTTCCTCAAGTAGTCCAGTTTCCTTTGCAATTGTTAGGCATTAGATCTGAGAACAAGATCCAAGTTTGAAAACTAGCGAGGCTTTGTGATTTAAAAACATGTCTCTCTAAGCCATCAGCATCTCTCAATGATTTACACTTCTTCCTGTTACCTTCATGTAATTGGTTCAATTCCCTCCAAAATATATGTGATGAAATATAATGTACTTTATAGAAAGAGGTGTAATTGTAAGGAATTATTGAGTCTGAAAGTCTTCTTCTCATGTGTGGAATTCAAGCCCCCATGAAAAGAAGCTTTATACAGCATTTTATTGACTCATTTGTTGTACCTTCCACTATGAGGGGCCATGCACATTTTTCTACACAGGATTCAGCAACAAGGCACCATCGTGGAAGCAAAGAGCAATGCTCCTTTGGAACTTGAGTTTGATGACAACTTGAGTCTTGACTTTCTCAGCCCCCAAACTGCAAGAAATAAATTTATGTTTCTAATACATTATTCAGTCTTAGATTTTGTTTTTGTTTTTATAGCTGTGTAAATGGACCAAAATCTTCCATTTTCATGGCCCTCCAAATTCTTTTAGCAGTGAGGCAGAAATGATAAAAATATGTCTTTTTCTGGTTCAAGATTCTATCCTATCTTCCCACCTTATTTAGGATATAACCAAGGTTCTTGCAATGAGGTTGGAAATCTTAGAAAATCTACCCGAGGCTTTCTTCCTTTCTTTCCATCCACCTTCATATTTTGATAACAGTGAAATAGAATTTCATTTTCATTGCTGGCATTTTGCCAGTTAATTGGAGATAGGAGTCTCATGAATTTGTCTGCCTGGGCTGGCTTTGAACACTAATCATCAGATCACAGCTACCTGAGTGATTAGGTTATATTAGATTGTAGGTATGAACCATCAGTACTTTTTATTCTTTAAGGATAGAAAAGGAACTGTGGCTCAGGCCTTTGCAATTGCTCTCCACTTTGCCTATGAAACTATTTCCCTAGATAGCAACACAACTCCTTTTCCCTTCTTAGATTTTGGTTCTTTAATGTAAACCACCTCCAAATTCTTACTTATTTTTTCACTTAATTTTTCTTCTTCACATTTATGACTCTAATGTTTTACTTGTGTTAAATGTAAGTTTCTTTATTTTCTATCTAAGCTGTAAGCTTCTCTAGAATGGTGTTTCTGTTGCTTTTTTGCTCCTGTATCTGGTAACCTGGAGGATCTCACAGAGATATTTGCTGGAGTCTAATTAGAGTCTAATTACCGAAAATGACCCAGAACTTGCCTTTTAATTTCTTACAAGATGAGGTAATTTTTTATTAGGAAATTTCAAAGTCTAATTTAGTAAAAAGAATGTTTTCTTAATACAGCTGTGCTTCAACATTTTCAGATCCAGACAGAGTCAAGTTTGTGGCATTAGCCTCTGTATTATTTAGTTAGGTTGCTATAGTACCTGGCATACTATTTTGTTATTAATATATATTTGAAAACCTGACTATTTTATCAACGTTGACGAATCTTTTCATACCTGCACAGGCTTAAGAAGTATTTTCTACATTGTCATGATTGAACAAGATCATGTTTTGAACACTTGATTCCCAGGGGGTAGCACTATTTTTGGGTGGTTGTGGAAAATTTGGTAGATGAATTATAGCTGGATGGAGTAGGTTCCTGGAGATGTGGCTTTGAAGGTTATACTGGGTCCCACATCTGTTTCTGCCCTTCCCAGGCTTTGTAGCCACCGTGATGTGAACTGCTGGGCTATGCCAATCCCTTCCTGCAATGCTAGATTGGTACTCCAGAAACCATTAGCCAAACGAAATAACCTCCCCATAAGCTGTTTATGCAGACAGTTAGTCCTAGATATGCAAATGTAACTACATGAATTAATCAAAAAAATTGAGGGTTATATGTTTGATATATCTACTATACCCATATTTTTATATCCCAATTTTTAGAGAAACTTCATTTGACTTTTATTTTTATATACAATATTTAACTATTTTGTCATTTTTTTGTTTCCATACTTGCACTAGAACTGAAGATCTAGGGGCTGTCTTTAATATTTTTACTCAAGCCTGGTGTTCAACCACTTGAGTAACACCTCCACTTCCAGCTCTTTTATTAGTTAATTTTTTGATAAGAGTCTCTCAGACTTTACTGCCCAGCATGGCTTCAAACAGTATCCACATATCTCAGCCTATTAAGTAGCTAGAATTACCGGTATTTACAACCAGCACTAGGTTCTCTTTTATACTTATTATTGACATTTCTTAAATTGATCAAAAGTACAATGTGAGTTTGCTTCATTATATATTGGTGTTATATGATCACATTCTTTTTCTTGTAATGTTTTTCTTTTCCTTTAGTGTATGCTACAAAATACCAACATTACAGAAATAGATAAAATAAGAGGCAAGTATTTTTGTTAATCTTATCTATAAAATGATTAATCAGTTCATACACTTTATTAATTTATATGACTTTTCAGGCCTATAAACATGTACTATTGACATTATTCTGTCTCTTCAAATAGCTGGGTGTACCTTGATACAGCATTATTGAATTGATTAGTTAATAGGAATATTAATTACTCATTTATGAATAACACTATTTAATTTATTTATTCATTATCTGCATAAAATATTAACATGAGATCTACCTTTCTGACAAATTTTGAATGCAAAAGTTTGTATTGTCAATCATAGGTGCAGTATGCACAGTGGACTTTTAGAACTAATTTTTTATATTATTTCAATGCTAGGTCATTTAAACATAACAGCAAATATTAAAATGTTAAATAGCAAATAATAAAATATTGATATATAAAATGGCATTAGTGATTGTTATCAATCAACATAAAATTTTGAGTTCTACATATTTTCATTTACATTTGGCTATTATTTTGTATAGTAATTATTATTAGGTTATGACTATATTCACAATCAGGGATATACCCACGATGGTAGCAAATATGTTAAGAAACACTGTGATTGCGATGAAAAACTGCCCCATTGTGTTCCAACTTTGCCATTTTGAGAATTAAAGAGTAAAGAGAGATGATTTGCATAAATAAAAGAGAATCCTAATATTTCCTATAAAGAAATATCTTTGTAAGATGAGTGAAAGGAAGTAACATACATAATAAAGCAATGATCACATCATATTGTATTTTTTTATTAAGATACATGTCATGATAGATCAATTTTTTCACTTTATATAGTCAATATAGATTTTTTTCCTCTTCTATTCTTTGGTACTGATATTACTTAGGATGCAGTTAGAGGAAATTGAAAGTGTTTTGTAATATGTAATAAGGTAAAGTTCCTAATGTACAGAAAGTTTTTGTAACTTATGAATTATATCAACAGTGAAATATGAACTCATCCATGAATAGGACGATGATCTTTAAGGAAAAATTGAAGATATATTTTCCTGTAAAATTGTGTTCAAAATTAGAATGATTTTTGGCAATTTTATATATTTTGAAATAGGATATCGATGGAATAAAGATATTATTTAAAAACCACCTTGACTGTGTTAAGTCCACATGAATTCATCCAGATTTTTGTTTAATTAGGAGATTATCACTGCCATATGTAGACTAGATTATCTGATTAAAAATGCCTCCTTTTTTCTTTTTTTTTTTGATGGTACTAGCTAATTTGCTAGTACTTTTTATATTGGTTATGTTTTGAGATAAGATCTCACATCTTCCCTCTTCCCCACACACACTGTTTTGAACTTAATCTTTGGATTATTCCTCAAGTCTCTAGGATAATGGGAATTTGCTACTGTTCCAATCCATTGTTTGAGATGGGATCTCATGATCCATATCAAGACTGTAGCTTTGAGCTATCATAACCAGGTTGTCATAAAGAATTTTTTATCTGAAATTCATCTTGTATTATTGTCTAACAGGTATGAAATTATTTCCTGTTCATGACTAATGACCATACTTGAGATCTAAAAGAAACTCTTTTCTCCAAACCTTTCTCACAATATTTTGTTTATAACAGTAAGTGATGTCATCATTTATCCAGATGCTTAAGTCACAATTCTGAAAGTCATTTGGGACTCCTCTTTCTCTACTCCAAACAATGAATAAAATATATAATTATTTAAAATAGAATATATAAAAGCTCTGACTTCTCCATGAATCTTCTGGTAATGTACTAATTCAAGATAGTATCATCGCTCTTGTGGGCAACTACGATGTCTTACTGTCTAGTTTTCGACTATGTATTTTAATCCTTTAGCAATCTGTTCACATATGGCTGGATTCATCTTTTAAACATAACAATCAGATGCCATCCTTTTCATTACATCTGGAAAAAATCCAATGTCCCTTATATGTTTTGCATAGCACTATATCACCTAACCATCACCTTCTCTTTGCTTTCTGAAATTCAGTCACTGGGGACTTAGAAAAGATAAACTATCTACAAACTTTGGCCTTTGAAATTCCTTATTCCTCTGGCTGAAAACCCTCTATTTTAATTTAGATTGTGACTGGTTTCAGAAATAAAATACACTTTTATCAGAGAAACTGATTTCCTTCCAATGACTTCAAATACAACAAATATATATTTTCTACCTATTACTTGTGCATGTGTCTTGTCTAACATAAAAAGAAAACATTAATCTGGTTATGACATGAGTCAAGGAACATAATAAAATCAAAGATGTCTCGCACTGACCAAATCATGTTGAGAAAATATATCCAACACCACAGCATTGTTCCTTTTTTGTTACCACAACTAGCAATCCACTATATTTGGTATTTCTGAATATTTTCTCAACCCAAATTATAAACAATTTTGTGACATAAAGATGCTTCTTTAGCATGCTCAGAGAATACCTCTTTATTTCCTTTGGCAGGATTGTGAGTATACAACTTTGGAAGCCTTACAAATAATCAAATAGGAATTACAAATGCTAAGGAAAAATACTGAGATTATGTGGTAAATTGGAATTCTTCAGAACGTCATATATTTTGTGGCTAAATATACAATGGATCTTTAACATTTTGCTCTTGGAAATGTTTCCCTTTTGTTCTGAATGTATAATTAGGGTTTTTGAAGTCATGTATGTGGAACATTCATTGCTAAGAAATTCCCTTCCTCTTTTAGATTTTAAATTTGAAGTCATTGTAATTCTTTAATATCTGTTTCATTAGTGTACACGTCTATGTTCAGTCTGGAAGTAAGATGGTATAAAATTGTTAGCTACACCAAAGAACAAAGTGTTCCAGTAAAATTTCAGGTTGGAAGCTATCCAATTGCATTTTATAATAATTAAGCTGCTCTGTGGCAGAACTCAGGACTGTTAACAAGTTATCAAAAATTTCGGTATACCTGATTCCTTTGTGAATCTCAATCCAATCTCTTTTCTTGTTTATCTTTTTCTAGGAAAGCAAATAACTCCCTTTCTTCATTAACCTATGAACCCTAAGAGTCTAGACTACGTAGTTCAACTTAGGGCTTCTAGTCTACTGTTCTTATGTATAACTTCACAAATTCAATATTCCTTATTTACTTTCAAATAGCTGTTTGAAGACCTAAAGAATAGCCCTAAAGAGCCATCAAATTTAGAACAAAGAAAATCCATCTATAATTTCAAACAATCAAATTTATGCCATTACATTTATTTAAGCATGTTCTCTTGTTTTTTTTCATATAAATCTATATGTTGTCACATTAGGATTTTTTTTTGTGTGTGTGTGTGGCGGGGGGGGGGGGTGTCATGGAGCTTGAACTCGGCCTGGGGACTGTCCCTGAGCTCTTCAGCTCAAGGCTACTTCCCTGCCCTTGGAGCCACAGCTCCACTTCCTGATTTCTAGTGATTAATTGGAGATAGGAATCTTACAGTCTTTTGTGAATGGGCTGGCTTTGAACCAGCATCCTCAGATTTCAGTTTCCTGAATAACTAAGAGTACAGGCATGAGCCACTGCGCCCAGCTTAGTCATTCTTATATTTCATAAATAATTATCACTATACTAGATTATTTATAATAATCGCTCAAATGTGTGGTTACTTCTTTAGGTCAGTATTCCATATATTTGATATACCATATTTAAGGAGTTATTTCCTCGATGCTATTCCTTTATTTTTTAAGTTTTATCCATTATAAGCTAAAATATCTAAGGAGATAGCCAGTTAGTAAGTGAAAATAACAATGTGGTCAAATGTTAGCTTTTTTTTGTTTTTTTCTTTTTTTTGCCGATCCTGGACTTGAGCTCAGGGGCTGAGCACTGTCCTTGGACTTTCTCAAGGCTAGAGACTTGAGCCTCAGCACGACTTCCAGCTTTTTTTTCTATGTATGTGGTACTGAGGAATCAAACCTAAGTCTTCGTACATGCTAGGCAAACACTCTACCAGTAAGCCAAACTCCCACCCCCAAATGTTAGCTTTTGGAAGGAGTAGAAATTCTTTGAAATATTTATGCAATTCTTCTATCATTCTCTAATGTTCTTAGAATAAATAAAATAAATTACAAGAGTTCATTTGGGTAAGTGGAATGATAGGATCAAGTGTGATTTCTTTTAAGTGGTTCAGCATTATGTAAATACTTGTTTCATTGCTCAATTAGCAAGAGATTCCATGTAGAAGAAAGATTATTTTCTTACATTGTGAAGAATTCATCAACAAGAACTTAATCAGAAAAGGGAAGAGGGAGAAAATATGAATTGTGAGAAGGAAAATGAAAGGAGATACCAAACTTAAATGAACATCCATGATGAGATTTATTTAAGTGATCTTTGGAAGTATTTGCACAACAAAGAATGGAACAGTAGATTTTTCTCCCCTCTGATGAGATTTTGTTTGGCACATATTCTCTGTGGAAGAACTTTATTGTCAGTAAGATTTCTGACGTGGTTATGTGCAAAGTCATAGAGTTAAAGACTCTAAAGCTACATGTAAGTAAAAATTCCCAATGCAAATCCTAAAATTTTACAGATGAAATAATGGAAATTCAGGATTAAAGGACATGGATAAATTTGCAAAATTAAGCAACAGGAGAGCCATTTCTACAATGAAGTTCTCTTAATTGATACTCTTGGGTTTTTAGAAAACACATCTTAATCTTAGTTAGCCTGTAGGAGGGAAACACTTTGAATCAGTTTCATTCAAAATGACTTCTAGTTATTTGGAAGTTTTCTATAGTTCTAGGACTTAAAATTGGTGAGCTTCCCAAATTATACCAAGTTCTTAGAGTAATAGTCATACGAAAGTATACACAAGCAAGGGCAGATGATAAACACAATTATTTTATGAACAAGGAGATTGTATCAGAAATCTTTGTAATGAAGACTTTTCTTAAAGGTACCCAGCTGATTGTGTCACAAATATGAATTGACTACCTTGATGAAAAACTAATGATAACTCTATTATTTATAGAAATAATTGCTTGTAAGAGACAGAAATGTACTTCCATGATGCTATATAGTTTATGCAGTTAAATTCATTACTATGATACTACAGGGATGCTGATTCATTATTGTTAACTCATTGCTGGCATTTTGAAATTTCTACCAAATGTCAAGGCTATGGTTAACTGCCTTCTAGTCCACTTCAAAATATGTCACCATCTTCATTGGCTCATATCCCTTTGCTGACTGAATTCTTAACTCTGCTAGGTTTACACTTCTATTTATTTTCACCAAATTTATGCTCATATATTTTTAAAGGGTCCATCCTAGACACCTCACCTTGAGTTTTTTCCTATTGTAAATAAATGTGGAAACTGACATATCTTTGCACAAATGAACATGTATAGTCATAGACTAATCTTAGAAGAACTTTCTCTTATAAGGTTTGTCAATTATTTGCCTAATAGTTATTCTCAAAGATGTCATCCAAAATAGTGTTATAAATGTAAGTACTCAGTTTTTTTCATACGTTCCAGTTTTTTCCATACATTTGTAAATGTTTGATGTACCAATCTGTGTGTTTTGTTGCACTTGAAAATGTGATTCTAACTACTTTACTTTTTATTTACCCAATTATCAGAATGGACAAATATTATTCCTTTGGTATCTAAAAATGTCTACAGTTTCTATTTTTCTCAATAGTCTGGCAGGTTCTGAAAGAATATTATCTTTAACTTATAAGTTTGGGAACTGTCTCTCCACTTGCATTAACAAAAAAGATATTGTCAAATTTGAAAAGTACAAAGTTGTTCAATTCTAAGAGTACTTTCCAAGCAATTCTTCCCTCTGACAAAAGTCCTTATTTTGAATATGTGGTTATTTCTATTGACTTTGGTTTCACAGAAGTGTGTGGGTGTTTTCCTTCTATGAATATGAATGAGATGAGTTCATTTAAAAGTATTGAAAGATGATGCCTTCCATATACAATACCAATCTTTTAATTTTCTTGCTGTCTTATGCTGAAGTAATGCACAGAAGATATGGAGTAATGTATTAAACTTATCACCAGGGATTTTCTGGAGGCAATTATTTACTGAAAGAACTGTATTATTTTTGACTCATTCCTTATTTAGGGGAGGGGGCTTAAAATTCTTTTGAATTAGGTAATTGCTTCATTGGAAAAACTTGAAAACTCTTTGTATGAGTAATGATATCTGTTTCATTTAAATATACCTTTTGGTGGCAGACAGCTAACTACTTGCAATGAACATAAAAGGTACAGGTACAGATGTATGGATTAAATTGTAAATCTTTTAACAAGGTAGGAATACCACATCATCCTTACAAATAACAATTTATAAAATGCACTGATTATATTGCTAGGATTTACAAGTTAATATGGAACCATATTCCAAAAATTATTAAATGTGGATAAAACTATTTTGCAGAAACTAATTTTTAATGATATTTGAGGATAATATCAAAATGCAGTAGCAAGATTTCTAGCTCTCTTACAGTTCAATCATAAGACCACAAGTTTACAGACAACGTTTTGACACACAGCTAGAAGTTAAACTGGAGAATGAGAACGTCACGGTAGCAAATAAAATAGCCTGCTGAGATATAGGGAGGGGTTATAAGGATGATGTAATTTTTTGTGCTATCAGTAATAGAAGGCATTTTATTTGAGCTACAAGATTTTGAGCATTTGTTTTTTAACTTTCTAATTAATTTTTACTGAATGAATATGCTTTCTTGTGATCTATACAGCAATGTTTTCAAATTCCACACATAGCAAGAAATATTGAAGAAAATAATATTTACTGAGTATTTACAATATCCAAGGTGCTAATGATTTTACTTAACCCCTCCCTGTAAGAGATTACAGGTAATTGATGGGATATAGTCACTGTTAGACTTATGAGTTTTTCGCTTCAAATGTCTTTCTCAACAGTGTGCTACTTTAGTTAGGCTAGCTAGTAGGAAAACTAGGCATGTATCAGCTGCTTAAATATATAAATGTACCTGTATAAGCTTTCTGTGTATCTATTAGGAACTTAGTATTTGAAAATCTAGTAGAGCATCATGGTCACTTGTCTCTATATCAGTCTTTTGTGTGGCTTAAATCAAATGACATCTTTGCATCACCCCCCAACCCCAGAAAGCAACAGCACTGAGGCTCTTTTACATAATGTTTGTGTAATTTATCATCAGATTTTAATCCTCATTTCAAATCTGTGATATGAAATGGAGACATCGAGACCTACTGATATATGATTCAAGAGCAGCTCTGAAAATCTGAACTTTACATCATAGCCATGGATCATGCGAAGTGACCAAAATAGGACCATTTTGTCTCCTGGAGAGAAATATCAATGAATGATTGTTAGTGTGTTTGCCTCACATTAAGAAACAAGTTTTTGAGGACATTTATCCCATATCCAGAAGACAAAAAAGTTTCCACTAACTTTCTATTTTTGAAGCCATTTTTAACTTAAGTTCTCAGATGGGAAAAATGTGGCATTTTCCCCCCTGGTACTTTATGATCTCAGTGATGATCTTATGACTCTGCCTTTTCCCACCAGAGTGGACCTACTTCTCAGAACCAAAAATACCATTATTTTACCAGCAGGAGACATGGGGAAAACGTTTTAGGTAACAAAACAGTCTGCTTTGACACATGTCGCTATTATTTCATTTCAGATATGCCTTAGGTCAAATACATTCTGGAGACATTATCTTTCAAAGAAAAGTGCTTTGTAGAATACCTAAAGAGAAATTGGATGTCATGGTTCCCTAAAACCAATACTGAAGGCACAGTATGTTCTGCTCAGAATGTGTGCTCATGAGACGAAACGGGCTGATCTAAATTGGAAATCAGGCCTTAAAGTAATTCTTTCAAAAAGTTTAGAAAAAATTTTAAATTACCAAGAACTTCAGGCAAAGGAATGAAAAACTATAACTAGATTTATACTTATGAATTGCTGAATTGAACAATCTAGTTCTTCCATGGTAAGTCATGGAGGAGTCAATCTGATTCTTAACTCTGTAGGTATTTCTCAGGAACTCCTGCCGCAACCCTTACCGCTCCTCTGGTTTAAAAGAGCTTTAATTCTATTACATAGGTTTTCTCTGCCTTCAGAGGAAGTAAATATTGAATATTTACATTAACCCATGTTAAAAAATTTATCTTTAGGTATCTGTCCAAAAGGATTTCAGTTCAATATATCAGTGTCACCATTTCTGTTGTTCTCACTCATCCCTCCTAATCCCTTCAAATTGTGTTGTTTCATTTTCACATACGTACGTTGAATAATTTGATTTCACTCACATACCCATTCTCTCTCCATTTGTCTTTCTTCCTTCCCCTGACCATCCCTCACCAAAGTAGAATTTAAAAGGCATGGACTCCTGGAATGGGAAACTATTCAGCCTGCCTATGCTTGACTTGTTGTGTATTTCTGTGGAAGAATGAAAATTGAAGTGATAGATATGCTCTGCTAGTTGTCTGCTTGTAGTATTGTAACCCTATAATCAATATTTACACTATGTTAGCAAGTTTGTCAATCCCTCCATGCTAGCCCAGAATGTCCTATAGAGTTTAAAGTAAAGTTGATAGCAATTAAACCTTTGTTAATTTTCTTCTTGGTCACATTGAATGAGAACTGTGTGAAGCTGAATTGTTTAGAGCATATTCTTGTATCAGCCATTCTCATCTTTCCATTTTGTTTTCTACTGACTTGCACCTGATAATCCTCCAGATGTGAACTCAGGCTGCCTTGTGATCAGTTTCATCCAATTTGAACAGAAGTCCAAAGAAAATGCTATACACTGAGATTATTCAGAGAGAATCTTTTATGTTAGAAAGAAATACCTTTTCTTACAAAGAAGAAATTCCACCAGGAATGAAAATAGAACATTTCACACCATACCAGTGTCTTTCTCTCTTAATCTCCCTCCTTTTACCTCCATTTTATACCTTTGCCTCTTGCTCTTCTCTTTCTTTGATTTTTTTTCTCTAGTAAATGTAGTGGAGGAATAAAACACAAATGGACAATAAAGTAATTTTCTAAAATCAATATAATAATAGCTTCATGTTACCACATTCTATAATATCATAAATGTATCATTTATAAATTCACTTAATTTTTTTTAGTGCCTATGCAATTTTCTGAAATTCAATATTTGGAGGTATTACATAATTCAATGATGATCTTTAAAAAGAATGTAAAAAATGCACAATTCATAATAATAGGAAAGCCTATCTTTTTATTTACCTTCATAGGGATCCTAGGTGATTTTTTTCCTCTTGTTAAAAACAAAAACATGCTAATATTTAATTAAAGAAAAATAAAACTAAAGCAAAAATTATAAAATATATATAGGACTGAACTTGATTTAGTCATATAGTAGCATTATCTTGTTATTTAAAGCCTCAATTTTCTTCCATTTAATACCAGTAATTATTACTATAATACAATGTTTTAACTAGTCAAGCAAGAGTTGTGCATATGAATTATAACAAGTATAGATAGAATGAAGGCTTATCATATACCTTTTGGTATTAATGAAACTTGAAACATTTTCTGATGAAATTTTATAATAGCTGCCATATCTGCAACATATGTAGATATAATGATAGCTAGTTACCTAGCTGTATAGATAGATGCCAAGGTATTAGTGTACAATGTGACCACAGATCTCTTCATGAAAACAAGCACATTCACAATGGTGGCTGTAATGAAGATACTCATTCAATGCATCGCATTTGTCGACTTATGTGGACATCACTGAATTCATATAGATGTGATGGGAAAGTGGCTGTTGTATTATGTCATAAAACATGTGGACAAATGCATGGAAACTTTCTGGACTTCATGGCAGGGAGCAATGAATGGTTCCTAGGTCCAGTGAAAGTGTCCCGGGGATGCCCCAGTGCTCAGGACATGTGCATTTGGGTCCATTGTTATTACATTGTTCATCCCATCTTGGCCAGGACTGCTACAGCAGCTGCCATCTATTCCCAGCATCTGTACTGTAGTTGTATTTCTCAGTGCCCCCAGTGAAACAGGAAGACATGCACTTTCTCCTCTGCTTTTAAAATTGCTTTTAGGCCCAGATCAGAGTTCAAGAAACAATTCAAATGACACTTCACTGTCATTTAGCTGACATTACACTATTTCAAAAGTTTTATTCCCTTCTGACACCATTTTCTTCTCTTATCCTGGAAGCAAAACTGTGGTTCATGAAATTATTTGTTCTGAGCTCCGCGCTCCTATTGAGCATAGGGAGGTGAACTTGAGTCATTGAAATGCCAGCTTTGAAAACCTGTCATCATCTTTAGTATTTCTCTCAGGGTTTACTGCATTTCCCGCCAAATAAAATGGCAGCAATTCCAACTGTACAAATGTCGTAGCATGTGTCATCACTTCATATGTTATCAGTAACTACATGCATGTTGATGTTACTAAATGTCCTAAATACTGTAACTGTTAAGTGTAAATAAAGAACTATTACTCTAGAAAACATGAGCTCATCTTAAACATTCTAACAAACAATCATTACCTCTTTTCATGTAGGACATAAAAGCAGAAGAATCTGGAGACGTGGCTCTGAATTCTCTCGTTTTCATTTGCTTGGTGCATGATCGAGTCAAAGTAAGTTATCTAATATTTTTGTGTCTCAATTCAATCATATCTGAGAATTGAAATGAAAATTGTGAATTGTTTTAGTACTATTCACTATAAATTGCACAGAATACCCTAGTAAGTATATAGTAAATGTTCCATAAAACGTGGAATTTTAGCAATTATTACTTTTTTTTTCAGCCAATAATGGCACCAATGCACATTGGTCAGCATAGTGAGCTATAACATATGCCTACCCTATGTTATAGCAATTCACTGTTGATACTTACCTAAGAGGGAAAAAGACAAGAGAACTCTCTCTTTTCAAAGGGAATGTATGTAGGATTTGTGTTATTTAGAGATATCACCTGTGCCTTAAGTTTTCCTTACGGGAAGGTTTTTTTAAATCATAAATTCCATTCTTTCATTGGTCCTCAAATCTGTATATTTTGAGTTCTTCTGTGTCAATTCTCACGCTATATTTTGCAATGAATTTGTACAATTCATCTAAATTGTTGAATTTTTGCCAGAGAAATTGTTAACAATATCCTTTCATATTCTCTTAATGTCAACGAATTCATGATAGCCCTTTTTATTAATAATATTGGTAATTTCTGGCAATTCTATTAATCTATCTAGATAGGAGCTTATCAATTTTATTACCTTTCAAGTAAAAAAATCACCTTATGATTTGCAATACTTATTTATGACTTTTACTGTATTGGTTTACTATGCTTCTACGTTTCTAGCTTCTTCACATGGAAACATATAATTTAAGATCACTTTCCTTTATAACTTTCAAGTAGATGAATTTACCTTTGTTATTTTAATTTTAGCCAATATATTTTGATATATTTTTATCATTATTATATTTTGAAATATCTATGTTAAGATTTGGTGAATTGTTTACAGATACGTTGTTAAATTTTCAAATAATTATCTTAGATTTTTCTTGTTAAGGGGTTCTAGTGAAAATTCATTGTAACCAGGGAACCTGATCTGTGTTTCTGTCTCAAAGTTATATGTAATCAGTTTTGTTGCTGGTCACTTTGTTCATCATGGTAAATATACCCCAAATCCTTACAAATCAGTGTAATACAATAAAATAAAAATGCATAGCATCTACATAGACCAACTAGATCAAGGTCTTTTTAGTCATTAATGGCATCTTTTTTCTTCTGTGAATATCTAGAGCAGGTATTCCTAATAATTACTAATCATTTGACATTCATCTTACCCTTACATGGTTAAAAACATGGACTCTATATAACAGTCTATAAAATGCAGATGACTTAGTGATCTCATTGAGTTTGTAGTTCTAGATGTCCAAGGATGCAGCTCAGTGGTAGATAGCTTTCTTAGATTAATTGTAATGCTTTGTGTTGGATCCACAGCACCACAAACACAAACTTTTGTTAGGATTGTGTGACTAATTTGTGTAGGGGTAGGGCAGTAGCCTTGAGCTGAAGAGTCCAAGCCCCAGGACCTGACTCCCCTATAAAAATCATTTTTCCAAAGCTCATATAAAAATTCTATTATAATAAAAAAATAAGTCACTCTATTGACAGCCCCCCCAAAAAAGATGAAATTGGAGCAGTTAAAAATTTTGGTAATTTAGATGGGTACTTCAAAGTTTTTCTTGTTGTTGTTTTGTTTTATTTGTTTGTTTTTATATTGTTTGATTGTGGGATTTGATCTCTAGGCCTGGCACTGTCTCTGAGCTCTTCAGATCAAGATTACCACTCTACCGTGCTGAGCCACAGCACCACTTTTGGTTTTCTAGTGATTAGTTGGAGATGAGTCTCAGGGACTTTCATGCCCTGGGTGGGTTGAACCGCCATCCTCAAATCTCAGCCTCTGGAATAGCTAGGATTACAGGGGTGAGCCACTGGGCACCTCACTCAAAATGTTTTGGCTAATGTCATTTATAAGTTTTTTAAAATTTTTTCTGTAGTTGCATTTTTCCTATTGTCCTATTTCTTCCACATTTGAGTATTATAATTTTCCTTGGTATCGAAGTTATATTGAATTGGTCAAGGATGCAATGTCATAAACTTACAACTCCTTGATGGACCAGGTGGGAACATCCCCTCATTTTTTCAGATACGAGTGCACTAAGCTAGAGGGGTGGCAATTAAATGTTAGAATGTACTACTGTAAAAAACAAAATCAAAACAAAAAAACACACAAAAAACAAAAAAAAAACCCAAACCACTACTGATATTTAATAGAAGAGACGTTCCTATTTTTGACTTTACTGGTACCTAGTGGTATTAGCACAGGTGATGAACTATGCTAAGCCACTCAGAATCTCACTTTCTGGGACCTGCAACAGAAAATGGAAGACTAGAGTCACATGAGGGAAAAAAATAACTATAAACACAAAAGAAATAGAGAACCTAATGATTATGACTGCTATGGCCCCTGGAGTTTTCTTATTTTTTATTGTTATTTTATATTTTATTTTTTTGCCAGCACTGGGGCTTGAACTCAAGGCAGAAACACTGTCCAGAAACTTCTTTGTGTTCAAGGCTCACGTTCTACCACTTGGGCCACAGTGCCATGTCCTGCTTTTTCTAAGTAGCATACTGAAGATAAGTCTTACAGACTTTCCTGCTTGGCTTAGATCTACAATCCTCATATCTCAGCCATTTGTGTAGCTAGAATTACAAATGTGAGCCACCAGTGCCCGGTTCTTAATTCTTGATTATCATTTATTATACAGATTGTTACAGGGATCCTGTAATGTTCCAAGGACTGACCAACTTGCTAAGAATATGACATAGGAGATAACTTTCATGTTGTACTTCCAATTCAAAAGAATATAGGAATGCAGTCTGTTTTCTTTTATGAAGATAGAATTTTCTTCACTAAAAGTCAGCTTCATGAAAATGCAGGGTAAAGACAATCCTATAACAAAGTTTGCTTGGTTGAGGGTCTCTCTCCATGCAACCTAGGTTTGTCTTAAATTCAAAAATCTTCCCGTTTCAGCTTCGTAAGTGCTACATTTATATGAATGTCACCACAACCTTTTAGCCATAGTACTTTTAGGTGATGTTTGCTTTTCACAGCAAGTGCTCCCTGTGTAAATATAAGAGTCTGTGGTCTGTTTATGAATAATTTCATGTATCAAATAAGTTTCATCAAGGTTAGTTTTACATTGAAATAAAAATAGACACATAATTTTATGATTGTCAGGCACCAGTGGCTCATGCCTGTAATCCTAGCTACTCAGGAGGCTGAGATCTGAGGATCATGGTTCAAAGCCAGCCCAGGAATGAAAGTCCATGAGACACTTTTCTCCAATTAACCACAAGAAAACCAGAAGTGTTATCGTGGCTCAATGTGGTAGAGCACTAGCCTTTAGCTGAAGAGCTCAGGGATAGCACCCAGACCAAGAGTTCAAGCCCCACGACTGACAAAAAATCTATCTATCTATCTATCTATCTATCTATCTATCTATCTATCTATCTATCTATCTATCTATCTCTATCTATCTATCTATCTATCTATCTATCATCTATCTATCTATCTATCTATCTATCTATCTATCTATCTATCTATCTATCTATCTATCTGTATGTGTGTGTGTGTGTGTGTGTCTATGTGTCTGTGTGTCAAAGCATATGGAAATAATTGAAAGTCTGATTCATGAAAATTTAGTGAGTACATAGACTTAGGTCAAATAAATTTTGCCAGTTTTAAACATTATTTTAAAGCATTTTCAGCTCATGCCACTTAACTTCCTTTGTCCAAAATTCCAGTGAATGGAATTCTGATGGTTTTGGTATGATCATAATATGGTTGTGTATTATTTTGAAAACCCTGCATTTGGGATTAGTCCACATATGCTCTAGAAATGCCTCAGCCTTGATATACTGAATATGAACTCACAAACTCAGCTAGTGCATACAGGTTAACCATTATGGGATATGTATTGTAACATCACTCAAAGCAGTAATAACTGCTAAATAAAAGTAAAGTTTCAAGAGAGGCACCGGTGGCTCAGGCCTGTGGTCCAATACAGGAGCCTGAAATCTATGGATCAGGGTTCAAAGCCATCCCTGGCAGGAAAGTTTATGAAACTTTTATCTCCAATTAACCACCATAAAACAGCAAGTGGTTTTTGTGGCTCAAAGTGGTAGGACATGAGCTGTGAGCCAAAGAACGCAGAACCTGAGTTGAAGTCCCAGGACTGACAAAAAATAAAAATAAAGTTTCATTAATAAAGGACATAAAACATTAGAAGGAGAGGAGTGGATCAGTATTTACTTTGATTAATTCCTAGAATTTTAAACTTCAGAATAGGGTAGAATTAGTTGATAACTTTATATCCTTAATGAAGGGATTTATTGAACAACAAATGATAGTTTGAAAATAACTTTCTAATGGTTTCGCACATCAGATTATTTACTCCTTGTTAAAACAGGTGGCAGGCATTCTGTTTCATCTCTACTTTAGATTACAGCCTAACTGAAAGTTGAGTAAGCTCTATTATCTGGAAAGTGATACTACAAATGAGGGTCAGAAGTGGAATTCAGTCCAGGAAACATTGTTTTGAGACATTACCCTTGTAAGTCATTTTGCTATACTGATGCTTTTTTTCTTGTTTCCTGGTAATGTACTTTAAAAGTTGACCTCTCTTGGTATCTGCCTACGTTACTTCCATACTCATATTGTGTCTCACCATTTTGATCAGAAAAGGAATATTTTTTTCACATTCAAGAAAATATGATTATTTAAGCAAATAGTATGGTTCTAATCTTATTTCCCATAGAGCAAATAGGAAGCATACATTTTAATTTGGGGCTTTACATTTCCATCTCTAAAACAGGACAAATGATAAGTTTATAGAGGGAAATTTTTATAAAATTCAACCAAAGAGAGCAAACCAAAATTTCCCTGTCAATATAATGTCTACATATTGGTTAAATTAATGCTTTCCATCTATTAAGTGAAATGGCATTTCTTCAGTTTAAATTTACTATTAAAATTGCTCACATAAATATAAAATGTATAGCTATATTTGGTCCAAGAGACAATATATAGGAATGCAGAAGACTGATCCTGGTTTGCTGTCAGCTCAAGCAGGAAAATCTGTGAGATTATTATCTCCAATTAATGACGAAGTGGAGCTGTAGCTCAAGTGGTAGAGCAGTAACCTTGAAAAACAAAACAAAACAAAATAAAACTTGGGGTGGGGTGTTTGGCCTAGTGGTAAAGTGCTTGCCTACCATGCATGAAGACCTGGGTTTGATTCCCCCATACCACATACATAGAAAAAAGCCAGAAGTGGTGCTGAGGCTCAAGTGGTAGAGCTCTAGCCTTGAGAAAGTCAAGGACAGGGCTCAGGCCCTGAGCTCAAGCTCGGGACTGGCCTAAAAAAACAAAAAAAGCTCAGGGATTGTGTCTTTACCTTGAATAATTTGAGTCTAAGCCTCACTGATTCCATAAAAAAAATGTGGTGGGGGAAGAAAAGAAAGAATGAAGAGAGAAAAAGGAAAAGGGTGAGGGATGTTTTAACCGCATTGTAGTGCAAGTATATTATTGGTATGAATGGGCTTTAGAAAATATTGACTCATGTCACAAGTGGCACACATTTGTAATCACTTGTAGTCTGAATTCAAATAACAAAAGGAATCAAGAAAATGAAAAGAAAAAGAAAAACTATTAGCCTTCTTGCTTCACAGCTCTTGTAAGCTTTCCATTCATATGGGAGTTTATTTCCAGTCATGGTTAGTTTAAATTGAAGCTGGGTCATTCTTTCTTAGTAACAGCAGAAGAGGCATGGGTGACTTTCTAATATCAGTCCAAATATTGCCTGAAAAGTTCATGTCTACCATTATATCCTAAAAAGATTCAACTTTAGCCTTAGCTATATTGGCATAGCTATTAATTCAGTCCTTCCCTTTGTCAGGAGTGTGGAGAGTGTGTTCAGATTCGGCGATGCCTTGTGGTTCTCTGCATGCAGAGCTGAGTTGGTTGATTTGGTGTCCGTCCATGTCTATCACAAAGCACATTCCCTTTTGACTTTGCCTCTTATCCTTGTAATTAAGACTTCTTTGATTTTTGCTTGGCAACTCACCATCTGCAGAAAAAGAAGGGCAAGCCCAGAAAACTGGCGCTTTCATGATTTCACGGGGTTCTTGATTAAACTCCGTTTAATTCTGAGAATCTTAATCAAGGTAATCATCTGACTGAGGTTGCCTGTGTTGGTTCATCTCCTCTGCGGCCTCCTCTGACAGCTGGAAGGTGTTAGGAACGTGGCAGCTCTCCATAAAGGGCCTACTGTGAAGGAGCCCTGTATTGAGCCTGGTGGCTTTGTTGAACATAGTCCTGAGTGTATGATAGATTGATTTGTTTTTAAAACCTTCCCAATGTGTACAAACCACAGAGCTCATTCTGTGCCAAAAGACTAGATTAGCTAATTTGCAATAATGCTGAATGCAACCCTTTGATATCATTTCTCCATAATTCTCCGAATTCCCATACCAACGTTCACTAATTATCAGCATAGTCACCATCTTCTCAAAAATATAGCAGGGAGTTCCAGCCAGGAAAAGGCCAGAGGTTGTAGTCCATCCATTCATCAGCCATTTTATGCCACCTTAATTTTAGTAGATGCTATGTACTGAACTTGGCTAACAAGCCAATCTTGGCAAAAATAGAAATAAAAAATAATCTTTAATATTAGAAAATATTGATCACTGCAAAAGTAAAAATTTTCTTGGTTTAAAATAGTTTTGAGCACTCATATTATTTCTAGCTACTGTGTTCTATTATATTTTTTTGTCCATGAAAGTTCATCTAAGGGTTGCAAGAATATAGATTTTTCTTAAAAATAATCCAGACTTTCCTTTTGATTTATACCTCATGAGTGAATCGATCTACCACAGCTATTATATATCTTCCTTTTTCCATTTGCCATTTCTTTCTGCCAAGGACCTTAGTTAGTAGGTGGAGGAAAGATGAGAAACCATGAGTCGTGGTATTTCTGATAAGCCAGATTTGGAGAGGTGCCAGTGCACCATGTCTCATTCCACTCTCTGTCTTTGCCTTTTCAATGTGATAAACTCTTTCCTACCACCACAGAATCTAGGGAGAAATTATAGAAAATTTCCACTCATTTTGAGATTGGGGTTTGGATTTGGGGAAGTGATTGTAGGTCAAATATTTTATTTCAGATGAGGCATATTTTATGTGGTAAATTTAATATAATATCCAATAGTATTCACAAAATACAAATTATATTAGGGTTTTTCCACTTGTTAATGTTCATTAAATAAATATGTAAGATAAAGAATGTTTGAATAGTCGAAAAAAGTGTGCTCCACAGTTTTATTTTTTAATATATAATGCAAATATTTTTGTAGTTTTTTTCAAAATAGACAAGAAAACACTTCATTGCTCATATTTAGATTGCTTCCGAATTATAATAATTCAATTATATATATATATATAAAACTTCCACACATTTCCTTAGATAATGAAATAATAGGAGCCATTCCTGCCTCTGTTTGCAGGCTTTTTTTCTTCTAATAATATGCTGTCAGTGTAAATCACCTGTAATTTTAACTTTTAAATTTTATTTCTTACTGTTTATTTCTTACAGTAAAAGCTACAAAAAGATTTCAATGTTGCTCTGTAGATTTTAACATTAAGGTTAAATATGCGATATAAAAATTTCTCAAGATAACCTGAACTTGTGTAGATGGTAGAAAATCTTTTCATGATTTTATAGAAGAATCTCCTCTAACTTGTTTGTTTTATTATCAGATGTCCTCATACTGAAAGTGATCAGCCATTTTCAGTATCTGACTAAAAACAATGAATTCAACGTGTATAGGTGATTTAAAATAAGGTAGAAATGTATGAGGTAGCTATTGTGAAGAGGAAAAATAGGAGGTATGGGAAACTTTGAAACTGTAATTTCATTTCAAGTATTTAGTAGAAATATTCATATTTCATTGTCTGTATACAATTTCCAGACTCCTTTATCTGACTTGTTTGCTATGACAATCAAATAACCTAACTTTCTGTCATTACTATAAGGAAATAGTAAGATGTTATCTAAAGTCTCTGGTTTTGAATTATTTCTCTGCTTCCTACCATGATTGCACAGAGTTAAATGAGGTAATATTAGAAAAGTGCTTAGCACAGTATCTGGCCTACGTCACACATTAAATATTTCCTTTTCCTTTTTCTTGTTTTTAATTTCCTTTTCACTGTTATATTTACATATTTTCAAACTATCCAAATCTTTTTATTCATCCATTTTCTCTAGATAGCTTCTCATTTCCCCTCAAAACTTGCCAGGATTGGGTGCTAATTGTCTCCAGTTATAGGTGTTCAATGCTGACTGTAAATCTAATTTTTCCCTATTTTGCACAGCGTTCAGAATACTTTAAAGTATTCTGGTGGATCAATTTTACAAAGTTGGTTTTCATGGAGGATCCCAAACCAACAGTCCTACATGTGTCTCACTACTTAATTTGCCTTTTAATTCCTGACTGCAGAGAGTATTGTTTATGCTGGAGGAGTTGAGTGGGAAAGGTCAGCTAATTGTATAGGGGAGCTTTAGAAAAAAAGTCAATATTGCCTATTAAGAAGATATGCATTATATGATTAATTAAAGCAAACCAGAACTCTTTTCTGTTCACATTTTTTATTGTAGCTGTCTTTGATATGCTAAACCAAGCCTGTTCCTATTGCAGATTACTAGATGATATTTGTTCCATTTCTTACATGTCTCCATTCTCAAGCTTTCTGTAATTGGCTGTTCACTACTCTTGTACAAAAAATTCGGTGAATATCTAAAACGAGAAAGCAGCATCTTTTATTTTATGACATTTAAGTACATTTTGTACACAGTAAAATGACTTACCACTGATTAAAAATAGTAGGGGGTGGGGACCTACTTGATGGAGTATAGATGAACTTGGATGCCACAGTCATCAGCTTTTGCTAGAAGCTCTCTACAAATTTATGAGGCATGCAGTGATGATTCTTCCAATAAGCAGTCAAGGTTATTTCAGCAAGCAGCTGTCTCAGTCTCCTCAGGATGCCTTTGAAGGTTGGGAATGTTGATCAAAGCCAAGTCTCTCGTGAAGCTTCAGAGACCATTCGGCAGGACATTAACACAAAACAAGGAAACTAACATCACCCTACCTCTCCACTCTGATGTGGTTTGTCCTGCTGGCACTAAGCCTCTGATATTAGCCAGCCACAAGGATTTAGCTGATAATGCATTGCTGTTGCCATGGCAAATGCTGCAAAATATCTCATAGTGTATACACCATGGTCCATAAGTACTTAGCATGGAAAGCCTCACAATGCACTACAATTAAGTTCTCTTTCATGAGGCAAAATAGAATCTACCATTACCTAATGGATGCTTGTGAAAGTTCACCTTTCTCCAAGGAAGGGCTAAGGATAGGTCAAACAGTACACTACAGAATTAACTGTGCTCTATATGAACTTGATACAGAGGAACTGGCAAAAAGCCTCAAATTGTCCGCTACTAAGTTGGCCCTTACCACTGAAAAAAAAATGGTCATTCGTGCTGTGTTAACTGGTAGGACACAACAACATGAAAGTCATTGATTCTGGAAAGCATTATCTTTAAAATTCCTTAATGAGGATCATGCAGTGGTAAACACTATTTTCTTATTCACATTGTATGTGAAATATTAAGTAACAGAAATATTACAAACAGAATTTAGTATTTATTAGCATTACAAAGTTCTCTCAAAGCCATAGCATTGCTAAAAGAGTCCAGGATATGTGATGTTGTTTGAAGAAAGAGCAATCAGAAGAAACAAGTGAATTTTTAAGAACTATGAAATAAAATGCTGAATTGCTAAATTCTGGTCGGAACTCTTTCTTCATCTTACTATTGTTTTCCTGGCAAAATAATTACCCCAAAGGCTTTAGTGAAAGTATGCAATAGTGCTTATCCTTAAGTTGAATTATGTAATACAGGGGCTGGTCCAAGTCTGTTCTTGATCTTTCATGCTTCGACATCTTTGCTTGTTACTTCAGCGTTTGCCCACCTGAAATGCTCGTTCCGTGTCTGACTGAAGGATGTACACAAATTTCCAGCATTCTAATGAAAAGCTAAAATTGTGGAGTTATTTCAGTTGTGTTGCTAATGGACTTGTATCATGTCACGACTACATTTAGTCCAAATCATTTTTCTGATATTGAGTTCTGTATGTATGGAACTGTAAGAGTTTTGAGAAATGAAATAATTTATTTTTGGAGTCACATGACCCAGAGATGATATTTAGTCTTTGCAATTTCCAGGATTTGTGGACTTGAGAAAAATACTTAACATTTATAATACTATTTCCCAACTTGTACCCCAAGGATAGCTTTCAGATGTGTGTAGTGAAGGTTTAATATGACAAAGCCTTCAACACACAACAATATCTTGCCCGTAGAAATCACTTCAACAGAACATTACTATTCATTTTACCGACCTACCATAGGATAAGCTTATATTAAATTCTCAATACAAGTTTAATTATTGAATTAGTAAATGAAACTGTCCTATTTTTAAAAGTCATTGAAATCTCTTACGCTATTTTAATTTGTGAGAACTGAGGGGATGTAACCAAAAAAAGTTCTGTTTGCAAGAAATAAGTGTGCTGAAGCAGTCACAAGCCAACTGGGGAGCTGTGTAATTGGTGACCTGGGTAAATTTTCTCCTGAAGGCAGTTCCTTGGAAGAACAAGGAAATGCAAAGATATGCAAAGAGTATCATCCAGCTGAGCCGAGCTTATTAGTGCTTTCATTGACTCTACCAGGAGGCCCACCTGCTAAAGCTCTGCTTGAGAGCCCTCAGGGGCCCAGACGGCTTCTGATGCACAAAACGGCCAGTGCACAGAGTAAACCAGGTCATCTGTCAGGGTATGTCTCTTATTCAACTACCTTGTCCCGGTTTGGGCCTTGGTGCTTTGTGTATGGAAAAAACAAGGTTTATCTATAGAGAGGAAGATGCTTTATTCATATGTCTATAATCATTCAAGAAGGTCCAAAAGGTGAAAACTACACCGGAAACAGGTATTGTCTATCCAAAGTAAACTGACTTGACCATATATAAAGGACAATCTATTATTCTTAACTATAGACATACTAATGCAGTTTCCTAATATGACTAAAATAGGCAGCTATTCTTTTCTTCCTATGTTAAAATTAGAATAATGGAATTGTTAACTTGCAATTTATAGTAGAGAAAGCTTAAATAATTTTCTTGCCATGAATTGAAATGTAAATATCAATTGGCAACTCCCTGCATTTTGAGATTTAGGAAAGATTATTTGAATTACAGTTCTATAGTAGCCTGGGAGTTCAAACCTTAATATGAGTTTTTGAGGCTACTAGGGCTGGGCTTATAAGTTCTTGATCATCTCTCTTTAGACATTTATCTATCTTCAAATTGCCATGAAATCTCTCACCATTAAACCAGAGGTGAACGTCTGTCTCCTCACTGATTTCTGCAATACTTTGTGATTTTAGAAGACTTACCTTTTCTTTGTGTGCTGCTAGTGATTGACCCCCCAGGCTATGTGCATGTGAGACAAGTTCTGTACCACTCAGCTACATCCCTAGACTAGATGATTTATTGATTTGGAGGGGTTTGGGGCCTCATTAGAAACACAATACACCCTGCTTAGTAATAGAAGATAACGTTTCATATTAAATATTTTTCTTCAAAACCCTTTCACTCACTATCTGGACCTTTAGCCTCATCCTCTTCCATTCCTTTGCCAACTCTTGTTCTTTACTCTTCATCCTACTTCATCCACAATTCCCCAATCCTTTCATTTTGCTAAAACAACAACAACAACAACATCAACAACAACAACAAAATTGTTCTTTTTAAAAAGAATCAAAGTCAGCATTACACTGATTTGGAGACTTTTAGAGCACTATAAGGTAACTGCCACTTACACAAGGTGACGTTGGACAAGTCACTGAGCCTCTCTATGCCTTGATTTCATTATGTTTAAAAGGATAGAGAAAAAATGTAATGCATCATTAAGTAATAATGATTGAAGCTCTGTCATATCTAAAGACACTGAGAACAATGTTTGGCACTCAGCAAGCAACAGAATTTTCTATGTGTTTTGGACTCGCTTAGCACTGCATTTTTAACCTCCAGTGGGTAATCAGATTTCTTTCCCACAAAATACCTGTTCTCTTACCAACAGGAATTCTGGTGTTAGATATTAAGGGATTCTTAGTTTCATATTTAGAAACATTTTCTTGTAGCAGGTATTTGAAAAATATTATTTGCTGTTATGTTCTATGAAGTGTAAGAATATTGAATCAAATAAGGAATAGGTACTAAAAGATAAGTTTGGAACTAACCTAAGTATTCTAAAAAAAATTAGACATTGGGTTGGGAATATGGCTTAGTTATAGAGTGCTTGACTAGCATGTATAAAGCTATAGGTTCAAGTCCTTAGTACCAAATAAACAGAAAAGACCAGAAGTGGCTTAAGTGGTAGCCTTGAGCAAAATAAGGTTAAGGATAGTGCCCAGAACCTGAGTTAGAGCCCTAGGCCTGGCAAAATAATAATTAGGCATAATGTGTTAAATTAGTGACAGTCCATTATGAGCCAATAAGGCCTCTGAGCTTAGGTAGAAATATTTTAGTATGGTGACATAAGAATATACTAGAAGTTGGATTTTTCAGGAACTTCTCAAAATACTTTTTTGTGGGTCATGGGGCTTGAACTTGGCCTGGGTACTGTCCCTGAGACCTTCAGCTTAAAGCTACCACCCTACCCCTGGGCCTGGGCACTTCCCTTAGCTTTTCAGCTCAAGCTACCACTCTATCCTTGAGTCAAGCCCCAGTTCCCAGTTTTCTAGAGGTTAATTGGAGATAAGAGTCTCAGGTCCTTTTGTGCCCGGGCTGGCTTTGAACCTTGATCTCAGCCTCCTAAGTAGCTAGAATTACAGGTGTGAGCCACCTGCCTGGCTTTCAAAAGACTTTTAAGTTGAAATAAAAGTGTCATAGCCTTTATCTTTTAAGAAAGGAAATGTATCCAAAATAAATAATATTGAAGATGTGAATACATAACATTTTATTATGTACTAAACTATAAACATAAATATCATTATTTTTCTTATAATAAAGTGCTATGGCTTACTGATTTCAAATGTACAAACTAAATAAATTCATATACCAAAGTATTCTTTTTTCATAGATTTGCTTATGAGTTTGATCTCTGATGCATAAATGGCTTATTTAGATTAGTTTTCTTTCTGAAGATATACTCTTAAAATATTGTCAATCATTCTTAAGGTTAAAATATATAAAAACATAATCTCGTAATTCTATGAATATGAGGTTGTCAAAGGGTCACATATAAACAGGAAATGATAAAAGAAATTTAATTTGACAAAGAAATCTTGATTATGAATAAATAATTTACAAATATTTCAGAAATATTTATGGCTACTGTATGCATCAAGAATACAGACAATGGACTCTTTCATTTATAATAATCCATATGGATAGCAGCACAATTTATAATAGCATAAATAGCCAAATACTTGTTTGGCCTAACTGCTAAACAGCTGATGACTGGATAACAAAGATGTGGCATATATATAAAGTAGATTATTATTCAGTCATGTAAAGGAATCAAATTCTGCCCGGCACTGCAGACTCAGACCTGTGATCCTAGCTACTCAGTGTGCTGAGATCTGAAAATCATGGTTTGAAGCCAGCCTATCTAGAAAAATCCCTGTGAGACTCTTATCTACAATTGGCCATTCAAAAACCAGAAGTGGTGCTTTGGCTTAAGTGGCATTTGTGCTCAAGTAGTCTTAAGCACAAAGAGGATCAGAGACAGCACCTAGGCCCTCAGTTCAAGCCCCACAACCACCACCAAAAGCATCAACATCAAAAGAATGAAATTCTCTTGTCTGTAAAAGAATGGGGGTGCCTGGAGCATGATCTAGTGTTAGAGTGCCTGTCTAGCATGCATGAAGCCCTGGGTTCAATTCCTTGATACTACATACACAGAGAAAGCTGGAAGTGGTGCTGTACCTCAAGTAGTAGAGTGCAGACTTAAGAAAAGCCCAAGGACAGTGCCCAGGCCCTGAGTCCAAGCCGCAGGACTGGCAAAAAAAAAAAAGAATACAACCTGTTAGTGTCATGCTAAACAGCATAAGCCAAGCTCAGAAAGACCAATATCTCATACTTTTACTTGTAAGCAAAACTTGAAAAGTTTGAATGATCTATGTGTGAACAGAGAGTTAAAACAATGTTGTCAGGTTAGTATTATAAATGTACATTATATGTATGCATATGTGTGTTTATATATGGGTGTACATATACATACATACGTTGCTTTAGAGAAGACCACCATCAGGAGAGACCCCACAGACAAGGAGTACAGCCAATAGATGCATGATGGCTAGAGATGTGGGTGTGACTCTCATCTTACTGGGTCACTACCAGCAATCTAGTACTGTGGCAGAACAGAAGATAAGTTTGTCAAGCCAGTCAAGTAGTTGTGGTTACAGGATTCTTGCTGTTGAGTCAATCCTGGAGACTCAGTTCACAAATATCAGACTATACTTAGAGCCTCGGTACAGTGTGGAGTCTGAGGCTCATGTGCATCAACTGGTGTGAAAGGCATTCCACAATCAAAATCCACTGAGGTTGGTTTAGTGGTGGTGTAGCCTAAAGACTGAGTAGACTGCAGAAGCCTGGAGCTTCACCTTTATAGGTTCATTCTAAGATTCTGGTATAGACTATCAGGCCATTGGAAATTTCCTCCTAAATTTTTTTTTGCCAATCCTCTAGACTAGAACTCAGGGCCTGAACACTGTCCTTGGATTTTCTCAAGGCTAGAGCTCTACCACTTGAGCCTCAGCACCACTTCCAGCTTTTTGCTATGTATGTGGTACCGAGGAATTGAACCTCTGTCTTTGTGCATTCTAGGCAAGCACTCTACCAGTAGGCCAAACTCCCAGCCCTAGACTTGATATTTTTATTTTCTAATCTTAGACATGATCTTTGAATAATTGGTATAAAATTAGGATTAGCTCACTTATAAACCTACCCTCTCTGGCTACAACATACACATGTACATGCACACACATACACACTTTTCCAAAATAATGCTACATAAAAATGTGATTAAATCAATACTTATTAAAATTATTACTGTTTCTATTTTACTTCCTTTCCTTTTTTTGATGTTGTCTTCATTTTGTTCTTTTTCTCTATCCCCAGAGATATTAAAGACATGCATTAATTCACCTGCATGTTCTTTTCTCTATTTTCTTTAAGTTCTTGGAGAACTCAGAAGGGGGGGCAGTCATTTAGCTTTTAATTTTGAGAGTTTTCTAGTATCTCTTAGTGATTGGCTATCAATAGCTTAGCTTTGCCAGTCCTGGGCTTGGGCTCAGGGCCTGAGCACTGTCCATGGGTTTTCTTAAGCCTAGAGCTCTACTATTTGATCCACAGAACCACGTGTGGATTTTTTCTATGTATGTGGTATGAAGAAATCAAACCCAGATTTTCATGCATGCTAAGCAAGCACTCTACCACTAAGCTAAACTCCTGGTCTCTGTTTATCAATAATTTGATCAATAAAGTAACAAAGAAAGAATAAATAAAGTCTGCTTATTAATAAAAATAATCAAAGGTTGTCTATCAATAATGCATGAAATGTGAATTAAACACCCTGATCATATGAGTACACAGGTGAAAAAGAGGACCCATTGTTGGATAGACAGCAGGCATGTAGCTGTTACATTGTTTACAAGTGATGAAGTCTTTCTTCCCAAGCAAGCCAGTTTCTTTGGGGATAAAAATTATACTCTCTGTCTTCCTTGTAAGAAGGGTACTAGTCTGTGTGCCAATATGAGACAAAATGAAAATAGAAGGTAAAGTAATAATGGCGGGTGTCATCAGTAAGGGCACAGAATTTCTCTAAATCTTCCTGTTTTCAGTATAATGCCTTCTTCCTGTTTTCTGTTGTGTCTGCTCCCTGTATAATTTTTTAAAAATATTTCTGGGGCTTGAAGTCAGGGCCTTACCCACTGTTGAGCTTTCTCAAGGTTAGTTTTCTGCTAGTTGAACCACAGCACCACTTCTAGCCCCCTTTTTTTGTATGTGGAACCGAGGAATGGAACCCAAGGTTTTGTGCATTCCATACACTCTACCACTAGGCCATGCCCCTGGCCCCTGCATAATTTTTTTTCAAATAAAGCTTGAAAGTTGTGGAGATAAAGCTAGTAAAGAAACAGGAAGTTCACATTGTCTTACAACATTGGAAAACAGAATGGTTTGTATGTATATACAATTATTATAACATTGTAGTACTCTGAAGTCTCACACTTCTTTTAAAACACCTGCTAAAACTTGTTCATTTGAATGAAGGAAAGTCCCATATCCCTATCATCTAAGAAAATTATGCTCTAACAACATTATCTGTTCATGGAAAACTCAATACTAAAGAAATTAATTTTACTGTTTAAGTATAATTATGAGAATAAAGGACTTAATTTTATCAACTGAAGGAAAATATGTAGATGTAGAAGAGATATAAAGCAAAAGTTTTCACCAACTCATCTCATTCAGTTGGTATGATGTAGATTTTTTTCAACTAATTCATCGAAGAAACTCCATCAGTAAAACAAATTACTCAAAGCTAGTCATTCTATGAATTTTCATTGATTTTTTTATGACATGGTTGAGACAGGCATTTTAGTTATACCTCCTTAAAATTTCTCTAGACTAGAACAATTGTAATTATGTTTATGAAACTTTGTGGCTTAGATCTACCTATAAAATAACCAAAGATCCTAACTGACTACAAATATAGGATTATAATTTACATAAATGTAACACCTGATTCTATTTTCTCTATTAATGTATTGAATCCTACTTGTAAGCTATCACAATAAGAAAGATGGCTGTTCTAAAACTTCTATTACTTTAGTTCTATATCCAGATTTATAGTCACTGAGGAAGGGAGATTTATGCAGAATATATAGGTCTAAGACAAGGGCTCATAGATAAGAGATGAAAGATTGAGCTGAATTTGAGAAAAGTAGGGAAGAAGTCAGAGGTCACCTTGAAAGTTCCCCAATTCTTCTTTTGTCTTTCATGAGGATCACATGATTAAAAAATAGTTGTGATCCGTGGCAAAGATTTGTTACAATGAAAGCAAAAATATTAGGGATAGCAACAGGCACTTGGCAGGGAAATCTGGGGAAAAACCAAATTCAGGATTCTAAGAATCCTTTCCTGGTAAAGTCACAGGTACAGGGTAATTCCTTTAGCATGGAAATGCAACAATGTATGTGAAATATCATTAGAGAAATTCAATGGAGACTAGTTGCCTGAAGTCTTAACTGGTGACTGTTCATGAAAGTACACTCTCATAACAAGAATTGACACTCGCTAAAGAAAAGCAGGTGTTCAGCATAAACCAGTTTACACCAGAGAGGCACTGGGAATTGGCCTTATCATTTATAGTATAGAGGAAATGCTAATAAAATCAGTGGGTCCAGAAGCCCATTAAGGGCCAATTTAATAAGAAAATTTTTCTAAGAATCGCAGTCTCAAGCCTACTTTGATCATTCTTTTTTTGTGCATGGGCAAAATAAGAAAGCATTTTTATTTCATGTTACTGTATTGTAATCTTTGGTCAGCATTTTCATATAGTAACTGATTTAGTTTTCTCAAAATCTCTGTGTTATACCTACCAAAGACCTTAACCTGAGAAGTGACAAGATGAAAGAAACCCTTTATCCCAGCCCTTAAAACCTAAGATTGCTTTAAGATTCTATTTTATATGCAATGATAATAATGAAAGTTTAGAATTGTCACTCATTCCAATGGACCCTGTGACTTTAGAGATTTAGAGATCTATTTTCTTCAGTATCCTATATTGGGACATGCCATCTAAACTCTGAAAAATAAAAGTTAATGTTTGTATTAAAAATTTAGTGTTTATATATATTCATTCATATTTTAGATAAGGTTCTATACTTAAAGCTTACTTTCTTCAGACTTCCCACAGAGAAAGAGGATTACTGAGGGAGGTTATTATAGTAATTAGGGTTTTCTAGAGAAACAGAACCAATGAGAGGTGGTATAAAGTTACGTACATACATAATTGGTTTATATGACTATACAGCCAAAGTCCTTGGTGTGCTGGGTGAGTTGGCAAGTCAAAAGCTCAGGAGAGCTGATAGTGTGGTTCCAGTCCAAAAGGCTGGAAGGCTCAAGTCCCAGAAGCACCTGACGTTTCAGTTCTGTTCTGAGGGAAAAAATAATGTCTAAGGTCTGGGCAGCTAAGCAGGAGAAAATTACTTGTCTGTAGAAAAGGATATGATTTTTTGTTTTATTTATTTAAGGCTTTTTTATTTCCAGTCAATTGGTTAAGTCCCACACAAATTAGGAAGTCAATCCACTTCATTCTGCCAAAAATTTAAATATGAAACGCCTAACACAAGCACATTCAATGTTTGACCACATATCTGGATATCACATGGCCATGTCAGGTAGACACAAAAAAATGAACTATGACAGATTGCAGTGCCTTTCTTCACAGAAGGAATGGGTTTGGGATGGGTCAAATAAACGCAGAGACTGTGGATATGTTTAATCTAACCATTTTTCTTTCTCACAAATAAAATTTTTCATGACACAGAAAGATGTGGCTTTTATCAGATAGCCAAGAACCATTATTGCCCTTTCCATATCCTTTTCTACACTTCTTTTGGGAAATCACTTCTATATTTGCAACTATTAAGTGGTGTCAACAATTTTAAAACATAACCTTCCTGGCACAATGTTGATCTTATGATCCAGGTAAATAAAGCATCACACATTTTTACTTCCCCTATACTTATCTGTCAATGGTGTGGGTTAAGAGGGTAAGTAAAAGCATATAAGCTTATGCTCTACTTTTGCATATGGAGGTGAAGGAAGACAATGGGCATCTTTAATTTCATATATTTTGTGAAGTCCTTCAGTTCCTGCTATGCCAATGAAAGTCTCCTTCATTGAGTCATGAAGCTATAAATGCATTTCACAATAAAATCAGAATGATCTAGATAGCTTTCCATTCACAACCACAATGTTTCTAGGTAGTTATGCTAAATTTTAAAATTTGCTTTCAGTGGCTAAATTTCATGCTAATCCCTTTGGATTTTGCTTTATTTCTCCATTGACTAGCTTATCTTTGGCCCAAATTTCCTAAGCTAAATGATTCTCCTTTGTGTTAGTTACTATTATCTTGTTCATAATGAGCCAGAACCTGACAGTCTGTGTCAGATTTATAAATAATTCACAGAGATGCATGTGTGAAAATGTGTGCCATGAGAGCTTGCTGCCAGAGTCCTTGTCTTTTGTGTGATCCTGGATGGCACTTTGTGGTGTTACCTTTTTCCTAAGTAACTCAGAGACTGCCTGTTTCCCACTGATGTTCAGAAAAGCAATTTCCCCTCTAATGTGCCACTGCCAAGTCGCTGGGAGGTGGTTCCTGGGGGATGTTTGTGTGTTTGTATAGTGCACGTTTTTCCCTGATGACTGCTGTCATATCCACTCACTTTGATAGTCAAAATAAGTCTTTAAAATTGTTTCACTGTGCACTCTAGTCTAATCCAAGACTGAAACAATCAGGATGACTTTTCTTGCCTCTTTCAGCACCAGCAACATCAAGATAGCAACAACCCTTGCAGCTTAAAGAATGATTACCATTGCTGTTGTTGAAGATATGAGAGCCTGATAGAAGGCAGCTTGGCTTTCATAAAAGAAATTGTCTCTCCAGGGCTTAGAGTGGCTCAGAAAGAGCATGCCTGGGGAATCAGGAAGACACTATCAATGGCACAGATGGACCAGAGGTGCCATTTCAGAGCCTCCCTCCTTCTCTCCCTCCCTCCATCCCTCTCTCTCTCTCTCTCCTTCCCTCCTACCCTCCCTCCTCTCTCTCTCTGCAACATGTTCCAGCCCTACCATTGTTGGCAGAAATTCTTGCAAGGTTAAGGATGAAGGTGAACAGTACCAAATTAGTAGAATCCTGTGAGTCATGACAGTTCCAACACAGCCCCTAGCTCTTCTTCATATTAAATTACAGTGTGGGGTATGTTAGCTTGCATTGGGATGATTAACCACAAGGCAGACTTACCTGCAAAGGTGGTAGTTTATGTCATTGTGTAACATCAATTGAGAGAGAAACAGAGACAGAGGAGGGGGCAAAATGATTTAAATTCATACTATTTTTGACTCATTGTCTTTAATGTATGGTATTGTTTTCAAACCTGATATCTTAAAACTTTTAACTAAAGGGGTCCATGAGGAGATATCTGATGCATAATGCCAATAGTCAAATAGACTAGGAGATCTCTCTTAAACACCTGACATTACCTATAGAAATCCTAATGTGACATTTAACACACACACAGAAACAAACAGACATGAGTTATCTTTGTTGAATGAAGCACTGTAAAGATTGGGTTAGAATCACTTACATTTAAGAAGAGGGGATAAATTGTATCTTGTATTCCCCTCACCATTTGAGGAAGAGCTGCATTCAGATAAGAAGGAGGATTTTTTTTGCTATAGCAGTCTTACAACAGAGTAAGATGTGTTTGTAACAGCAATAGCTAGCAATTATTGAGCTCTTACTGTGTGCCAGATGCTGTGTTAACTGTTTATACTAATACATAATAGACTTGTTCCCACTCTATGAGTTAAGCATGTACTTATGTCTGTTTTATAGATGGATAGACTGAAACTTAAAGAGATTAATTTCTTTGCCTAAGGTCACATTGTCAGTTAGTGATTAGACTCTATGTTTTCTCCTTTTACTGGGAAAAAGAACAAAACTGAAAACAACAAAAAAAAATGGCAGGAGATTATCTGTCCTATCCTTGGAAATGAGTTAGCAGGGATATAACTGGGAGGTGGAATTCCATGGTTCATCTTGCTGCATTTAGCATCGTTTCCAAGACTGGGCCTGGTTTTCTAAGGCAAGATTCACTAGGATCAAACATCATTTTTGCTTGACTGCAGATTAGAAATCTGAATGCGTTTGTTTCTGTTTACACCCCTTTCCAGCTAAAATCCTCCCTTGTTAGCTGTCGACAATGTCACTTCCACATTTTCATGTGATGGGTTTCTACTGCTGCTTATTTTGAAACAGAGGTGATAATTAATCTTACCACATTCAAGCATTGCAAACATATTTCAATTTCAAATGAGATAAGATCCAAGTTGAAACACCCACACTTATATTTTAGATAGCTTTGTACCATACATCGTAACTGGCCTGCATTTTCTCTGTGGCAGTCCATTATCGAAGATGAGAGTAGAATTATTTCTAGCAGGTAGTCTCAGCCAAACAGAGAGCTGACACAGGAGCAGCTCTCTGAGATAGGAAGTTGAAGGAAGAAAAATGGAATCTGGCTAATATTAGTCATTTTGTGACCAGTATACTTCTCCTTCTTTACCATGTGTATTGTTTAAAAGCATGCAAATTAAAAACATATGTACAGCACCAATTAAACACATATTGCTGGCTATGTATCTCCTGCATTGATGTCAAAATCTGAATAAGATCAGAGTTTATTAAAATTAAAATAAGTGGCATGCAATTATTGTGGTTTATGATGACATATGAATTCTAGACTATGATGTAGTAAATGCCTTTTACAAGTGACTCCATGTTAATAATTAAAATAATTTCATATCATATCATAATGGTAGACAATAAGAAATGTATAAAGGGGTTCATGCCAGAGGCTAGTGCCTCTAATCCTAGTTATTCAGGAAGCTGAGGTTTGGAATATCCTGGGAGGAGATGATCTTGAGATTCCATCTCTAAAATAACCAGTAAAAACCCAGAATGGAGGCAAGGATCAAATGATCAATTGTCAGCTGAGCAAGCAAGCCCAGCAAAATAAGCTCAGGAAGAATATGTTATGAGTTTCCAACCTTGGAACTAGCACCAAAAAGAGAAAGAAAAAGTCTACAAAGAAGAAAATAAGAATAAAGAAAAAATATAAGCTGGGCATGGTGGCTCATACCTATAATCCCAGCTACTCAGAGGCTGAGATCTGAGGCCCGTGGTTCAAAGCCAGCCCAGGCATGAAAGTCCATGAGACTTGTATCCAATTAACCACCTGAAAACTGGAAATGGTGCTGAGGCTCAAGTGGAAGAGCACTAGTCTTGAGCTGAAGAGCTCAGAGCAGTGCCCAGAGTTCAAGCCCCATGACCAACAAAAGGCAAAAAAAAAAAAAAAAGAAAAGATATAGAGAAAGATAATTCAATTCCCTGAAGCCATTGACAAGTGAAAAGGAGGTAAAGAAATCAGTAAGGTGTTACATTCCTTTTCTGTAATTTTGGTTACAATGATTAAATTTGCTTCATAGAGTTTCTTTGGGGAATAAAACCAAAACATCACAAATTCAGCTATTAGCACCAAAGTATGTTACTCTTATTATAGAACAGTCTTAACAAGACTAGTCAAGTCATTTTGCAAAACACACAAGGAAGTATTTTAAATCCTGAATATCAGTATGGCTTTAAGCTCTTGAGAGTTTTCTGCTAAAATTTTCTTTATCTTATTTTATTTTATTTTGCATTCTTTTATAGACACAGGTTTATAAATATTCATTTGCAAAACAAATGATGTTGCTCTATTTTAACCACCATAGGTACCTAAAATATAACATCAAACAACAAAAAACAACAAATATAGAGTAAAAGAAAAAAGAAAAATAAATAAAGGCACTGTACTGATGTTTTCCAGGTGCTCTGATGTAACATTTTTATGTTATGGTATGCTTGTAGATTAAAGTATAAAATACTATTATAATATAAAATAATTTACTGATGCTATGTAATAATTTTTTACCTTTCTGTACAAAAATATTCAGTAATCTTGACATTTTCAAAAGTCATATTTTGGAAAAGGTTTTTATTTTGTTTTTGTTTTTGTGGGTCATGTGAGCTCTTTGACTGGGCTGGGCTCTGTCCCCAAGCTCTTTAGCTCTAGGCTACTGCCCTATCCTTGGGCCAAACCCCACTTCCCATTTTATAGAGGTTATTTGGAGATAAGAGTCTCAGGTTCCTTTGTGCCTGGGCTGACTTTGAAACTTGATCCTCAGATCTCAGCCTCCTGAGTAGCTAGGATTACGACCTGTAAGCTACTGTGCCTGGCAAGGTTTTTAGAAGTATGCATTGACTTAGACTTTGTTCTACACTCAAGGATAATGTATGAAATAGGATAGAAAATGAGAAAAGTTGATTTTGATGGAAAAAATTGAAATTTGGGACATAGTGATTTGAAATTCTAAGTGTTTGATGTAGGAAGACCATTTTGACATAAGTTTGAAAATTTTGTTTAACCTTTTGATTAACTAGAAGGTAAGAGAGATATTTGAGATTATTTTTTAGGTTTCACCAATTATATCCACAATTCTAAAAATCCTCACTCTTTTCCCCATTCCATTCTATTTTTTTTCAGGACTGAATATTTGTATTCTATCACAATCAAATCGGAGTGGCTAAGTAGTAAAATAAGATGCCAAGATATCTTTTTACTGATATAGTCCACCATCCATCCTAAATCAGTTGATACAGTGAGTTAAATTATAGTCATCTCTTGGCACAGTTTTTTTTTCTTCTTCTTCTGTGATTTAGCATAACTGAAGAGGACATGGGATCCCTGGTTACAGACAAATCCTTATTTCTTCAAACTCCTATTCATATATTTTTGAAGCAAAACAGATGACAAATCCACCACCTGAAATGACCCATGTGCTTCTAAACTCCATAATTCTACTATTTGAGTTGACAGGCTCTATGCATACACAAGAATATAAAGTATATTTTGTGTGTTTTCTTATTGAGACAAGGTTTACAGGGTAACAAATAAGTGCCTTTTGGGTCTCAAGTTTTATCAGTTCTTATATAAGAAATGAATGTGCTCAGGAGGAGCGAGGTTTACATTTTCAACTCTTTTGGAATTGTATTACGATCCTTTCACACTGTTTTGGAGGCTGAATGTTAAGCAGCTGGATTTGCAATAGCAAAGGAACGAAAAGAAGGGACTATTTTCTACAAAAGATATATCATGTGTCTATAATTATTTTCCACATAGGAGAAGAAAAGAAGAATGATGACTGATGATATTTCCAGGTGCATCTATGTTCCTTGACAGCAACAGAGAAAAGTGGTTGTTTTGTAAAACACTTCTTGATCTAGAGAAAGATAATTCATCTCCCTCACCACATTGGCAAAAGAAAGAAGTTACTTTACGGCAACATGAAAAAAAATCATAGATTGAGAATAAAAGTAATTAGAATTTTTTGCAAGTTAAAATTTTTCATCACAATGTTTTTGAACACCTGATGCAAACTCAAAAGCAAGTAATATAATACACAAATGAAAAAATAAATTTCATACTGAAGGAGGCCCCCAGTATTACAATTGTATTTAATTTAACTGCTTAGTAATGTTAGCCACAGGCTTGTTGATGATTCCCAATGACCTTATATACTGAGACTTGTTTAAACCAGGAGGCAGGACCATTTTTTCTTCAGGTTCTTTATTTCTTGAGCTCTTGGTGCTGTGTTAACATCTCTAGTCACCTGAATTGAACAGGTTGCAACTGCTATCCACTGAGGGAAGAAATGCAACAAAGGAGAAAGGAAAAGATAAAAATATGCGATTCAATTTTTAACTAATTCTTATGAGTCTCTTGGGCAGAAATGGCAATTTTTGTTTTAAAAAGTCAGAGAAATAATTTGATCTACTAGTTTAACCTTTTTCACTAAATAAAAATGTTACTCTATATTTATGGTTATATTTATTTATTTATTTATTTTTATTTATTTTTTTTTGCCAGTCCTGGGCTTGAGCTCAGGGCCTGAGCTCTGTCCTTGGACTTTCTCAAGGCTAGAGCTCTACCACTTGAGCCTCAGCACCACTTCCAGCTTTTTTTTTCATGTATGTGGTACCAAGGAATTGAACCCGGGTCTTCATGCATGCTAGGCAAGCACTTTAACCACTAGGCCAAACTCCCAGCCCCTATGGTTATATTTAATGAGAGAAAATTAATCTAAATATCACAATACAATAAAATGTCTTAAACCAAAATAACTTTTCTTATCAATAACTTATCTTTAAGCATGTACTCTAAAAGGTGTTTATTTCTGCTACATACTCCTCAAAAGCAATTTTTTGGTCATGAAATACTTCATTGGGACATTTTTCCTGCTTTTATCTAGACAAAACTGGAAAATGAAAAATAGTATATGAAAGGAAGTTATAGCAGGAACAAAAGCAAAGAATATTAAGCAAAGTTGAGGGGGGAATTTTAATTCAGTTAGAAAGAAAAGTAAATCATTTACATGTCCAAATATATCTCCGTGGATTTAAATGTGAATCAGATTTGAAGTCTATCATAACTAATAAATATGTTTTAATTTATTTTATTATTTATTTTATTTTATTGCTTTATAATCCACACACCTAGGAAATAAGGCTATCTTTCTTCCCATTTAGTTTCTGCTGTCACTTGTTCCAAAAAAGTCTTCAGACAGAAACCTTTTTTTTTCATTTTATTTTTTATTATTGAGGGAATGTATAAAGGGATTACAATTACATTCTCCAGATAGTAGGCGCATTACTTCTCACACATTGATATCCCTTCTTATGTTTTGTCCCTATTTACCATCCCTAACCCCTCCCAATCATTTTGTTTTCTCCTTTCCCCTTTCCTATTTCAAATAAATAAACAAATGCATACACAATATACCAGGTAACAAAGTGAGATACAAAAACAATATGAGATTAATCAGAGGATAACAGAGGAGAAAAGAATGACATAGTACATTTAGAACAATAATCACACAAGATAAAGCTCTTGTTTCCATATCCTTGAGATCCTTTCATTTAGTCTCATCCTATATGAACTTATGTATCTAAGTTTTGCTCTATTATAATCCTCTGTTAGGAGACCTTAGATGTGTGCTATTACAAATTAGGGAAACCATTGAGATTGTGTTCTTTTGGGTTTGGTTTACTTCCGTTAATATGATTTTTCCCAAGTCTTCCCATTTCCTTCCAAATGGGGCAATGTTAGACAGATACCTTTAAGCTTCTTAAAGTCACACACTTTCTAGAAGACAAAATAGAAATTATATTTTTATTAGACTCCTGCATGAGAAGAAGTGAATTATTTGATTCTACATACTTATAGGTTTGTGTTACCTGAGGTTTTCTGGGTATATATTAAGAATATTTCTACACTTTAAAAGATAAACTATATTTTTGCTGTTTATTACTGAGTGTGCATGAATTAGGAAAATTTTACCCAGAAATAAAATAGTCACTGCTTCTTTTGATTTTTCTAGAGCTTGCAACAAATCAGTTTTGAATCGCTTTTTTTAAAACCTTTAAAAATGCTAGAGTACAGACAAGAGAAATAATGATAGAAAGAAAGGTAGAAACAGGTATCATAGCTTCACTACTTTTTGATATCAGTTCATATATTAACTTGCTGTAAGAGTTCTAAAACTTAGACAGTCCTAATTTATAGTATTTGTTTACAAATTCATAAGAAAACAATAAATATATCAAACACCATCTGGCTATATTTTCCCTAAGGGCTTTGCATATTTTCAGCAAGAGGCAAATCTAAGTATCTTGTAGTTTTCACCAAAACATTTCATCATTTTACAGCAGTTAATAAAGTATACATGAGCCCTTTTAATAAGCCAAAATGATTCCAAGCAGCAGACAGTACCTCCTAATATTGTAAAAAGAGCAAAATCTCATGGAGAACTGGATAGTTGTTTCCTGTGTAGGGCAGAGAAGAAGGCTAAGAGGAAATTTCATTTTGAAAGGAGAATGAGAAAGGTTGATATGTATATCCACCTTAGACGAAGTTCAAAGAATTCAGAAACCTGGAGAAATGAGTCTGAGAGAATTCTTTAATAATAGCTGTGAGCACTGAGATCTAGAAACAATTTTAGAGATAGAAACCAGATCATTTCCTCATATGTGGTATATGAACACTGATGTAGAAAATCAACATTCAGAAACTGGAAGAAAGGAACAGTGGAGTTTGCAAACTTGAGTCAGAAATTAATTTCCTGATTTGGTACAGTCATAAATCCAAGCTTTCAACCCAGGAGAGAGATAGGCCAGCATCTGACAGTTTATTAAGACTAGACTCATGATATCAATGTCAACTAGAAAGTTCCTCTGACAAGGTAGAAAAACAAATACAAGGACATGAATTGTGACCATAGGTGGTAGTTCTGATTACTGACCTATTATGCACCTAATGCTGAAGTAGTCTCTTACAATGTGTAAATCCTCGTGACTCCTCTTCAGAGTATTGTCATGGTTACTTTGTGGCAAAAATCTCAAGTTCAAATAATGTGAGTTACCTATTTAATAACAGACTTCTATAATAGTGAAAAGAGAAAACTGACACAGCTCAAGTTTATGATATTACTCTGTTTTATAAGCATTAAGTCAAGTGAGTACTTTATGCAAATTACTCAAGAGTTCTGGATAAAATAGCTGGACTGAGTTGAGTGAGGATAATATTCAAAGTAGTACTTGCTGCCAATTATTTTATCCTAATAATTATTTATCTTAGTATATAGTATACAAACATGGTTAGTATACTACAATGCAGTTTCCAGGTGTATATGTTGACAATATAAAATTTTACTGAGCCTCAGTAATCCAATATTTAGAAAATGCAAGAATTACTTCAGTGACACTAAAGATGAATATAAATGTTTCTATCGTTCATTAACTGACTTAAAGTATTCTGAGAATGACAATGTAGCATAATCTATCTGTCCATCCATCCCACAATCACCTATCTAGTAAATCTTCCAATTTCTGAATTTATAAGCATTTTGCTGTCCTTTTCAATGGAGAGCAAAGGTTACTTTTAGAGATAAGAACAGGACTCATCAAATTGCATCAACAGACAAAAATTTAAACAACCTGATCTAATCTCAGATCTTCCCATTTTTGGAGTGTCTGACAAGTTATAAAACTAAATCATTATAAATATACAAGGCTCATGCCTACCATCTCAACTACGTGGGAGAGACAAAAGGACCTGAAGTTTGAGTTTAGCTGATTAGAAACTAGTGAGATCTTATCACAAAAGCAAAATATAAAGCAAAAATGCTTCTGTGGAACCTAGCACAAAAGAAGCTCTTGATTTAATCCACAATATAAATGCGTGTGCTTGTGTGTGCACTGTATAATGTAAGACATATTTGACGTGTACAAATAGATAAGATTTTTTTCCTAGTATAATGGAACCACTTCAAAGCTTTCTCCCCAAACATATGCAACTTCTATGTTAGTGACATCTGACTAATATCTCTTGTAAAATTATGGATATATGAGATCACATTTTCTCTAAGTGACATGTATGAAGTAATTAAAGGTAATTATCATTAAAAATTCCAACAATTTATTTTAAAATCTCTTTCACAGAGTCACAGTTAAACTATACTTTGTATCAAGTATTCTAGACTCTCATCAGTAGTAAGTTGGGAGTCATAACTGATTTCCAAACAAAATAAGGGAAACATTAGAATTGAAATTGTAAAGATATATTAATTAGTATCTAATACTTGAATTTGCAACTCTGTAGGAGAAAATATAGAGTGAAATATTAAAATGTTTAATAACTGTACAATTAAATAATGAAAATGGAACAGACTGGAGCAGCAATTAGAGAATGTAGGTCTTGCTTCCAAAAGAAGAAACCGTAGTTTCAAATGTGATAAGAACTGAGAAGCCCATAAGAGTTGGATTCAGATTTAATAAACAATCATAGAAATAAAGAGTATTACTATCATCTTCAAGGAATTTCAGATTATAATTTAATATGGAGAAGCATATTTTTTCAAAAACTAGGAAATTTCAAACATATGGCACCCTATGACATGCTCGCTGATATTCTGTATTATTAGTAGATCAAAATATTTAAAAAATTTAAAGTGACTTTATAATATATACAAAATTTTCTCTGGGTTTTAAATGTGAAATTATCCTCAGATCTAAATTATTTACCTTATTACAAAAATATTAGCAACTGACACAATATGTCATCTGAATAAAGTGGAAACATGGCCCATGTCATTCTACAAAGTCAGTAAAACTCTAGAAATAAAGGATTAAATTGCACCAGCAGTGAATTGAAGTGATGAAAGAATTTAAAACCCAAACAAAGAAAAACAGTGTGATTTGAAATGCATTTGCAAGCCATCATGTCCATCCATTAGAAGAAGACAGTAGGCAGTAAAAGGCAGAATTCAATTGCAATTATGGTTAGGGAAATGGGGTTCTTCCTACCTTTTACTGATCCAGACATAATATCTATCATTCTTAAATCCATTTTGACATTAGTAATGGGGATGAAAGTAATAAATAGTATTGTATCTAAACAATGAAATTGAGCAAATAATGCTGTCTGAAAAGATAAGTCTGATCTATTGTCAATGAGAATGTTTGTAAAATATAATCTAAGAGACTTCTACAGTCCCCAAATATATATGGACTTATGTTGATTTGTCCCTATTGTTTCTCTCAGATACCTCATAGATACTCCAGATTTCATAATTCTGAAAATAAATGATCAGTTTAGACTGATTGTGTCCATGTCCACTATCATACCATCAGTTTCAGATCTTTGAAGACCAAAGCTATGAAATGCCCATCTTTTATTCTGAAGCAAGAAAAAGACATATAGATATAGCAAACAGAGACTATTGTTTTGATGTTGAAATTTGTTTAGAAAAAAGTCAACAAACATTTCCTTCAACAACTTTAACGTGTATTTGTCCAACACAATAACTGGATTGCTACAATATTTTCTGAAAAAGGAAAACTTAAATTGGATCTGGCTTCAAGTCATCTAGATCCAATTCTTTTACCAATTCACTTAAAGCTTATAAATACAGTACTTAATTCTTTTTTTTGCCCTAGGAGGAAAGAGACTGAATTGAACATCTGTAATCAAACAAGGTGTCCTTGAACCAGACAGACCAATGTTTTGGGTGATTTAATATAGTTAGGCTGCTTCTGTCATCCAAAGGCATTTTGTTTGAACACAGAGATCTGAGAAGAGATTCAGTAAACAAAAGTTCACAAAGGCACTCAGAGTTCATGTTAAATAAGATTGATCTATCACGGCAAGGGTATGAAAAGAAATAAACAAGGACAGAACTTCTAGCCTAAAATATGATCAAAACTTACAGTTTAGATAACAAACAGCAAATTGAAGTGGGTAAGGACACTTGAGCAGCTGGATATCTGATGGAAGAGCAAGGCAACTGTCTCCTGAAAAAAGGAAGAGAGCCCAAAGCCACCTCCTACTGATTGGGTTTCATTATAATTTTATAAAAATCACTTTACCAAAATATTAAAATGGAATAAAATATGGATATTCTCAAATAGCTGCAAATATGAAATGCAAACATGCTAGTTAGGAACATGGACACACCGACACATATGTATGCACACATGTATATGTTACATGTATGTACATGTGTATATGTGTATACTTGTAAACATATATATATATACACACATACATTCATTATAACAGAGAGAGAGAACATAAGAGAATTTATACCTTGTATGGTCACTATGTACCTAGTTGTTATAATTCTCAAACTGTTTTGTTAGGAAAAATTAAAAACCTTTGCAATATATATTACATACCATTTTTTCTCTAATGAAATTTTATCTATGAAATTTATTTAAGTTGAATTATCAGTATTTTCAGATTATAAAAATAATTTTTTCACTGCTTAGGGAACAAAGTATTGATATGTATAAAAGTAAATGTCTGCATCCACCCTGGTTCCTCTAAATATGGAAAAATCCATTTTCTTTCAGAAATAATAGTTAAGCATACAAATACAAATTATATGATATTATGTGATATTAGCTTCCCACTTCATATTTTGTATTTGCCATTTTCATTCAGTACCAATTCTCTATATTAGTAAACCTGTTAAATATTGTTCTTAATCCTAGCAAAAGATGCCATCATCAAATGAATAAATTATGGTTTATGTTCTTACTCTATATGTTGTTTCCAGATTTTGACCCTTCCAACAAAGCTGAAATACATTTCTTCTTACACCAAGAATGCCTCATCTATAATTATCATTTTAGGTTACATGGAGAAGAAGAATTACTGGCTTGAGAGTCTCAATTAGCTTTAAGGCTGTTTGAACATATAGTCAAAAATTTTACCAGGTAGCTTCGTATAATTTTCCTAAACTTGTGTATTATGAATTTTTTTGATTTTTTACTTTATTTCAGGGTGATATATAGAGGGGTACAGTTACATTAATCAGATAGTGGGTACATTATTTCTTGAACATTGTTGCCCCTTCCTATGTTTTTCCTCCACTTTATACTCTCACCCCTCCCACTCATCTTATTTTCTCTTATTTTCCCATTTTCTTTTTTTTCCTTTTTTTAAAAGAGAAAACTTTTTATTAGGTATTTTAAATTGGCAAGTTTAAATTGTATAGATCTATAGTATAATACATTGAAATACATATACATTGTGGAATGGCTAAGTCAGCTACTTCACCTTATGTATTACTTTCTATGTTTTCTGTGGTGAAAACTTTTAAGTGATATTTCTGTTCTCTGCACTCACCATGATAGGTGATCACTTGCTTGCATTTACTCATTCTAAGTAGAACATGTGTCCTTCGTCCAGAATCCCCCCAAAGTTGATTTCACCCCACTACTAACATTCATCTGTCACATTCATCTGGGTCAGTCACTAACCATTGCAGAATTAATGTCTTTGTTGTCCACTACCACCCCTGGCCATGGACTTTGTTTCCATACAACTATTTGCATACAGCATTCTGGGTTTAACTTCCCTTTTTCAAATAAACATATACACACTATACCACATACCACTTTCCAATACAGTTAACAACATGTGATAAACCATAAGGGGAAAAGAAAATAAACAAATATAGCTTCACATATCATATTAAGAACAACAATCACAAAGATAAACCTCTTGTTTCCATATCTTGGAGTTCATTTCACTTAGTCTCATCCTATATGGCCACATGTTTTGAGCTATTATGATCCTGTGTTAGGAGAATCCTAAATGTATACTAATAACTACAAATGAGGAAAACCATGGAGCCTATGTTTCTTTGGGTATGGCCTACTTCACTTAATATGATTTTTTCCAAGTCTTTCCATTTCATTAAAAATGAGACAATATCATTCTTTCTGATGGCAGCATAGAATTTCATCGTGTAGATCTACCACATCTTCATGATCCATTCATCTACTGAGGGACAGTTCCATATCATAGCTACAATGAATAAGGCTGTATTGAGCATAGTTGTGTTGGTAGGTTTAGTATGGCCTTGTTTCTGGTATTTGGGTAAATTCCAGGAGCGGGATTGCTGCATTATAGGGGAGCTCTATGTTTAGATCAACAGTACAGTAGTGATCCCTTCTGGCCATTTCTCCACCAGCATCTGATGTTATTGGATTTCTTCATAATGCCCATTCTAACTGGAGTGAGGTGAAATCTCAAAGTTGTTTTGATTTGCATTTCTTTTATGGCCAGAGATCTCGAGCATTTCTACATGTGTTTATAGGCTGTTCTTATTTCCTCTTCAGAGAAGTCTCTAAGTCTTTAGCCCACCTTTTAATGGGGTGGTTGTTTCTCTGATGATTTGTTTTTGAGAGATTTAATTTGTTGAGCTGTAGATGTATTTTAGATATAGGACCCTTGTCTCTTGTATGGCAAATGAAGATCTTATGAAAAATTTAAACCAAGATAAATGTTAAAATTTCTCGAGGGTACAAAGTGAGCTCTCTCTACTCATTAGCTTGGCTTAAGCCATTGTTGAAATGTTGTTATACTGGTTCTATATGCTTAAGCACGAAGTGCTTTTCAGAACCATTTAAATGTTAGAGAGGCAGTCTATCACTCATATTAGTCAGTCTTCAATTATGTAACAAACACATGGAATAATGAGTGTAAGAGAGGAAGAGTCTATTCTTATTCACAACTTGAGAAGTTTTTAGTGTAGTCTTAGTTTTTACCACCTCCCAATACTATCATAGGCTGGCAGCAAAAACTTTAAAACATCCTCTTTGGAGAACTTTCATCTAAATCATAAAATCTCAACCCCTAAATACGTCAGATTGTATTTTCTAAAAAGATACACTTTCTAACAGTGAAAATAGAAAAATTACAATTTGAAAAATCATTTCTACTATGATTTTTTCGATTCATATTCAAAATATATGTACATTACCAAATTGAGTTTCATGTGTCACCCTTACTTTTGATATTACTTTAGTTGGAGTTACCTATTTCCATATTATTGTATTTCTTTAGTTCCCATTAATCTAATTTTTTTCCTCTATACAATATTAAATGTATTAAGTATAGTGTGCTATACAATAAATTACCCTCAACCCTGATGGCCTGAAATAGTAAATGTTATTTCACCACAGAATCAGTGAGGCAGAACCAGATAGCTGCATCATAAGTAGCGTATTTTGTGTCAGGGTTTCTCGTGAAGTTTATTTGAGACTGTCTTACAGGACTGGTTGTCTAGTAACAGCCTGGAGTTTATGGCTGTGCTCCCCAAATCAGTCATCTAGTTGCCCTTAAACATGATCCCTTCAGAGACTGTCTCTGAAGGAGACAGGAGTGTTCAAAGGGCACCTCAGAGCAGACTAGCTGGCCAGCAGGGCAAATGGTCAAAGAAAGAGGACTTAAGAGGGAAACTGAGGCCACAAATGAAGTTGTAGTCCTCATAACCCAATTTCACAATAATAATGTCTTATTTTGTTGTACCCTATTCATTGCAAATGAGTCAGTTAACATATCTCTAACATAACCACATTTCGGGCACATTGGTGGTATAGTGGTAAGCATAGCTGCCTTCCATAGAAAAAAACATTGACTAAAGGAACTAGGGAGTAATCTTGTAGGTTACTAAGATTCCTATTTTCTAGTAGTTAATTGGAAATAAGAGTCCCAGAGTCTTTACTGCCGGAGCTGAATTTGAACCACAATCCTCAGAGCTCAGTCTCCTGAGTAACTAGGATTACAGATGTGAGCCACCATGCCTGACCTGCAGTGCCCTTTTGAATTTAGCTTTCCTGAGCCACCCTTAGATATGAAAATACCACAGTCCAAGATTCACAACTTTGTCCAGTAAAAATAACCCAGCTCATAGAGTTACTTGGAACCAACAAGGTTTGGGTGCTTTCATGTAATGAGGCGCCAGGGGTTCAGTGTCAGTTTTAAATCATAAGTGGAATAGCACCAATGTGGCAGTGAGCTTATTCAACTCCTCCATTACTCATTTCTCTCCTCTCATTTCAAATTTGTATCACTTCCATGTCATTAAATCATATTCATCCCACATTCATTCTTTTTAACTTACTTTTATTGTCAGGGTGATGCACAAAGGTGTTACAGTTACATATATAAGGTTTTGAGGACATTTCTTGTTGGACATTGCTAATTCTCCCATAAATTCAAATTAGAGATGTAGAGTTTTACTTGTGAGCCAATTAAAAAAAATACAGCAAATAGTCTTTCCCTCCACCACCTCCCAAGTTGTGGAGTTCATTTCCCACATTTTGTCTTGTATGTATCAGTTACTTCCGTTCACTCTTTGTCCTTTGTCTTACCATTGTGTAGTTCCTCTTCTTCCTTAATTCAGATAAACATACATACAATAGACCAGGTACGAAAATCAATTTCAGTGACAGCAGATAATAACGCATGGTGGGGAGTAGGACAAAAGAAACAAGAAATAACTTCATATCGCTATGTATATATGACCATATGAGATAACAATGCACATAATGTACTCTAGGATATGGAAACAAGAGGTTTTTCTTTGTTGTTGTTTTTAGTGTACAAACTTTACTCTTAGGTTTGATTTTATACTCACTAGTAACTATTTCTTGTATTTACCTCTAGTCATGTTGTAGTCATTCCTAGAGATTTCTTGAGTAGGTTTTGTGAATTTTCATGTTAGGATGTGTTTCATAGCTTTAATATAAAGGTATATATATTGCTCCTTTCCTTCACTAATTTCCTATAGTCTTTTTTGCTAGGTGTTATTTTATTTTATATTAGTTCACACTCCCATGGTTTATTATGACCCAAAGGTTTTTATTTAAATGAACATAAGTTTACTGAAATATGGCTCATGTTATGGTAATGTAGCAATTTTCTCAAATATCTGATACAAACTTCCAAAAGGAGCTTAAATTTTCTTAATTTCTGTAAGCTTTCCCTAATTTATGGCTTTATAGCCTAATCATCTTGGTTGTGTTGTTTTTCTTCTTTATGAGCTTGACTTAACATTATTATTGTTTCTCTTACCTTATATATCAGTTTATTTCAAACTACTTAGTATACTTCAAGAGATTAATTGCTTATAATTTGTTTCTCCCCTGTATTCTTCAGACCTTATCCTATTATTTACTTTTCCTTTCTGAAATGATGTCTTACCCTTCAGCTTCTTTCCTCAGTTTAATCAACTCTGATATCCCATCCTCTAATTTTATCTGTTACTACTCTGAGTTTCTTAGTTGTATGTTTGTGGTGTTCTTTGATGTATATAATTGCTTCATAAAAGTTTATTCCTCTTGGAATATTGTTGAACAGATTTCTTATGATTCATAGATGTTTTGAGTGCATATATTTCATCTGTACATAATTTATATTATACTTCCTATCTTCTTGTATGGATTTCCTATATACTAGATATTTTTATTGTAATGTAATAGATAGTAGGTGCATTACTTCTCACACATTGATACCCCTTCTCATGTTTTCTCCCCATTTCCTTCCCCTCACCCCCTCCCAGTCATCTTGTTTACCCCCTTCCCTTCCCTATTTCAAATAATCAAATAAACATATATACTAGATTTTTAAATTTCTCTATATTGTGCAATCTCTTCTGACCCCAGTGTAATAGTAATGTTATTTTAAAAGTAATAGTGGAGGAAATTTTGATTTGTCTTTTTCTCATTTTTGACAATAAGTTACTTTCAATACCTGTATATCTTTAATTACTTCCAATTAGTTGCTCACAAGTAGTATTTACTTTCCAAAACTTGCTCCATTTTCCTCATTGCACTGAATTTCTAAGAACATAACTCTCATCTTTCAGCCTCAACCCTCATCCCTGTCCACAAGGTTCATTTTTCTAAACCACTAAGTTAAGGGGTACTTCTTGGTATTTTCTCCTTCTAGTGAAAGTACTTTTTCTAGAGGTAACAACATGGTGTGTTTTATTTTAAAGGGCCACCTGTCATGATATTCTTGTATGTGACTTTCTGCTGGGTTGTGCTCTGGATCTCTCTGTAGGTTTTAGGTTATTCATGCCTCCAGAATCTATGCAGGCATGGGACTTAGCCGACTAGTATTTTTCATTAATTCCTACCATATTTTCCAAGTATGTATATATATATATATATGCACACACTTACTTTATTCATAATAAAATCATAACTCCAAAAGAGTTCTGGTGCTGAGAGTATGGTCTAGTGATGCTTCCCTATCATACATAAAGACCTGGGTTTGATTCTTTGGTACCACACACACAGGAAAAACTGGAAATTGTTCTGTGGTACAAGTGGTAGTCTTGAGAAAGCTCAAGAACAGTGCCCAGGTTGTGAGTTCAAAGACTGGCAAAAAAAAAGTTCTGTTTTCGCGTTTCACAAACTATGAAATATGCCTGATAACAAAGATAATTATCAATTGAGGTTTAGAAAAATTACTTTAAAATATATCAAGAATGTAATTTTTGTTGTTTTAACAAACTTTCTAGCTTTTATTATATTGCACTCATTTCTTTTTTGAAGTCTGGGCTGCATGTTCCTTATTTCCCTTTACCTTATATATGGATAAAACTAGCTACAAAAACAACTTTGGAAAAAATTTACTCCTGTTAGTGATTGAGATTTCATTCAAGGATGCCTTGCAGATTGCTATTTTCTATGTTCGATGTATAGCTTCTACTGAGAATAAGAAAGACATTTAAGTAGTTAAATGCTCCATGGAATTCTACATGAAAATATGACTGGTCTTAGCACCTTCTATTTAGCTCACCTTTGCATAAGACATATATTGAATCCTTGCTTTACATTTGGGTTAATGACCACGTTGAATAGGTTTAGTTTGTTTTCCAAGCATCACTTTTATTATTGACATTTTTGACTGAGGTAGTTGAGGCAGAGATTATTATAAATAGATAATGGACATGGCTTGACTTTCACAATAACAGTGCCTTGGGAGGCCTCATATAGTACACTAGCTCTGTGATGCTGACATGTTCTGTGATGATGTGCCTCCCATTAAGGTGCTAATTCACTTGCCTTTGGTTATAAAGAAAAAAGAGACTAAAGAAAAGTGACATTCTCTTAAACTAGTTTTCAAAAGAAGCAAAATAAAAGGAAGAACTAAAGTACGGTATATAAGAAAAAGACACAGAGAGTGATAATGAAATAAAAAATTATATACCAACTCGGAAATTAGTCAAGAGAATAAAGATGAGCCTTCTCATTCCTGTATTACAGGAATACACCACAGACACCAAGCAGCAATATAAGTATTTATCCCAATCTAAATCAGTAGTATTAAGTCTTACCTCACACATCCATCTTCACAATAATATAGAGGTTACAAAGAAGCTAGGAAGGGTTAAAGAAGCCACAGGCTTCAAAAGAGGCTTTGCTAATTCAAGAACAGAAAGCTGGTAGAGATCCAGTGGGTTTTACTGCAGGTAGTGAGATATTCTTAGTGAGGAATCTTGTCACAGAGCCATTGAGGACCAGTGGTATAAAACTGCCGCGTTGCTCTGACTCTAGTGATGGTTGAAGGTGCAGAGCAGAATTCAGGCACAAAGTTGAGCCCAGGTCCAGAGATGAATGTCTAACTCCCTGGAACTGGACAGAGGACGTCAGTGAAGGATCCTTGGCATAGAGAATGGATGTTCTGATGCCAGGGTGGTGTGTGCTCAGTACTTGGGAGTCCACTCTTTTATATAACCCAGGTAAGGAAGTTCCAACAGATCCTAAGCGTAGTGTCTTTGGTAAGTTCACGTCTGGTGTTTCTGATATGATTTAACATATTTGCTGATCTAACTATGTATTGGCACAAATCAGTTTATACCTTGCAGCATGTTGACAGACAGTAGGTGTTTACTTGAATAAACAAAATGTAAAGTTATTCTCATGTTGGCACTCCTACTGAAAGTAGCAATGGCTTAGATCAGTACTATAGTTTGATAGAGTGGAATGGATCAAGATTAGGCACAGCCTTGAAGCTTCTGTTCCACATATTGTCAGCTAATCCAAAAGAGGCTCAGCTTGTTCTCTTCACAAAGTCCCCTGTACCAAATGTCCAGTGCTGGGGCAAAAGCAGGCTACGGCTAACGATGAGAGGATGAGTGGACAGGGTAAGTGCCAGACACCAGCAAAGGTATGGGCAGTGCAGTGACATCACAGCATGAGCATTCTGGCAATGGTGGGAAGGAGGGAGTGCTAATTATTTCACCCAGGAAGTGTCCTCTGTGGCGGGGAATATGTCTTCTATCATGCTTACAATTTATTTCTGTAAAAAGAAGCTTTATGCTGTACGCATTGTATTCAGGGAAGCAAGTATGCCAACCTTTTGGAGTCATCATAGAGGAAAAACACAATGATGAAATCTGCCTGAGTTGACTTTTCTTCTCTCAGTCACAACTGTTTCTGGTAAGAATGATGTCAAGGATGCTGCCATTGGTCCTTTGAAGTTTCCTGTTCTTTGGAATATCTATTTTTGTTTTCCTTATTGAGTAGTTCAGTTGACTAAAATCTCCATGATGGCACAGACCAAGGCTTTCCATTCTTAAGCAAGCCCTCAAATATGCCCCCCAAGAACAGTTTATATTGTAATGTCCATTGTAACTGTTTCTTAAAACATATTCAAAAGGATAATTGTCTCTGACAACTAAAGTCTCTACTCATCTCTTGTGTTTTCTGAAATAAAGTCTCAAATGGCTTGAAAGAGTTCAAATTATGTGAAGTATCACAAAATATTGGCTTATAATCCACTCTTCTACTTTTATTATTTATGCAGTATAGGTTCCCAGGCTTTATGGCAGATGAAAACTGAAGATAGGGTGTTCTAGTGAGCAAGAACTATGTTCTACTCAGCAATGTTGGAAATATTGTCATGTGAAAAGTTTACAATAAGGATAAAACCATAAAACAGAAACACTAAAAGAAGTCTTACAGACTTTCTACACTGCTTTTCTTGAGATACATGTAGTTTATTCGTTTTCTGGATTCTTTTTATGATAAAAGAGGTAAACTGGAAGAAAGAATTGGGTTTGTATAGGATATAAACAAGGGTGTTGTCATTTTGAAGATTTCTTCTCTTGTGAGATAGGAGAAACACAGAAGGATAAATCATGCATGGTTATGGTTGCACTCAGAAATTCAATTTCTCTCTGTCTTTCTCAATTTTTTTTTGTGTGGGTCATGGGGCTTGAACTCAGCCTGGGTACTGTCCCTGAGCTCTTCAGCTCAAGGCTACTGCCCTACCCCCAGGCCTGGGCGTTGTCCCTGAGCTCTTCAGCTACCATCTGCCCTACCCTTAAGCCAAGCCCCACTTCCCATTTTATAGAGGTTAATTGAAGATAAGTTTCAGGTCCTTTTGTGCCCCGGGGCTGGCTTTGAACCTTGATCCTCAGATCTCGACCTCCTGAGTAGCAAGGATTACAGGTGTGAGCCACTGTACTCAGATCTGTCTCTATTTTTTATCTTTCTTATCAAACCCAATCATTGTACAAGCTGGGGAAATGCACTATCACTGAGCTACATCCCTCAGCCCTCAATGTCCAGGGAAGAATCATCCTTATTTAATTGAACAATGAGGGAATCATGCTAAAATTTAGAAACAAGATGTTTTAACGTCTCCAAGAAAAGAAACAACCATTACAGTTTAAAACTAACACCTGCATTCACAATGAGGTGGATTTTTTTCCCCAGTATTCAGTGGAATTTCTGTTAAAATGCTATACACTATCATATTGATAAGACCACAGACACACATAGTGATAACTATAGGATACTGCAACCCAGGATGCTACTTTCTATTTAGGGCCTATTTTCTTCCAATGTGATTCCAGTTTAGTACTGGTGATGGTTAATTTTATGTGTTAGCGTAATTAGCCCACAGCAACCAGGTGCTGTATCTACCAATGTTCCTGTGAAGCATATTTAAAGATAATATTAATGTTTAAGTCAATACACTTATAGTAAACAGATCTCCTTCCATGATGTGTCTGGGCATCATTCAGTCTATAGAAGTACTTCCAAGATCATTATTGGTGATAAAAGAATTCTTTAGAGTTAACCCACACGGCATTTTTTATCTTATTGTTTCTTCTTCTCTGGAGAATGGTTGAGTGTTATACTGTTGTACAGGGGATCAACACCAAATTAATATAAATTTTGGAGTGTTTAATGTAAGTAAACAAGTAAGAGTTCATTCCATTGCACACATGTAGAAGAAGAGCCTTGATGTCAGAAATGCCCCATTTCTTCTTCCTTCACTGTCTTTTATTATTTGGCCATTCTCTAAAATATATTCTTAATTATATTTTCAACTGAAACCTCACCTTCTTTCTGTAGCCTGATCTAGCCCCTCCAACATTACTCATCCCACAAAGGGTTGATTCTTTTCCCTTTTTCTGTTACTCAGAACCTGAAACTTTCATTCTTGGGCCCAGGTTTCAGAGCCCACTGCTTACTGCATTTGAATTCTTCCATTAGTCCATTGGCATTGCCTCTTATTCAGGACTTTTTTCTTCCTTGAACATTTTGGAAACCCTGTGTGAACTACTCTTCAGCAGAATGAGTTTTGTGGTTATTTTGGGGGAGAGGCAGGAGGAAAGGGTCCTGGGGTTAGAACTCTGGACCCAGTATTGCCCCTGAGCTTTTCTTACTCAGGACTAATGTTTTACCACTTGAGCCACAGGTCCACTTCTGATTTGGCTGGGATGAGGGGTGTTAATGGGAGACAGGAGTTTCATAGACTTTCTACTGAGGCTGGGTCCGAAGTGTGATCCTCATATCTGACTCCTGAGAAGCTAGGGTTACAGGCACGAGCCACATGGTTGGCTTGTGGAAATTTCTTTTAATACCTTAAACCTTAAAAATATCCAGATAGAGCATATTCCATAATTTCTCTTTCAAGGCCAGTACTTTTATGATCCCAGATTTGGATTTTACATGAAATTTGATCCTGAGTTGAGTAGTGTGAATATACATCTGACACTGAGACATAACTATGACAGCTTGATTCTCCTTGGGTAACTCTTTTCATCTCTGTGTGCAGAGAATTTAGGCCATTTCTCTCATAACATTTTTATTCTCAATGTGGGCAGATTAGAAGCAGACCTACAATTCCACATGCTTCTTTCTGATACGGGACATTTGAGAAATAGGCAGGGAGTAATCTTACCATGTAGATACCTGGAGTGAGAGGATTCTACAAGCAAAATGTAATATCTGCATGAACACCTCATGTTGGGAATGTGCTTTGGGTATTGGAAGAGCTACAAGGAGCCCACCTGGGCTATTGCACAGTAGAAGTAAATAAGAGCTTGGCAAAATGATGTCAAAGAAGTCCCAGGACTTCTTTGTTCATATAAGACTGTAAATAATTTTCCACGAACGGAGCTGAGAGAGAAGGTAGTGGTGTGGAGAAGGCCTAGTAGTGAAGATGCTGAGATGTTTCAGGTATTAAATTTAATTACCCTAGAATTTTCCACAGGGCTAATTATAATCCTGAAAGGTAAAAGACGATTTACGATTACTTCAGAACTTCATAGCTATGTGACTTTGAGCTAATAAAATCTACTTTACAGTAGCCGCTAGTTATGTCGTTACTTATATTAAAATTGAAACTGAAACTAAAGCCAAGTGCCAGTGGCTTATTCCTGTAATCTTAAGTACTCAGGGAGGTATTGTCTGAGGTTTATGGTTCAAAACCAGCCAGGGCAAGAAAGTCCATAAGACTCTTATCTCCAATTAACCACCAGCAGACCAGAAACAGTGTTGTGGATCAAAGTCGTAGAGCATCAGCCTTGAGCTAAAGAGCTCATAGATAGTGCCCAGACCCCGAGTTCAAGCCCCATGACTGAAAAAATAAATTGAAACTAATTAAAATTAAATAAAATTAAGATTTCAGTTTGGAAGTAGTGCTACACACACTTCACATACCCAGTAGCTACACATAACAATCATTTTTCCTTTGTCTCACAAAAGTCTATTGGATTATAATTGAGTAAAATAATTCTAAAGGCTCCCTAGAAATGTAATTACTGTGTAACGCTAGTAGAAAAACATAGTGAATTTATATTGTTACTGTTTGTCTGTTAAATTTATCTCGGAAAATATGTAAATTAATTTTTACGGGATAGTCAGCAAAGGCTGAATTGAACTGAGGCCAGTGCAGAAACACTGCTTAGGGACCTGAACAAAGGCCAAAAGCTATAGTGAGAGTAAAAGGGAAAGCAGTGAGACATCGAAAAAGAAAATTCGTCAGGACTTATAACTGATCCTTCATGATAGGTCATAAAACTAAGGGCAGCAACATAGTCACCACTACTTTGGAAAGAAACAAAATGAGTTAGAAAGGGCAGAGGCGACAGAGACAGAACAACTGCTTGATTGTAATGGACATCATGACAATTAACTGAAATTGCTCTTATTTGTTATAGGAAAACCATATTTCTTCCTCTATAGGGGCATTTGACAATCTATAGAAGGAAGATGTTGAAGCCAGCTGGCAGATCCTATGTCATTTAACAAATTAGTTGTGTAGTCCAGCTATGCCATTTATATCACTAGTGACCATTGCTTGCAAATAGCCATTATATTCTCCTGGGGACAACTTAATGGCTGGAGAAGTCACTTCTCTCACTGTTGCTATTTTGTCATACTACTGGCTTTCATAAAAAGAAACAGCTCTGTGATATAACCAAATCCTACATTAAAATACTTTTTAAAGAACGATTATAGTCAATATTTTATGACAAAACTACAAACAAAGGAGCTAGATTCTCTTCAAAAACCACTCTCCAGACAATGAACAAGAAGACTAAGGATGACAGATGTGTTAGCCCAAACATTTTCCAAACTTTTCATTTTACAAACATATTGCCTAAGTGGGGATGGGGAACTCTACAAAGCCTAAAATTCACTTTGGTGCACAATATGACAGACACCTGTGTTTCTCTTGTGTTCTAATTTGCTGTCTGTGGGCCATCTGTAAATACTGATGACTTGGTATTGCCCAAGAATGATGTCATAAATATCCAAATGGCCATCATTATTAAAAAATGTTACACACTTCTGAAAGAAATGCAGTACTTTGTAAAATATATACTTAGAAAAAAAGCCAAAATTAAATTCTCTCAATAGTCACCTACACAAAAATCATTCAGTACCAAGTAGGTTTACAGAAATTATACAGAAGACAATGATCATCATCATCAACAACTACACCATCGTCATGACTACTGCTTTTGCCCTCTTTTTGTTGGGCAGCCTTTGGTTATTACTGTGCAGCATATGACACATAAGATGATCACAGGGTAAGGAGATGAAGAAAATATTATTCAATTCTTCACTGAGGGAAATGCTTATAGGACTAAGATGTAGGAAGATATATTCCAGGCATGGAGATGTGGCCATAAACATCTGGGCAAAGTGAGCATTAGAAAGCATTATTGATAATTGATAAGAAGACATAAATTTGGAAACAACTATTAGTACTAGAACATTTCCTTCTTTAAATTTCTGTGTCTTCCCCTAGTCCTTCAAAACACATAAAAAAATCTGCTGTATAAATGTTTGCTGAACTACATTGAAAACTGATGGATAGAGTATGACAATATCTGTACTTTTTCCTCTAAAATACATGAGGTTGGATGTGGGAATATTTCAATCTTGCAAACAAGGAAAAAATCTTGGTATCCTTAAGCTACTTTATGCAAAGTAGTCATAAATTATGCATTTCAACTTGGCATCTGTTTATTCAATAATTCATTTAGTTTAAATTCTGTCTAAGTATCTTTCCCCAATAATTTATAAAAATCTCCTGACAGTCAATGAAATGAAATACACCAAGCTCATTTTCTTTCTATTCCTAATCTACCCTTCTTTCTTTCTCTGCAGTTCTAAGAGATGATAATTGGAGGGGTTTATGACATACCAAAGATGTTATTAATTTATTCTTTGTTATATAACTGGGATATAATGATAGAAGATTTTATGTGAGTGAAATATGATTCACATGTTTAAGAGCTCTGAGAAATTTCTAACTGAGCTCTATTTTTTAAAGTATATAATTTGCCCCTTTCATTATTTTTCCACCTGTTTCTTAATCCTTTCTATGGATAATGATGCCGAGATCAAGGAAAACAGTTCTTACAAAGAACAAGTTGGATTCCTCTACAATCTACTCCAAATGCTTTGATACTGTATACTCTGCAATAAATTCTTTTTTAATTGTTGGAGTAATGTATAGAGAGGTTACAGTTACATTTGCCAGATAGTAGGTGCATTACTTCTCACACATTGATACCCCTTCTCATGTTTTTGTCCCATTTACCTCTACCACCCACTCCCAATCATCTTGTTTCCACCCTTTCCTTTCCTATTTCAACTAAACAAATAAATGTATATACAATATATCATGTAACAAAATCAGATACAGTAACAATATGAGATTAACCAAAGGACAACAAAGGACAAGAGAAAGAATATAGTACATTTAGAACAATTTCTCAAGATAAAACTCTAGTTTCCATATCCTAGAGTTCATTCCATTTAGTCTCATCCTATATGAACTTATGTACCTAGATTTTGAGGCTATTGTGATCCCCTCCTAGGAGAGTCCTAGATGTGTACTAATTATTACAAATGAAGGAGACCATTGAGCCTATGTTCCTTTGGGTCTGGCTTACTTCACTTAATATGTTTTTTTTCCAAGTCTTTCCATTTCCTTTCAAATGGGGTGATGTCACTCTTTCTGATGGCAGCATAGAATTCCATTGTGTATAAGTACCACATCTTCTTGATTCATTCATCTTTTGATGGACATCTGGGTTAGTTCCATATCTTTGCTATGGTAAATAGTGTTGCAGTGAATATTGTTGTGCTCATGGCTTTAGTATGTCCTTTCTGGACAATTGGGTAAATGCTAAGGAGTGGAATTGTTGGGTCATATAGGAGCTCTATGCTTAGTCTTTTGAGGAATCACCATGTTGCTTTCCATATTGGTTGAATGAGTTTATACTCCCACCAACAGTGTGGAAGCAATCCTTCCTTGCCACATCCCTGCCAACATCTGTAGTTATTAGATTTCTCGATAATGGCCATTCTAACTGGAGTGAGGTAGAATCTCAAATCTGCAATAAATTCTTGGTCTTCATTTTTCTTTTTGAGGAAAGGTAGAACTGACAATTTGGAAGTCAAATTGTTTTCAAACCTTCAACTATTTGTGCCTTGATTAAATGAGAGCATAGCACCCACATGAACAATATTTAACAATGTGAATTTCTCTTTGCCACACATTTGCAATACCAAGAATCAGCTTTAATTAATAGATGCTCACATCACAGCCCTCCCACCAAATATATATACATCTTATCAAAATGGATATCATACTGATAATGCCTCTGTCATCTTTTCACAGTGATAATTCTGGTATATGTATTAAAATATACATGTATTTTAGCAACCTTGAAATGAGTGTACAAAAAGAAACTCACTTCATGTTTAATGTTTTAGTATCATTTCTTAATGTGTATGTACTATGCATGATGGATACCGGTGTAGTCAAATATGATCATTACAGAGATACATTTCCTTCCAGAAAGAACTTACTACCCAGTATCAGAAGTATCTGCAGAATATTTCTCTCTGCTAATTTCTTCAATTTGGGCCTCACCTGCAGAGAAAAAACTTCCTAGTCTTCCACATTTAGTGACTATTGGAGAATGTTGAACAAAAACCCTGAGTCAAGCAAAGGCTTTGGAGATGGCCACATTCACGTCTGACACACCAAACTCCATCTCAACCTTTCAACATCTATTTTAGAGATAATCCCTCCCCACCATCTCACACACACTCACACACTCACACACACTCACACACACACACACACACACACACACACACACACACACACACAAAGGATAATTAACATTTTGGAAATTATTGCATTAAATACAGTTGTTCTTGATATTTTTGTTGTTATTTGCTTATTTTTATACCCATACTGAGACTTCAGTTCTGTACCACATGCTCTTAGTAGGATTTTTTTGCTTATAGCTGGTCCTCTACTGCTTGAGCCATACCTAGCAGATTTCTTTTTGCTGATTAATGAGGGACAACAGAGTTGTGGATTGTTTGGCCTGGGTTGATGTAAAGTTGACATTCTCAGCTTGCAGTCTCTTAACAAGCTAGGGTTATAAGTGTAAGCCCATGACTCCTAGCCAGTCACCAATAGGCCAATTAGATCATTTCCAAAGAAGGCAAATGGCTAACAATTAGATCATTTCCAAATAAAGCAAATGGTTAACTATAACTAGGCGATCTCTCTCTCTCTCTCTCTCTCTCTCTCTCTCTCTCTCTCTCTCTCTCTCTCTCTCTCTCTCTCTCTCTCTCTCTCTATTTTCCTGCCTCTCCTTTTGCTTCTATATTAATCTCATAAAAACATATTGCTTATTTTGTTGAGAAAAACATCCTAAAGCTCTTTTAGTTCTGAATATTATGTGATTCATAAATTTACTATACTCAAGTAAATTTCATTTTTCTAAAGTTTCTATGTTGTATTTATTACATCAAAATATTGTCCTGTAGAAAAGTAAAGTAGAGTATCAGCACAGCATTTCCCATTGTCCAACACTGGTCACCTTCTATCTAAATATTTTTTCAATGCACTCTATTTTACTTGCTCTCTTACTGGAGAGCAATGGTTCTCTTCTTTTTTGTTCTGTCTTTTAAAAGAAACTGCATCTGATTATCTTCCCTATCTTACATGTGACAATGGAAACTTCCTTTTCCTTGTATCAGCCCCAGGTGCCCAGTATGAAATCAGAGTTACTAAACATAATTCCTAACAATACAAACCCAATCCAATCCTCCTTCCCACTCCAAGGTAGGCTTGTGTATTAGGGTTCTCCAGGGAAGCAACTATTAATACAGACGAAAGAAGGAAGGAAGAAAGAAAGGAAGGAAGGAAGGAAGGAAAGAAGGGAGGAAGGAGAAAGAAAGAGAAAAGAGAGAAAGAAAGAATGAAGAATTTTAGAGCCTCAAAATCACATAAAATCAATAAAAAATAATTGTATTATTTAGTCCAAAGTTTGAAATCCAGACAATCAGGAACACATGGGTGTAAGTCTCATTCGAAGACCGAATGCACCATGTCTTAGCCTAAGTAGTGGTAGCAAATTTACTTCTCCTCTATTGTTTTGTACTATTCAGATAACTGATACCCAAACAACTTTATTTTTCTCTAGTCAGTCCTTTTAGTTAGTCTGCCATTTCAAATGCTGATCTTCCCTAGAAATACTCTCCCACACATATCCAGAAATAATGTCCTAAAAACTACCTAGGGATCCTTTAGTTGAGTCAAGTTGACACATAAAATTAAACATTACACCCAGGGAAAAATAAGAAGATTAGGTTATTTGTTTAAACATTCAAAAAAGAGGTATTTGGTGCTACTTTTTCTGTATCTCTTTTTGGCTCCCATGAGACTCTAAAAACCATATGCATGTTAATTTAAAAATGAAAGAAATTCATCATAATTTTCAGGTTAATTACTTTCTGGTTAATTACATAATAATGATAATAGCTTCTACCATTTATTTGAGGGCTTGCTAGATTCTAGGCAATTTTCCTAGTTATTGGAATGCATCATCACTTTTTAAAATATACTTTACATTTTAGAATAATTATTTGCAGAAATATTATTAATAAAATTTACTATAGTCCTATATATATCACTCTCAAATAATCCTGTCATTAATAGCTTATGACATTACTTTTATGCATGTGATATTTAGTAAAATTCATGGCTCAGTGTGGATTACTATTATTAATCAAACTGTAAATTATCCAAAAGTTTATTTTTATTGAGTCATCTTATTTTTTGTTGTTTTATTTAGCATGACCTCCAGGATACCATGTTACATTTATTTCCCTAGAATCCCTCTAATTTCTTGTTTTTGATGATCTGAATATTATTTAACAGTACTGCTTAGGTATTCTCTGAAATGTTAGTTGGGATTTCTGTGCTATTTTTCCTAAAAGAGTGGTGGTTGTTTCTTTTAGGAAGAACACAGAGGGAAAAAAAGGTGGTTTTTAGTATACCATATAAAGCTTAAGTATCACCAACATGATTTATCACTGCTAATGTGGAAGTACATGAATGATACAGCATGCTTTAAAATTTCCATAATTAACCATTATATAGTTATCTTATTTACTTTAAGGTTGGACTTATTTTTCAGAGAAAGAATCCAAAAAGGCATGGGGATTAATTACAGTCACAAGAAAACATTTCTAGGCAAGCCCTTTTTATCTGCTATATACTTGGAAAGCAATGGAATTAGAGTTAATGATACATGTAAAAGCTTGATTTAGGAAAGTGCTTAAAATTTTAGAAGTTTGTCCTGTTATTTATTCTTTTCCAGAGTAAGTAGGAGGAAAGACAAACAAAATTGACAGGGAACCTGGCAAAAGTTCACTACTGTGAACAACATCCAACTGGATCATGGAAATATTTACAGAGATGGCCAATAATTTCATCAACTCTTTTTTGTTTTCATTGTGTCTGGAGGGAAATCATTGTCAACTAATACTTCTTGAATATTTGCTATATAGTAGATCCTTGTACACAAGTATTTTAATTTAATCCTTCAAAAATGATATGAAGAAATAATGAAATTTGTAGAATAACTAGTAAATTAAAAACTAGAATTCAGAGACTTTAAGTAACTTGGAAAATTAATATTATCAATCCATTAAATTAGTCCCCCAAAGTATTTCAATTTTCATCTTTGTTCAATTGACAAGGGAATGAACCGCTGAATAAAAAGACAACATCAAGATAAAGCAACAAGTTCTCTAATTCCAAATTCAGCAATGTCATGCAACTAGAGAAGGTTACATGTTATCTTCTGCATACAAGGCCATATTTTGGGATATAATGATGATAACATGCTCATACCAGACAAAATAAGGTACTTTCATCATTTAAGATATCTGTCCTAAATGAGAAATCTTTTTGGTGATGTGTGAGGCTTTATGACAAATAACATTTCTGGATTGATGTAACTGTGATATTCATATTCTAAATTAATCATTATGAATAATAAAAACCCAACATTAAAACCTAGAATCCTGGTACCAGTGGCTCTTACCTGTAATCTTAGCTACTCAAGAGACTGAGATCTGAGGTGCATAGTTTGAAGCCAACTCAGGTATGAAAGTCTATTAAACTATTATCTCCAATTAACTACCTAAAAGCCAGAAGTGGCACTGTGGCACAAATGTTAGCCTTGAACAAAAGATCTCAAGCTTTTAGTGTCTAGTCATTGAATTGTGGCCTCATGACTGGCCCCAAAATAATAAATAGAATAAATTTTATTTTTATAAAGAGATATCACTAAGTATTGTAAATGTTTGTACTCAAAGAATATCCAAGGACTTTTTAAAAGTGTGTTTAAGTAAGTTTATATGATTTCCTCTGAAGAATTGAGGAATATCATCAATCAGTAGCTCTTAAAGTATGTTGAGGGCTGCCTTTTGCACAAAGCACTATCGTTATTGCAAGGTGATTAGGTTAGTTTTATCTAATCGAGAGATTTGTATGTCCATGCCAACTTTGGATTTCTAGAAATCCAGCTCTGACTAAGGGCTGGATTTCTGCTAAATGAGTAAGAAGCATTAAATTTATTCCTTTTTATTTTAACTTGGAGCTCTGTAAAAGAATAGAACTACAGTCATTTCTCTTCCACTCTTCTGAATATGAGTAAATTGAATTCACGAACCCCCACTGTTGCACACCTCTGTGGCATGGCCCCTTAGAAACACCACTCAGAAGCTCTTGTTTTTGAGGCAGCTCTTCCACCTTCAGATTTGAGTACAGCAGGGGATGGAAGAGCAATTTTCAGATTCCGTGGTGGGTTGGATTAAATTACTCCACAGGCCATATGTCTCACAGACCTACTAGAGTGGATTAAGTGTGTCGTTTCCTCTTTGCATTTGAATTTTCTTTTCATAAAGGAAAGAAAATGTTAATGCAGACCTAGTAGGAGAGAAAGACACAAACAAGCAAGCAAATTGAGTTAGCTAAGAAGCATCCTTAGTATCTCCTCTTGCTTCATGAGAGCCAAGACTAGATTGAAGGGGGGAAGGTTAAAGCAGACCTTGCTACTTGAATTCCCAAAGGTATTAATATGTGTTTCAGCAGGAGCCAAGAATCACCTCTATGTTTTTTGTTTTCTTTTTAATATCCCTCTCTTTTGATTTTCTTTGGTGACATCTTAAATTATGCAAAATCAAAGTAAAGAGCCTACTGTACTCATATTTGTATCAGAAGGGAAAAATGTAGTCTAGAATTAAGAAGCCATGAGTTGTTAATCCTTCAAGAGGTGAGTCATGACATGGTATTTAGTATTCTAATGTTTCTACAGTCAATTATAAATGATAATATCTGTGTGATAATGAACTTCAGTGGATAGAAATACTATGATAATCTTTTGTGTAGTATCACTCTATGCTGTCTAGTTGGCTTGTCATGCACTCCTCACAACATCCTATAAGCATAAGTACACTAAGGGATAATGAAGCAACAGGGTAAATAGCAAACACTGAGTTACATAGTAATGAGATTTAGACCCTTTTTATTTTAAAAATAATCCTTTATTTCATGCATATGATCACAACTTGATTTTTCTACTTGCATAGACAAAAATATAGTCATGGGAACCATAGTGTAAATGCTTTTTAATCAGTTTAAAAATGGTAAAAATGGAAAACAATGGAAGGGATGATATTGCTCAAGATTTACAGAATTACAGTCTACTTGATAATATTTTTTACATGATAGAACATGAAAAGAATGCCTTAGAAAACATGATGCAAGCATTGTTTTTGAAAAATGAGCTATAAAATGGTCCCTTGCTATGGATAAAATCCTATAGAGTTTTTTGTTTGTGTTTTTAGTTTTGGGTTTTTTTTTTTTTGGATGTTTCTATGATCTCTTTATAGTCCAAGTGAGCAGTGGGGACGAGGTCATAGTTTATTAAGAAGAAAATATCAAATGCCAATAAAGTACTTTCTCTCTTGCTCTTATGGCTTTCTAAGATTACTGACTCTCAAGAAAAACAGAAGCATAAAACCCACATGCCAACCAGAGGAAAAGGGGTTGGATTTTGATAAAAATCATATTGGTGATGTAATTGAGTAGTCTTCTCCTTCTCCTCCTCCTCCTCCTCCTCCTCCTCCTCCTTCTTCTTTTCCTATCTAGAGAAAGTCAACTAACCCAAGCAATCAGCAGTGATAGGACTGATATTTGCACACGATGGCTTGACAAGTGAAACCTCCAGTGTCAGTTAGACATGCTTACCCTTTTGGCACCCAGATCTATTAGTACAGCAAGCACTAAGCCTAATTTTTGGATAGAGAAAACAAATGATCTTGAGATTGCCATCCTTTTTGCTTCTGATCAAGTTCTTGCTCAGAGAATATTTTTTTTAAAGCAGTACTTATCTTCAAGTTCCTCTAAAGAGATTAGCAAGGGCAAATATGCACTCCTAATTAGCTGAATGTGAAGTAAATACTCTTCAAGGTCTCTTAGCCCTATGGTCTGGTGAGCTGCCAGTCAAAGAAGTGTGCAACTGAAGGCAAAATGAAGAAGAGCATCTTAAAAAACCATGTGCACCATGTTTTGCTCAAATGCAAAGGAGTACTAAATAAATTGAATTGTTAAGCCATCTGCAGGTTAGTCAAGTAGGCAGCTAACTGGGCAGAGACAATGTTTCTGCATATTTAATGATATTTATGTTACTAACAATTAATCAAATAATCTTCCTTGGCTTTAAATTCTCATAATTGTATAGAATTTAGAATATGGGAAACTTGGTTGGCTTATAGCTCTCCAAATTATTAATATCATTCATGTCTAACTCAGATACTGAGCATTTAAAAAAAAAAAGACTATACCAGACCCTCATGGCTCAGGCCAGTGATCTTAGCTATTTAGAAGGCTGAGATCTGGAGAATCATAGTTTGAAGTTAGTTTAAGCAAAAAAAAAAATCTTCCAGATGCCATCTCAAAAATAATTAGTTAAATGTAAAGCTGGAGATATGACTCAAGCGGTAGCACCCCAGCTGATAAAGCAAACAGGAAATGCTAAATTCTGAGTTCAAACACTGGAAGCAAAAGAGAAAAAAAAAATAAAGGACAAAGAAAACAATGTGAACATTGTTCCAAAAGTCTCTCATGAAGCAAGTTGGCATGCCTGTTCAATAATTCATTGACTACAAGATAGGCTTTTCCAAATCAATGATGATTTGTGCCTCATCGAGTACATACCAAGAGCCTTTTCCTCTTTCCTTCTCTTCTCTATACCTGAACCCAACTGCCTACTCCTTTGTACAGGAACATAAATTTTAATTGTTCTTGCTTGCTTTGCTTGATGGAAGATAATTCCTCTTCTACAAGGAGCTGCTGAAGTACACTCACATTGTGTGTGACCCTGTAAAGTGCTGACAAGTCTTACTTGCTACCTGTGACTACTGCAGGGTGCTTCATTGTTTTCCACCCCAGGAATTCTTTCAGGAGGCTCTTTGAAAAAGCTGTGTTCAACTTGAGTTTTATGTCTGTCTTGGAAGCACAGGCCCAATGTCATGTGACACCTTAAAAACATTCACAAAGCAACAAGAGCACAGAGAACTTTCATCGAACACCGTTGTTGTGTCCAGCAAATATAATTTTAATGCTAAAATAGCAATGGAGAATTAGCAAGTAAAATTAGCTCTCAACTAGCTCTTCCAGCTCATAAAGGACCCATTGTATCATGTACTGTGTGTGGAATAAGAGCAATGGCAGCCACAGAATCTGAGAACTTAACACTGGTTGAGGTAAAGGAATGCTTTATGAATTGCTTCTATTATATTGTAGTAGGTAGTATGTCACTGGAGCCTGACAAGGTTAGGAATAATCTCATAATTTAAACTCCAGGAGAACTCACAGAAGCATTCTAAGGTTGTGAGTTCATGGGAACAGAGGAATCACTTCACTTATAGTGACCTGAGTTAGAGTGTTATAAATCACAACTGAAGATAGCAAATTGTTTTCCAGAATATGTCAGTGCATTCAGGTAACACTTACTAATAATAACAGTTTTATTTCTTGACTATCAGAAATTGTGTAATAAAAGCTAAACAGAATGAGGTCTCAGAATCTAATCACCAAGAAGCAATGCTCATAAATACATTGAGCATATATGTCTCATTATTTCCTATGAATATATGGACATATATTCACAATTATGATAGTTTAAAAATGTATTTTAACTCAAGACATGTTGTGAATATTTCCTATCCTTTTTACTTGTATAATAATACCGCGGTGAATTGAACTGTGTCCTACCCACATTTATTGCGGATTAAGTCTTGAACTTAACTGTATTTGGAGTGGAATTTTAGATGTTAATTAAAGTTAAGTGATGGCATAGCGACCTGATCTGACATAACTGAGGCTCTGAACTAAAGAAAGGGAAGGAAGAATTGTTTCTCTCCACTTGGTGTGGACATAGGAAGGAGGTAGTAAGGAGTAGTGAAAGCCCAGAAGACAGCCCTTTTCATGAATCTTGGTCTGATGTACAACTCCTTTAGAAGTCCAGGGAAATTAAAGCTTGTTTACATAGTGCCTCTAGTCAATCTTCCTTGTATTCCACACATTTTTTCCATTTTCTTCCCTCCTGGCCTGATACACCCCACCTTAGATATTGAGGAATGCGTGCATTTTCTGCCTAAAGGAGAGGCCCTTCCCTAATCTGCCTGGTGTGGAGAAAGGGTGGACTCAGAACTCCTAGATATGGATTTGTCAATCTTCCAGATGAGGCCTGGGTGTTCAATAGGGTGTCTAAAACTATGACCATGAAGCTGGGCACTGGTGGTTCATGCTTATAATCCTAGCTACTCAGGAAGCTGAGATCTGAGGATCTCGGTTCAAAGCCAGCTGGGCACGAAAGTCCGTGAGAGTCTTATCTCCAATTAACCACCAGAAAACAGAAGTAGTAGAGTGGTAGAGTGGTAGCCTTGAGCTGAAGTGCTTAGACTCAGAGTTCAAGCCCCATGACTGAAAGGAAAAAAAATCAATATATATATATATATCTGTGTGTGTATATTTATATGTATATAGAGAGACTCTTAAATCACTGACAGCCAGTATTCTGCTTTTTGTTATATAATTGGCAGCTCCTTGGATTGATATATGGGAATTCAATTTCAAGATACAAAAATAGCTGCATTCTGAGAGGTCAGATTGTGAGATTTTATTATAAAGTTAGTGACTGTGTATAGTCACATGCTCCCCTCCCCCCCCCAAAAAAAACCCAACAACTTGCAGGTTTGAATGTGCTTAACCCTATTTGAAAATCAACACTCACAGAGACCTAAAGAGGGCCACCATGGTTGGCCTGAGGTATGTCAGGAGAACAGGCATGGGCTACATGGTGGCTGAGCTGATCTGGGCCTAAATAGGGTCATGGTCAGGTGTAAGGTGAGCAGGAGCTTGGGAATTCAATGAATTCCGGACAGACATCCCTTAATCTATTGTCTAAGTCCCCACCCCCACCTCTAGGAATTCAGGCAGACTCCTCACCTGGAGGTTGGACTTCACTTTCATTCATCAAGAATGCAAGATGGTACCAATAAGAGCCAATTCCTATCACCTACAATGTTGTCAAGATGGCACCAGGTAGATACAGTATCCTTATTTCAGAATTTTTTTTAAAGATTTTTTTTATTAACTTGGTGGGCATTTGTTTGTTGAAGCGTAGAGAAAAGAACATTATGGATCATGTGATAAAGGAAATAACAAACACTTCAGTTAGTTAGGAAAGTATATTTGTAGGAAACAAATGGCACTTGCTCATAAACCTTTCTATAATGCATGCAAATAGTTCACTACAGAGCCACAAGTACCATTAAGATATTTTATTTACCTACCATTTTGTTGTTAACATTCCATTTCCTATTTATATTTCTAGTATTAAAAATGAATTTTTCTGTTTGCATCTAATGGCATTGAAAGAAAGCCATTTCTCACATGTGCAGAAAAAGGAAAAGGAAACTCATGCTAGGATTTATAACACAACCCAGAACAAGGCACAAAATCAAATTTCTCCTTAAGATAGTAAGTGAATTAGCAGTAGGCACCCTTCCAAATGACAGTGTATATCAGGGTTATGAAAAACAAAGGAGGTTATGCAGATTAGAAAATTGTGAGGAGGAAAAAAAAATCCCATGAACTAAATACAGGTTGTAAATCTCAGAGGAAGTTCTTGCTCTGATACCAAGTATATGGAAGGGGCTGATAAACCAAAATGTAATGTTTAATATTCTAAATGATGGGAACAAAAGACCAGGCAGGAAGTTAATAACATTTCTAAGGTCAGACCAATGCAGAGCAAGAATTCAACCCTCCATATGCCTGAATTCAGTTTTTTTTCTTTCCACTCAATAGTGACAACTATAATGTCCCATATTTGCAAATGTGACAGTTTTCATTTGGAAGATTCTATTAAATTTAATCCTCACATAAAAATAGAAAATCTAAAAATACGGCTGGTATTGTTTTGTGTTTCTACTCCCCTTCCCACCTTCTCTCCTTTTGCCATTTTTTGGTTTGCACTAGGGATATTTGTATAAAATGCTACTTCCTGAGGAAAAAACATAATACTTCCAAATCCCTTAGTGAATGTCAGTTTAAGGTCTTCATCAATTAATTTAGTTTCATAAGCACTCCAGAAGGAATACAAATACCACCTGTATTTAGAATTGATTTTTTTTTTCCTGTAGTGTCTTGGCAGGGAGGGGGAAGTTGAAAGAGTAGGACTATTTGGTAAAACTCTTTGCCCTTTTCTTTTTGTAAATGTTGTCTTTTTTCGTAAATGTCAAGCCCAAATTATAGGTGAGTATTGGCAGAGTTGCAGAGACTATCTGAGAGCCATTACAGTCTCTGGCATTTGTGCTGCTAAATTTGTAATGAGTTGCAGGTGTTTGTGATTGAATTTTGTGCTGCCTTTGTGATTGGCTTACAGCTTCACAGTCCATTAAGGCTATGCTTTCCTTGTGAATGTTAAAATTGTGATGATGGGAAAACATCAGTGACAAGGGTAGATGGTAAGTTTGAATACAGAAAGGTGTGTATACTTTAAACCAGTGTCATTTGTCAGACTTCTCAATGTGAGCACCTACCAATTAAAAAAATATATATCTCAAGCATATTGAGAATAGTTTGACATCATTTGTTAAGATCAAAATTGAGAGATACCATTTGGAATATATTCTATCCTCTTAGTTGTTATCAGTAGACGTAGATAGATTTCCAGTGATCTTTATTTACAAAAGGTCACTCCTTTGTTGCCTTTTGTCCTTGTATGAATATTAAAACCCCCTAAACGTGGTACAATAGAAAGGTCCTTGGCAATTTTTATAATGTATTCCATGAACAATTCATTGATGTTACAATAGCCACATCATTTCCATTCCTTTATACAGAAGGAATGATGATTTTATGCAAAGGTAAAATTACTGAGCCTTAATTCCATTTCAAGGTTTTGTGGCTTTTCTACTCTTTCAGATTATTAGTGCACTTCATTGGGGACTGCTGTTTCACAGTCCCCATAATGCTTCACAACTAGCCTTAAAACTCTAGCCATTGATGAGTACTTTTAAAATCTAGATGATATATTAATTAGAAAACATTACATAATTACTATGGAAAATGCTTTATGTCTGTTATTAATGCTTATGATCCTTTCATGTGATGGTCGCTTTTTAACATGTACATGTTGGAAATGGAGCAATTGTAGTAAGAGGTCACATGACTGGCTCAAGTTCAAGTAACTAGTAATTGGAATAACTGCAATTCAAGTTCAGTTTGCCAATCTTCACATTGATAGCTTCATTAATCATAGCAGTTGATTATGGAAAATAAAATAAAAAACAAAAATGCAATCAGTCCTTCATTTAGAATGAGAATTTCTCTCATTCCATTTTCCTGTATCACATATGTTCTGCACATTGTCTTTCCCAGAGACAGAAAGTTTTACTCTTTCTCTCTTGATGTACAAGATATTAGCACGAAGAATGGTTGGTAAATGGATTAGCAGCATTTATTCTAACCTAGTGTCAACAGAATAGGGAGTTCAAAGAAATGATTAATTAATTCAGCGTTGTGCCAGCCACCTACAGTAACACCAATTCAAATGCATTTGTAACAGGTTACTTTTCCTTGACTAAACTATTATCACTTTATTTCAGCTGAGATTTGTGTCCAAAGAACACTTTGATCCCACTATTCTTTTAGAGATGAAAGTTTCACAAGTAATGCTGTAGTTTACAAGGTCCTCATGTAATGCACATTGTTCTAAAGTATTAAACTAATGCATGGTGATGGTTTGCTTTCATGCTGGAAAATTCAACTTAGATCTGTGGGTTCTCCAAAATCCTGTTATAAACAAAGAGGGAAAAGTGAATTCAACGCATCTCATTTTTTTTCTTAGCCATTTGCTCCTAAGTTTTAAGAGACAAGTTTGCTTGATGTGTGTGTGTGTGTGTGTGTGTGTGTGTGTGTGTGTGTGTGTGTGTAAATTTGTGCATTTTATTGTTTTCTACTAGTTATCTTGGATAGGGAAGAGAGCATGTCAAAATGACTTCTATGGACTTACGTGTTCTTTCTAATGTTGATTGTTTAATGATGCAATATATATATATATATTATCTTTTTAACATAGGCTCAAACCATGTACAAAGGATCCAGGCAAGTATTATAAACATCCTGCCACTTCCAACCTTATAGTTAAAACTAATGGGAAGACTTTTTAAAAATCACCTTGATCACAGCAAAATTTCAGTTCTTCAGTAGTGAAATCAAGTAGAGTTGCCCTTCTTATCTAAAATAATTTTATCATGACTATAAATGTGGACTAATAAAATGTTGTTACACATAAAAGTACATATATAAAAAGGAATGGAAAAGACTTTACCTTGCCGTGCACAGGTGGTCAGTAATCCTAGCTACTCAGGAGGCTGAGACCTGAAGATCGGAGTTCAAAGCCAGCCCAGGCAGGAAAGTCTGTGAAACTCTTAACTCCAGTTAACCACCAGAAAACCAGAAGTGAATCTGTGACTCAACTAGTAGAGCACTAGCTTTGAGCTGAAGAGCTCAAGAACAGAACCAAAACCTTTTTATTCTATATTCCATTCTCCCTTTTTCCTCTCCATCCCCTCATCTTCCTCACTTTGTCTTTCTCCCTTCAGGTAACTGTATATTGTTCATCCCTCCACTGAGATATGCAATATAGGAGATAGATTTACTCAATCATAAAAATGGCTCAATAATTTCTTGGTGTTCAGTTCCAATTTGATGCCCTTGTGGTCTGAGAGAATGCAGGGAATTATTTCAGTGTTTCTGAATCTGCACAGGTTTGCTTTATGCTCTAAAATGTGTTCTATTTGAGAAAATGTTCCACGTGCTGCTGAGAAAAATGTATATTCTGGTGTTGCTGGGTAGAATATTCTGCAGATGTCTATTAAGTCTAGTTGGTCTATACAATTGCTCAATTCTGAGTTTTCTCTGTTGAGCTTTTGCCTGATTGATCTATCCATAGGTGACAGTGGTGTGTTAAAGTCACCAACAATCACTGTGTTTGGATCTATGTGTAGTTTTAGTGTAAGTGAAGTTTGCTTGATGAAGTTGGGTGTTCCGGCATTAGTTTGTGTAGATATTTAGGATAGTTATACCCTCCTGGAGGAGAGATCCCTTTAGTAGTATGTAATAATCTTCTTTGTCTCTTCTCACTAATTTTAGTTTGAAGTCAATTTATTTTATCTGACATGAAAGTGGCAACACCAGCCTGTTTACTGGGGCCATTAACTTGGTAGATTTTATTCCTAGCTCAATAATTTCTTGAAGAACATAGTTTTGTTATTCATTTTCAGTTTTCTGTAGTATTCTACATGGCCTGATTATACAGTTGTAGATTGGCTCAGTGCTGGCAAGATTATGACAATAAATTAGCCATTAAATAATATTAAAATTCTGTTTATACTTGCAGATGTTAACTATAACAAGAGAGCAGATAAATATTCTACTACTTCCAACCCAGAGGTCTAAAGGGAATTAGGACCAGTTTAAAAATGGCATTATCAGGTTTTGATTAAACAGAGAAGCCAGATTCATATCTTTAAATCTTACTATAGTACTTAAAAGGCTGAGAATAGAAAGGATCATGGTTCAAGGCCAGCCAGAGCAAGAAAGTTAATCAGACTTTTCTCTTTCTCAGTACATAGCTGGGTCATGGATCATACCTCTTATCTCAACTTACATGTGAAACTGAGACTGGCAAGATTGTGGTACCAAGTAAGACTAGGCAGACAAAGGCTGCAAGACTCTGTCTTTATTGAGGGAAGGTAAACACTGTGATTCCAGAAACATCAGGAATCCTAAAAGTGAAAACTCTGAGCTACACAAGAATCAAAACTATATCCAACATCAAAAGGGCTTGTGGGTGGCATAGTAGTATTAGTCTAGCTTAGCAAATATGGGGCCCTTAATTCAAATTCCAGGATTGCCTTATAAAATTTTAAGACTTTTGCCTTTTATAATGATAATATTTAAAAGATATAAACATAATATAGAACTATACAAAATACTTTATATAATTTATAACCCTGTTCTAAAAATATTTTAGTTACTTATGTATGTATTTATTTATTTATTGTTAGTTATGGGGATTGAACTCTGGGCCTGGGCGCTGTCCCTGATCTCTTCAGCTCAAGGTAACTAACTACTCTACTCCATGAGCCACAACCCCACTTTCAGTTTTCTAGAGGTTAACTGGAGAAAAGAGTTTTATGGATTTCAGTGCCCAGGGTGGCTTTCAACCCTGATCCTCTGATCTCACTCTCCTGAGTAGCTAGGATTACAGGTATGAGCCACTGCACCCAGCTGATTTTTATTTTATTTATTTATTATTTTCATTAAAGAATTTATTAACATTGATTTTTACATCATATTTCAAGTGACATGTTTAACAAACAAATATTCAAGGAGGGAATCTCTATATATAATCACTGGCACTTAGTTTTTAGAACATAATCAAAATCAGGCTAAGGGTTTGTATATCATAAATACATATTAACTTATGAAATAAAACATTATCTCTATTGAGTCATAGGTTTGTTTTTTGTTTTTTTTTTTGCCAGTCCTGGGCTTGAGCTCAGGGCCTGAGCACTGTCCTTGCACTTTCTCAAGGCTAGAGCTCTACCACTTGAGCCTCAGTACCACTTCCAGCTTTTTTTTTTTTATGTATGTGGTACCGAGGAATTGAACCCAGGTCTTCATGCATACTAGGCAAGCACTCTACCACTAGGCCAAACTCCCGGCCCCTAAGTCATAGGTTTTTATATCTGTGTAATTATGTTTATATTTCCAATACCATGTCCATAGCATTGGGTACGCAAATATTGAGTCCTCTCTCTTGTACTGTTTGGATCTAATAGCCACATATTAAGGATACCATGAGCCTTTTGTTCCTTAGGTCTTGCTTGACTTGTCTCACCCAACATGATTCACTCTAGATTCATCCACTTCCCTGTGAAGGACATTATTTTATCTTGTCTGTGAGCTATGTAGAATTCCATTGTGTATATATATATATATATATATATATATATATATATGTATATACCACATTTTCTGTATCCATTCATCTGCAGTAGGGCATCTGGGGTTTCCATCACCTGGCTATTCTGAATAGTGCAGAGATAAACATAGCTGAGCACTTGCTCCTTATCATATCTTGGGTTATGATGTTCAGGGTAGATGCCCAGAAGTGGTATGGCAGGATCGTAGGGAAGGTCAATTTTCAGTTCTTTAAGAAACCTCCACACTGCTTTCCAGAGTGTCTGAAATTACTTACAGTCCCACCAGCAGTGTAGTAGGGTTCCTTTTTCTCCACAACCCCGCCAACAACTGTGACTGTCTGAGTTCAAAATCTTGGCCATTCTTGTTGGGGTAAGGTGGTATCTTACGGTTGTTTTTATTTGCGTTTCCTTTATGACCATGGATGATGAACATTTTCTCATATGCTTTTCTGCCATTTTAATCTCTTCTTCTGATAAGTCTCTCTTTAGCTCCCTTGCCCATTTAGTGAATGATTTGTTGGGTTTGGGGGGATTAATTTTTTGAGTTCCCTGTAGATACTGGATATTAAGCATTTGTCTGATGTATTATTGGTAAATACCTTTTCCCAGTTGGTTGGCTGTCTTTCTACTTTAGTAGCTATGCTTTTATCTGTGCAGAAACTTTTTTATTTTTAGGTAGTCCCATTTATCGAGTCTCTTTCCAATTTGTTGTGACCCTGGGATTCTGTTCAGAAATCTTTTGCCTGTGCCTATGAGTTCCAATGTCTCTCCTACTCTATCATGAAGCAGTTTCATGGTTTCCGGTCTGACATTGAGGTCTTTAATCCACTTCTTTGGCTTCTTTGTCAAATACAAGTTGACTATATGTATGTGCTTCTATTTCTGGGTCTTCTATTCTGTTCCACTGATCTTCTGGTCTGTTTTTGTGTCAGTACCATGCGTTTTTTTTTGTTTTTTTTTTTTTGTTTTTTTTGTTTTTTTTTTTATGGCTCTATAGTAGAGCTTGAAGTCTGGTATTGTAATACCATCAGCATTGCTCTTTTTGCCTAGAATTGTTTTGGCTATTCTAGGTCTTTACTTGTTTCATATGAACCTTTGGATTGTATCTTCTATTTCAGTAAAGAATGTCTTTGGGATTTTGATGGGATTTTGTATATCAATTTTGGCAGTATAGCCATTTTCACTATGTTGGTTCTCCCTAGCCATGAGCATGGGATGTCTTTCCATTTCCTAGTGTCCTCTTTAATTTCTTTCGTTAGGCTTTTATACTTTTCATTAAATAATTCTTTTACATCTTTGGTTAAGTATATTCCTAAGTATTTTATTCTTTTGGGGGCTATTGCGAATGGGATTATTTTCTTGATTTGGCCTTCTGTTTGTGTATTGGTGTACAAGAAGGCTACTGGCTTCTGAAGGTAAATTTTGTATCCTGCCACTTTGCTAAAGTAGTTTATTAAGTCTAGGAGTTTGGGAGTGGAGCTTGTTGGGTCACTCAAGTAGAGGATCTTGTCGTCTGTGAATAGGGATAGTTTAATTTCTTCTTTCCCTATGTGGATCCCTTTGATGTCCTTTTCTTGCCTTATTGCTCTGGCTAAGGGTCCAACACTACATTAGAGAGAAGTGGAGAGAATGCATCCCTGTCTTGTTCCTGATTTTAAGGTAAATGGTTCCAGTTTTTCACCATTTAGTATAATGCTGGCTGTAGGTTTTTCATATATGGCTTTAATTATTTTAAGGAATGTACCTCTTATTCCTATTTTTTCTAGTGCTTTCAACATTAATGGATGTTGTATTTTGTCAAATGCCTTCTCTGTGTCCAGAGAAATTATCATTTGATTCTTATGCTTAGCTCTATTGAAGTGATGTATTACATTGATTGATTTGGGAATGTTAATCCAGCGTTGCATCTGTGGGATGAAGCCTACTTGATTGTAGTGTATACTTTTAAAATTTGTTTCTGGGTTCTGTTGGCTAATATTTTATTGAGAAGATTTGCATCTGTGTTCATTAGAGAAATATGTCTGTAGTTTTCTTTTTTTTGTTGGGTCTTTCCCTGGTTTGGGGATGAGAGTAATATTAGCTTCATAAAATGAGTTTGGTATTTATTTCTCAGAAGAGTTTCAAGAGTATAGGTGTTACTTCATCTTTAAACATCTTGTAGAATTCTGCAGTGAAACCATCTGGACCTGGGCTCTTTTTGGTTTGCATTTCCCTGATTGCTTTCACAATTTCATTGTAAGAGATTGGTTTGTTCAATTTGTTTACCTCTTCATTGTTCAGTGTGTGTAGCCTATATTTATTTTAAAAATCATCCATTTCTACTAGATTTTCTTGTTTCTTTGAATATAGGCCCTGGTAGTACTTATTCATTATGGACTGAATTTCTTGGGTATTAGTTGTGATTATTCCCGTGGGGTCTCTAATCTTGTTTATTTGAGTCTCCCCTCTCCTTTCTTTTGATTAATCTTGCCAGGGGTCTGTCTATTTTGTTGACTCTTTCAAAGAACCAACTTTTTGATTTATTAATTTTGTGTATGGTAGATCTAATTTCAATCTCTGATATTTCTGATTTTATTTTTGTTATTTCTGTCCTTCTAGTTGTTTAAGAATTGACTTTTTCTTGCTCCTGTGGGTGTTTCAGTTTCTTTTTTAGGTTGGTTACATGCTCTTCTTCTGTCTTTTTAATATGCACTCCTAGTGCAATAAATTTTCCCCTTAGAACTGGCTTTGCTGTGTCCCATAAGTTCCTTTGTGATGTCTCTTGTCATTACATTCAAGGAAGTTTTGAATTTCTTTTCTGTTCTGATCTGTAACCCAGGAGTTATTCAGAAGTGTGTTGTTTAGCTTCCAAGTGTTTGAATGTTTTTTGACTTTGACTGCATTGTTCAGAATTAGTCTGATTCCACTGTGGTCAGATAGAGTGCATGGGATTATATCAGTCTTTTTGTATCTGTTTAAGTTTTCTGTATGAACTATTATATGATCTATTTTGGAGTGTGTTCCACGTGCTGCCGAGAAAAACGTAAAAAGTTTTGCCGTTGGGCGGGAAACTGTGTATATCTGTTAAGCCCAGCTGGGCTATGGTGTCATTTAAGTCGATGGTGTCTTTGCTTAACTTTGGTTGAGTTGACTTGTCATTTGGTGAGAGTGGCGTATTGAGGTCTCCCACTATGATTGTGTTTGAGTCTATCTTGTTCTGTAATTCTAAGAGAATTTGTTGGACATATTTGGGTGCTCCCGTGTTGGGCGAGTAATGTTTATTACTGTAAAATTTGGGTATGGATTGTAGCCTTTACTAATATGTAGTGGCCATCTATATCTTTATGTACTGATTTTACTCCTGCTTTTTTGCATGGTGCATTGGAATGGAAATTTTGTTTTCATCCTTTTACTTGGAATTTGTTTCTGTCTTTGGCAGTGAGGTGGGTCTCTTGGAAGCAACATATGCATGGGTCGTGTTTCTTAATCCATTCTGCTACTCTGTGTCTTTTGATTGGATTGTTCAGCCCGTTCACATTTAGGGAAATTATGGAGAAGTGGTCAGTGTCCATTGTCCTTATTTATTTTTACTTCTAAGTTTCTTTCTGTCTCTTTTTTCCCCTTTTGTGTTTAGTGAAATATAGGTAATTGCTTCTTGATGGGGGTTCTTGATGTTCTGCAAGTTGTTCTTGATTAATTAATATGTTTTGTAATGCTGGTTTAGTATGCATTTATTCATATAGCTTCTCTTTGGAGTGAAATATTCTTGTTTCTCCCTCAAATGTAAATTCTAGTTTTGCTGGATATATCATTCTGGGTTGGCAGTTGTTAGTCTTCAGGACATGAATGATGTTTTTCCAAGGTTATCTTGCATTTAGGGTTTGTGTGGAGAGGTCTGCTGTAATTCTAATTTTTTTCCAATTGTAGTATTGCTCTTTGTTTTAGCAGCATTTAAGATCAATTCCTTGGTATTCGGGTCTGGTGTCTTTACTATGATGTGTCTAGAAGAGTTCCTTCAAGGATCTTGCCTGTTTGGAGTCCTGAAACCTTCAATAATGTTAGTATTTTCCCTTTTGAGGTTGGGGAAGTTCTCTGCTATTATTTTGGTGAATGATTGCATCCTCTGTCCTGGAATTCGGCCCCTTCATCAATCCCTATTATACAAAGATTAGATTTCTTAGCTGCATCTGCCAAGTCCTGGAGTTCTTTTTGGTGAATTCGGACTAATTTCTCCAGACTGATGATTCTCTGATCCAGCTCTTGCATTCTATCTTCCGTTCCTGATGTCCTATTCTCCATTTCAGTCAATCTATTTTTTAATGCATCCATTTTTGCTTGAATTGTGGACACTGAGATGCTCATGTCTGCTGAGAGGGTATTGAACTTTGCTTCCATTTCTCTTTTGAATTTGAGGAGCTCTTTGATAATTTCCTGCTTATGTTCCTGGAATTATTTTTGTGATTCCGCTTTAATTTCTTTGGTCATGTCCACAATCATCTCCTTGAATAGAGTAATATTTCGTGTCTCTTCATGGGGCCTTTCTTGGGATGGTGACATCTCTCTTGTCCCCTCGTTCTTGTTTAGTTTTGGGCTTTGTGTGGAACTTTGATTATTTATATATGTTGTAATTCGTTGCGCTTTAGGAGGCATCAAGTACTGTTGTAGGTTCACTCTGTGGTTGGTAGGTGTCGGTCTTTGCTTGGCTTGGGACTGGTGGTTCTGGGAATCTGTGTATACTTGTGGTTCTCAGTCAGATTGGTTCCACCGCTGACTAGGTCAGAGATTGCAGCTTTTACAGGTGTTCAGCCTGTTCCCAAAGGCTGTGTGCTGCTGCACGACTAGCTCTCAGCCCAAGCAGTGATCCCACAGTGGGCCGTAGGATGGAGATGTGCACTTCAGTCTCAGCCAGCTCAACGGAGGACTAGTTTTCTTGCCCTGTTCCCAGGGGTGGGGTCCAGCCAGGGGCCTAGGGTTTGGGATTTTCTGGTAGCTCTCAGCTACATCCCTCTGAGTGGTTTCCGCTCAGTTCCCAGGGGCAGGGCCCAGCCAAGGAGGTGGGCTGCAAGGAGCAGCACCTTTCTAGCTCTCAGGGGTCTACCTCAGCCCCTGCTGATCTGTCCTTCAGTTCCCTGCTGTCTGTCAACCACTTTGGCAAAGAGTCTGTCTATGACTCCATGGGGGGGCCCCTTGGTGCTGTCTTACTGGAGACTCCCAGCGGGAGGTTTAGGTTAGTCAGATGGTGGCTCCCAGACTCCCGTGCACCCCCACCCACTGTTGGAAGGCAGGGTCTCAGAGCCCCTCAGTCTCTGCCCAGAGAGGAGGTAGGTGGAAGCAGGGGCACCTCCGTCCCCTTTGCTGGGGTGCTGGTTCTTAGCACCCACCCACCTGTCAGTCTTCAGTCAATGTCCCGAGGGAAGGGGCTGTTGGGGGATGGGACAGGATTCTGAGTTCCTTGTCCCCCTGCACTTGCCAATCTTTCTTGGGCGGGGTGGAGGGGTCTGAGTTAAGTTCTGTAGCTCGCCATGAGCTCTGCTTTCCCAATGGGTTTGGGGAACCCACTGGGCTACTTACGGGGTTAGATATGACCTGCTCCGTGATGTTGGAGGGTTGTTCCCTTCCTCTCTGCTCTCCGCCGCCGTCTGTGCTGTCTGTGCCATCTGTGCCGGTTCCTGCATATGGATTCTGCTGCTTGCTGGTGTAGCTGGAGGTCCCGGGCTGGCGCCCTCCACTGTGGCTTTTGTGGCTTGGAGCCTGAGGCTAGGGCTGGGGGAGGGGTCCTTGTGTTTCGAATTCTTTGAGAAAGTTGGATGTAAGCTTTATCTGGATTTCTTTTCTGCTTTGAGTCCTTCTTCCTTGCTTCTTGAATTTGTTGTTGTGGATTTCTTAAGGTAGTTGGCTCCTGGGATTCCCTGATTCTCTCTTTTTGTGGGAGAGAGCTAGGCTGCATCCCTATTGTCTCAGCGCCATCTTATTTTTATTTTTTTAACAATAAAAACTAGCATAAAAATAGACGCATTAGTTTTGGTCTCTTGGAAGTCAAGAGATTCCAAATCCCAGACATCTTTGAACTCTATAGCACTCCTTACCAAATGTTTTCAAGTTAAAATGGTAACAATAAAAATAACTTTTTGTGCTCACTTCTGAAGGATCTACCTGTATTTCTCAGCTAAAATACCATTATTGTTGGAAATCCTTTCAGGTTAGCTTGCTTTATACATGTCTTAATTACATATTTACCTGTTAGGAGATGATACTATAGTACTATTTCTCTCTATTTGTAAAATCATTTTGATGTTAGTATCCATGTTTACACACACTTTAAGAAGCTGTTCAAACCTTCAAAACATTTTGATAACTCTTCAATGTGAATGTTCTTGGGAATTTCCCACCTAGTCTTCAACTATGTGTTCACTAGCTAAAAGAAATTTTCCAGCTCTATTACAATCTTATGAAACATCTAATGACTTGGGTATGAACTCTTCTGCCACATGATGCATGTGTTAAAGACTTGGTTGTGGGATGATTTAGTTTTTTGAAAATGAAGGCTCTGAGACCTTGGTAGATGAGTCCATTATGGGCTCATAATTAGATTAAATATTAATAGGTGATAGCAACTAAGAGCTGTGGCATGGTTAGAGGAAATAAGTTATTAAGTGTCTGCTTTGAAATTATTTATTTTCCCCATCTCTTATGCTGTCTTTCTCAGCTTCCAGTGAGTGAAGATTTTTTTCCCTGAGTTTTCATCATTTCGAGCTGATAGCAATTGACATAGCTAGCTGACTGTAGATTGAAATCTCTGACATTATGAGCCAAAATATGACTTTCTTTAGGGTGACTTTATTTCATGTACTTTATCATAACTGAAAAAAGAGAGATACAGAAAGAGTTTATTAAAAGGCAAAGGTCCTTACTGAAGCTTTATCTAGCCAGATAATTCATACTCATTTTCAGAAGGAATTTGAAAAAGTTTCTTAGAATGTTGTCAGTGGAACTCAATGAGCAATAATTGCACATCAGAAGACCAATAGATTTTCAGGATTGGATATCTTCTCCCATTGGTTTTGGGCTTGCTTTGGGCTGATACTTCCTTGGTATTCTACTATTATTCCCTTTTAGTTAGGGATAATTTTCACATAGCATTGTATATTGAAAACATGTATCTTGAATCTTGAATTTTCACATGGTATCACAGATGTTTGTCTGAAGTGTCAAGAGATTTTTGAACTTGTCTTTTGAGCAATGGTGAGATTAGTGAGACTGGAACTCTTGGAAATGGACTATTACAATTTATATTATAAGATTAATGTAAACTTTGGCGACCAAGTGTTGAGTGGTATGTTTAGATTATGAAATACTACTTAAAGTCAATTGTGATGAAGGCTTTTGTCCCCCCAAATACAATGTTCATATATACATTTTTCTGGAAGTAACTGAATAAGAACTCAGACTTAATTGGTGATGAATCTTCTGATAGACTCATAGTAGAATGGACAAGAGTATTGGCAGGTAGAAACTATGAAAAGTGAGGCATAATGGTAGGAAGGTGATCCCTGAAGGCAAATATGTCCCTGCTCCTTTCTTTCTGAATATATTTCCCAGCCACCATGAGGGGAGCATTTGCATCTGCCATGCTCTGACATATTCCACATATCATGATCTTTGGCTTCATCTGAGGCTCAAAGTATTGGAATCACAAACCATGGACAGAAACATCTGAAACTGAGCAACAGAAATATATTACCCTTTAAGTTATTACTCTGACACATTTAGTGACTAAGTCAAAAATCTGAATAATACAAGATCATTGTCATGGATGCAGCTTTCATGGATAGAAATATTGTTATGCAGTATACAAATGAACCTCTTCTTTTTCATATATTTTATTGTAATTAATAGTAGGGTTACAATATATTCACCAGATAGAAGGTGCATTACTTCACAAACATTGATACCCTTTCTCATGTCTTGGTCCCCATTTCCTTCCCTCCACCCCCTCCCCTCATCTTGTTTCTCCCCTTCCCGATCCGATTTCAAATACCCAAATAAGCATATATACAATATATCAGACAACAAGGTAAACAATATGAGATAACAATATGAGATAACCAAGGGACAGCAAAAGAGATGAGAGATAATATAGTACATTAAGGACAATAATCACTCATTATATGGCTTTTGTTCTATATCCTGGGGGTCATTTCTTTTAGTGTCATATTATATGGCCTTATGTATCTAGGTTTTGCTCTATTGTAAATCTCTGCTAGGAGAGCCCAAGGTTTCTACTGATTATGACAAATGAGGGAAACCATTGAGCCTATGTTCCTCTGAGTCTAGCTAACTTCACTTAAATGATTTTTTCTAAGTTTCCATTTCCTTACAAATGGGGCAATGTCATTCTTTCTGACAGGGGCATAGAATTCCATTGTGTATAAATACCATATCTTGTTGTTCACTCATCAACTGAGGAGCATCTTTTTTTTTTCCTTTAGAGAATCTCTCAATATGTAGCCCAGAATTTCCTAGAGCATATAGTCCAGATTGGTCTTGAATTAGCATTTCTCTTGCATAAATTATTAGGATTGAAGGTATGTGCCGCTATGCCTAGGACATGTATGATTTTTGATTTTTGGTTTTTTGGGGGGTTTGTTTAGGCTTGTCTTGGGGCTTGAACTCAAGGCCTGGGCACTGTCCTTTGGCTTTCGCAAGGCTCACAGCACCACTTAAAGTTTTTTTTCTGTCTATGTGTTACTAAGGAATTGAACCCAGGGCTTTATGCATGCTAGGCAAGCACTCTGCCACTGAGTCATGCAACCAGCCCACATGTATGCTTTTTAAATGCTGAGGATTTAAATAAAAAGATATGCTTATGTATACACATGTTCATGTTAACCAATTTCTTGTCCCTCATTTTTTTGTGTGTGTGAATCTTAGTAATGTTAAAATCTCTATCTGAGGAGTAGAGATTTTTGTTTCCTGTTTTGCAAGATTTATTGTCCAGAGTAAAACATTGCACAGATGTTGTACTATAGTTATTCAGTGCAGTATCTATAGTTTGTCAAAATGTTGACATACTAAGTGTATACATGCAAACTAGTAGACATAGTTGTACATAAAGACCATAAAACAAGAAGTGTGGATGAATTTAGGCAAAGAAAATTATATAGGCAATGTCAATATGTTGAGAAACTAAATTTTTATTTAAGTGTCAATGAGAAGATAAATGTTTCTAGAGCAAATGGTTCAGGAACAAAGGAATAGAAGTTGAATCCAGGAAATATGTACCAAATTAGGTAACTTAAACTATGCTGGTCCTTGGCATATTACAATTCTCCAAGTCAAAGATATGACACTCATTTCTGAACTTTACAAAATCTCCTTTATTTAACCAGTGCCTACTGTACAAAGTTGAAATTTTCAAGTTATGGTCATTGAAAATTTAAATAACTCAAAATATGTATTGCCAATTCAAATTATCTTCATGATATGTATGTAGTGTTCCTTTTGACAAATTTTCCTTCTGTTTTTCTTAAGTAAAATTGATTTTTCAATTTCAGCTAAATTCATGCCTTTCTAAGAAAATAGATTCTAATCCTTTTCTTTAATAACCTCTAGAAACCCTATTATACCCTCTAGTAACACCTTCCAACTCTGTTTAATAGCACAAAACATGCAAGAGCAGAATAACTGATTCTATAATAGTTCCTTAAGGAGTTTCTCCTTAAAGGAAAGAAGAATAGATGCTCCACCAGGAAAGGGAGTAAGAATGTCTTACTTGATAAATATAGATTAGCAAAGAATTGGAATTTCAGTTAAAAGAACTTTCTGAAACATCAAACTGCAACTGCTACCTAATACAGTAACTTTAATAACTAACATAATAGAAGTATTTGTCAACTAATTTCTTATTTATCTTTCTACATATAAATTGGGGCAATTAATAGGCAATATTTTATACTCATTTTCTATTATAAATCTGAAAATCGTTTACCAGAAATTTTCCAAATAGATTGCAACTTTGGATAGGAAAATACAATGGATTAAGAATGAAAAACACCTGTTCTTTAATTCTCATTATTCTTCATGAGGTTATAGCTGGTTAAGATGTTTTTTTGTTAAAATCATGCAATAAGTTGTTTTTACTTTGAAGTTATTATATATTTACATCTCTAATTGTATTGTCCCAACTTTCTGGAGTATATAAGAGATGATAATGGTTAGGTTACTAATTAGATGGAATTTAGTATCTGAAATTCCTCAAATACTTCTGATTTCCCTCACTCTCCAGGAGCTAATACAAATTTGGGTTACTGATTTAATTAACTTTCATAATATTACCTTTTGCACACTCTTGATTCTTAATTAACATGACTTTTCCCAGGCTGGATATATGGCTCAAGTGGAAGAACACTTTATGTGCATGTGTCATGCTGAGCTCAATTTTCAGCACTGTCAAAAACCAAGAAATCTATCTTCAAAAATTTTTAACACAGAAAGAAAAGAAGAGCTTTCCCATATTGATACTCTGGGAGAATGGTATCTTGCTACTATTTTTTGGTTGGTTATAGAAACCTTAATCTTGTATTTCTTTGTTTTGAATGAAAATCAGCTCTTTCTGGGGCATCTCAATAAGCAGCAAGTGTTATTGAGATATTCACTTGAAATATGGACTATATCTCTTACCTGCAATAAATACATCCTACTAAAGGTATATATTATTCACAGTCTAAATATTATTTTCAGCTTTTTTCCAGTATTTGCACAAGTCGTGTGTGTTTTCACACATCAACAATAGCCAGAGGGGAAAATGATGTTTGGCTTTTCACAAGAATCCTTTCAATGAGATGTCAATCATAGTATGCTAGTAAGGTTGTGGGTTGTGGGGATGTACATTACTATTGAAACAAACATTAAGCTTTTCAAAACAATAAAGATAGGCTGTAGAAACACCAGTAGGTCATTGATTTTAATCTTATATATTCGTTTTGAGAAACTAAAAAAAAATCATTTACAAACAATAACAACAGCAGCTATAGCAAGAGACAAAAAACCCACAGCTATTACTCTTCAGGTCATTGCAGTAAAAGATCAAGGAAGGAGAGACTGGCAACTTATCTTCTGAAATGCTACTTTATTGTTGATATTTTCCAAACATGGAACATTTATTGTTTGATTTTTACCTTCCTTACAACCTAAGTTTGGCAGACACCCTGAAGCATATTCTCAGGAAAAAAAAAGAGAAAAAAAACTTACACATTTCAGCCATCTGCCAGATATACCTATCAAATTATTCATTTCTCAGGCTACTTAAGGTTATTTAAATTCATAGCTTTTCAAACTACTGACAAGGTTTGCACACTGTGAAGAAAATGAATATTGTTAAGGGTTAAATGGACAGCTTCACACTTTAAATGCATTATGAATTCACCCCAGGCACTCTCCTACTGATTTTTCTTTTTATTACTTTATTTTACAATCAGAGACTCTTCGTAATTGTGGACCATTCTGATAATCTGCCTGATAATGGAAAGATTCAAACAAAACTGACCCTGGTATAGAACAATAGTTGCATTTGTACTTCAAAGGAAATAAACTTTTCAAATAAATTTTAGGTACAGAAACAGTACTTCCAGGAGCAAAGTTATACAGTTAAATCTACAGTTTAGTTTCTTGTTCACTTACATTCTGTGCAATTTTCATGGTTTGCCAAGAAGGCCTATAAGATCACCTTTGTAAGAGTTCTTCATTAAAATGCAGACTGTCTATCAAGAGAAATTGTCTCTCTTAAAATCAATACCTTAAAAACCCTTGTGGCTAACTGTTCTGACAGACTCCTTCAAATTTTTATTATGCTGAAAACAGTGTAGAGAAAGTAGAGGTTCCATGTCTTTGATTGCTTTTTATCACATTCTGTCAGTGCTCGATCAAGTTTCATAACTCAAAACATACATTTACCACCAGGTGTAGTTCAAAGGGATGTTGACCTTTGATTTACAAAACCCTTTAGATTTACTTTATGCTTCTCTAGAGAGATTTTCCTGTTTTCATGTACCAAAAGAGCAATACAAACAAGAAAACTACCAAGTCTAGGACACAATTTAAGACAATGCTGGCCCTGGCACCCCCTGGTGGTCAAGAGGGCATACTTCATTATCCTTCTTTCTGGTTTTGCAAAATTGGCTCAGGGCAGAACTGAAAAATCTTTCAATAAACTTTGATGCAAAATAGTAATCATTCAGAAAGAAGCTGAAAAATATTGCTATTTGGAAATAATTATACTTAGACCACAATATAAGAAAGAAATCTACGTTCTAAAGCTACAATTATCGAACCATACTGGGTTGTCAGATATGCTTGGCAAAAAGCCTTTCACTGAACTCAGGCCATTGACAATTTGTTTCACCTGTAAAATAAGGATGCTGATTCTATCTTGGCTATCAAGTTCTAGTTGCAACAAAGCTACATGAATTTTGAAATAGTAGCTGGAAGAAATGAATGCTGAAAAAACAATCACAATGTGAAAGTTGATAAGATGACATTTGTTATCTCAGCAAAAGAAATATAGTGGTAACTGATCATTATAAATGATAGTTGTGAGGAGTTATGTGTAATATGGAGTTGAGGTTTGTTTTATAAATTATAAGTGTTACTTATTTACTGGTAGTCTTGAAATTCATACATATAAAATAGAAAATTACTTTATATTTTTCCATTTTGTCCATAGATACAAAATCATAATATTAAAGAGCAGAATCTAAGTGAACTCCACATGTCTGAGCCTAACCTACTGCCTCTTTACATTGAAAACAATAGTTTTCAATGGCATAGTTACAATATAATTTATTCAATATAAGTATGCAAATTTATATAGAATGCAGTGTTGTATTAAATACAGGATTGGTGTAATTTGAATAAATTAACAACAGATACAGAAAAAGCACTGGCAAAGTTTGAGACACTTGGCTCCTTGCAGAGGCCTTGGAGCGGGCAGAATATACATCTATGTTGTCACATGACCTATGTTCGGATTGGTTTTGGCTCTATGATTTGAAACAATTTATAACACAGAAAATTTCTTTAAAAAAAAAGAAAGTATCTCTGAACCAGGCTCATGACTGTAATCCTAACCATTCAGGAGGCTAAGATCTGAGGATCATGGTTCAAAGCCAGCCCAGGATCGAAAGTCTGTGAGACTCTTATCTCCAAGTAACTACCAGAGAACTGGAAGGGGCACTGTGATTCAAGTGGTAGAGCACTAGCCTTGAGCTGAAGAGCTCAGGATAGCAACCAGGTCCAGAGTTTAAGCCCCACAACTAACATATACAGATATAGATCTATATATGTGTATATTTTTATATGTCAGTATATATATATATGTATGTAACTGTGCCTCAATTTTCCATGTGCACTCTAGGGATGATAATATCTCATATCTCATAAGGGACTTTCTGGAGATGACATGAGTTCATAAGATGAGTTCATATCTGGCAAAAATAATGATAATAGTTAACACTAGAGTATTTCCTCCATAGACTTTATTTGAAGACTGTTTGGTGACATAGTGAAAATATAAAGGATCTTTAAAGGATCTTTTAGTTGGTTATTTTTTAACTGTTTAGCTCTGGGACAATATTTTAGAATTATCTTCATTATAATGCAGAAAGAATTAATTTTTCTCTCACTCTTGGATGTTTATAATAACCTAAATGTAAAGAAGTGAATCTTTAGCTAGAGACAAAAACAAAACCTTTTAAAATCTGTGATACTTTATACATTGAAATAGATTATTTTAGGAGACAGCAGAATTTGATGGTTAAAAGTAAGAAAGATGTTTTTGAAATTGACCATGTCTCAATGATGAGCATGGGAAGAGTTTAGGAAGCATCAAGCTTTATACTTTGGGATAGTCTCCCTAACATCCTATAACAGTGAGTAGGGCAACAGGCTCACATGCAGAGTTGGAAAACAGCAGTTAGATTCATTACCAGGATGGTATCATTTCAGGAGTGGGAACCATGGCTTTACTGTGACTAGAGTGATGTGATTGTGAATTGGAAAGGTATGATGTGTTTCCAGAAACTTGCTGCACTCCGTGTTTATCTACTCCAAATATAAACACCCTAAGGAAATGCACTCAATTCCTCCAGATAAAAGCAAACTTAAAAATAATTATGTGAGTGTTTCTGGACTTGAGTACATAAAGATGGTACATAAGAATCAAAACTAAAATTCTTTTTTTATTTGTTCTACGATCATCTATTTCTCTGCAAATGATATAATCTCATTCTTTCTAATGGCTATATAAAATTCCATTGTATATAGCTACCACATTCTTTTGATTCATTCATCACTTGTAGGGCATCTGAGCTGTTTCCATTACTTGACTATTGTAAATAGTGCAGCAATGAACATGGATGTGCAAGTGTCTTTATGGTATCCTGGCTTGTGATATTCTGGATAGTTTCCAAGGAGTGGTATGGCTGGGTCATAGGGAAGATCTATGTTTAATTTTTGAGGAACTTCCAGAATAGTGAGAGAAGCACAGGTTTACGGCAGCCCAAGTACCAAGAGAGAGAAGTGGGGCTCCACTCCACAGTGTCGGAGCCCCGAGAGGGATGTTTCCAAAGCTTGGCTATTGTGAATATCAAAACTAAAATTCTTGAAAACAAGCATTAGAGGTGAGGTCAGTGCAATGTGTAGATACGGAATTTTTATAACAGTCCTCAAGAGGTGGTAAACAGATGGTCACCATGGTTAGTGTCTGCAATTGTAGCCATTTGGAGGTATTGTAGGTACAAAGCTAGCCAGGACTAAAAGTTTCTTTCTTGACCCAATAGATTGGCAGAGTGATAATGTCTGTCATCTTATCGATGGCAGAGTGAAAATGTCTATCATCTTGCCTATAGTGAAATGGGAAAAATAGGAGGGTCATGGTACAAGCTAGTCTGGGGGGAAAAAAGCAAGAACCTATCTAAAAAATCACCACAGCTGGGGCCAGGACTTTGGCCTAGTGTTAGAGTGCTTGCCTAGCATGTATGAAGACCTGGGTTTGATTCCTCGGTGCCATATGTATAGGGGAAAAAAAGCCAGAAGTGGTGCTGAAGTTCAAGTGGTAGAGCTCTAGCTTTGTGAAAACCCAAGGACAGTCCTCAGGCCCTGAGCCCAAGCCCAGAACTGGCCAAAAAAAAAATCACCACAGCATTAAAGGCTGGATATCCAGCTCAAGTGGGAGAGCTTCTGCCTAAGTAGTATTAAACCTTGGTTTCAGACCCCAGGGATATAATATGAAATGTCCAAAATTTAAAACAAATAAACTATTAAGTGAACAGCAATTAATTGTATGTATGATGATTTGTGTGTGTGTGTGTGTGTGTGTGTGTGTGTGTGTGCCCTCCTGTCTGTGGCTTGAACTCAGGACCTCAGCACTGGCACTGGCTTTTGTGTTTTACTTCTTTGAGCCATTTTTCTCACCTTTTGGAAATTAATTGTAGATAAGAATCTCATAGACTTTCTAGCCCAGGCTGGCTTTGTATACAAATCCTCAGATCTCAGCTTTCTGAGTAGCTAAGATTGCAGCTATGAACCACTGGCACCTAGTTGGTAAAGTGATTCTTATTTCTATGTTCAATGACAGTGTCTCCATCTTCTTGGTTCTCACAAGGAACTCATTGCTTAAGGTTGTCTAAATGGTAGCCTTCCAAAGTCTATAAAATAGATTTTATAAAGGAGGAAGATGCCTTTCCCAGTAGACTAATAGGAAAATCAAACCTTCATTCCAGCAAAAATAATTCACTGTAACATCATAACATGCAAACAATATAAACAGAGACACTTAGACTGTTATCAAGTAGCATCGGTTGAGAACCCCAGTCTACATTGTTTACTTGAGTTAGAAAACTCATGAGCAATGAAGTGGTTTGATCCTAACAGAAATAGCAACACTGTTCCATGATTAAAAGGAGGAAAATATGAGACAAAGGTGTACGACTAGAGCAAAAAATAAAGTTAGTGTCTCAGAAACATTGCTTTTGTCCACTTATAGACCTGAGAGGACAAGGTCCGAAATAAGAGACTCTGAACCTGGTATTCTGAATATTTAGGAAGGATCTGTTAACTCCATTCTGATTACAGAAACAGTAGGAGTGGGATGAGAATTCTGATGAAGGATTTTAGCTTGAAGGAGTAAGGAAATATTATGAGATTACTTGCTCACTTTTCCTCTCAAAACAAATCTAAAAATTTCCTCAGGCTCTATTGGTGAATATCATAAAGGACTCAAATCCATTAAAACAATTTAGAAATGAATTGGAGGTTTTTCCTCTTCCATTAAGTTTGTTTTAGCTTCTGGTTTGAATCCTCATAACTTTGCTATAGTTTCAAGGGGTGTCATTGTCTCAGAAACCCTACAACTTACTCATATTTTTCATTTCTATTGTGATTTGAGGTAATTTTAAACCTTCGTCTTTTTTTTATACTTTTCATTCCCTCCACCTAGTCTATAAATTATCGCATTTTAAACTTGGACTGTATTTCTCTAGTTTTATGACATTAAACAATGAAATTTATTTATGTACTTATTTATTAACACATAAGCATATTCTTTTTATTCCCTCTTCCTTGTACACATTCAGTCTTAGATATGGTTTTGTGTATTGTGGCAGGCTTCATAGAGATTAAGTATGACAGCCCCAAGAGATAAACAGAAAGGGGGAAAATATTTTATGTATTAGGCTGAAAAATAAGGCTTAATTCTTTTGAGGACTGATTTAACGAAACAAAATAGAAAAAAAGCTGAAACATCTATTTTGAAATTATTGTCATGACATAGGTGATATCTTTAGCCAAGGAAATTATTTTGTGCTTGAGAAAACAGTTCTGTGCTGCTACTTTCTGTTCTTTGTGCAAGAGAATTCCCCTGAAGGTACACATATGAGGGTGAAGTTCAGCAAAATTAGAGGTTGCCTGATTTGGTGTCAGTTTGAAACTTTGGATTTCTAACTAAAATTGACAAAGTCATTTACAGAAACTTCACATATTTATCCCTGGGACTAATACAGCAGGGAATAGAAGCATCCAACCAGCAAGACAGAAAGAAAGGTCCCCTGATGCTTTGTGATTTTTAAATGAAAATAATGTGAAATGAAAGCAAATCTTCACTTAGTCTTGTTTGTGATGCCTAATAATTATGCTTAAGGAGATAAAAACGCTTCTTGGAGAAAACACTTAAAAATTGGAGGGTATTGTCATGCCAGTGCAGGCTTAGAAACATTTCTTTACGTGTTCCCCTTTAGAAAATGACCTCCTCTCAGTCATGTACTGAAAAAGGTATGCAACTAGGTTATTTTCTCCCAACCACTCAATAATTCAATTTTAATCAACATTTTACAACTGCTATTATTATAGTCAAGGAAGATCCAAATATTCCTTAGTTTAAGATGGAGTTTACATCCTGATAAACCCATTGTAAATTGAAAACAATGTAACTTAGAAATGTATTTACTGTACCTGATATATAGATTATGATAGGCTAGGAACCACACTGTAGAGTTTTGTTATATACCCTGTGACCATGTCGTTGACTAGCTACTGTAAGAGAGCCCTGGTATAGCATTTAGTTAGACTGAGACATGATGAAAATTCAGAATTTGAAGTAATTTCTACTGAATACATAGTACTTTAATCTCATCCCAAAGTGAAAACAATTGTTAAGTCTCCAGACACTGGCGGCTCACACTTGTAATCCTAGCTACTCAGAAGACTGAGAACTGAGGAGTGCAGTTCAAATCCAACCAGGCAGGAAAGGCCATGGAACACTTATCTCCCATTAACCATAGAAAACTCCTGGAGATATCACTGTGGCTCAAAGAAAGAGCTCAGGGATAGTGCCCAGGCACTGAGTTTAGGCTCCCAACAACAAAAAAAAATACCCAGAAAGACTTGTAAGTCAAAGTACGATAAATCAAGGACTATCTGTACTGCAGAGGATGCAACAAAACAACAGGAATCTATTTTGTACATAAATGAAAGATAACAATATTCTTATCCTTACATCCTAAATATTTAGCCTACTGCCTATTTAGCCTACTATAGTGAACACTCAAATTATGTTGACTTGATGAAAGCAAAAATCTCAGTTTGATGAGATATAGGGAATGGGGAGAATGATTGAGGGAGTGATATTGCACAAGATGCATTGTACTCTAAAATGAAATGCTAAATTGAAATCCCTTTGTACAACTACTTAAAGATAATGTAAAAATTAAAGAAATGTACAGGTTAAAAACATAGACAATTATGAAAGAAAATATTTTTTAAAAACTAGCAATGGTATGCTTTCAGTGTGGTAAAGGAAGAGAAAGTCAGACTCTTATCCACAGAGGTTAAGAAGAAAATTCTGGTAGAATGATGTCAGATCTATTCAAATAGGATGAAGAGGAGGAGGTATTTATCTATGAAGAAAGGAAAGGAAGCAAAGACTTGGAGACCTGATATATGAAATATTTTTATTGAAACCCCATCTTGATTTGTATACAGAATCAACTCTCTTAAATCAACTTATTGTCTAGAATAAAATTAAAATAGATATGTGCTCATGTTTGGAAAATTAAAAGATATAAGTAGAAAATACTTGTGCTTTGCAAGGAACAAACTATTGGAAAGAGCAGAGAAAACAAGCTAAAACAAATGAGAGATATTTTCAAATACTGACAAGAGCATTTAAATTATGAATCCAAAACTGGTTGATACAAACAATAGAATGCCTTTACAGAATTAGTTTTATCAGAGTAATTTAGTAATCTTCAGTATATTTAATGAATCCATCCCACAACTAGAGATTTTACTTGAAATCATAGTTCAAGTATAAACTAGGATTTATTTAGCATCAACTTTAGAAAAGATTAATTATATAAACAAGCAAATCCAACAATAATAATGACCAGTTTTAATGCTTCACATAAAGTAACATTTTCCAACACTTAAACATGTTTTTCAAAGTATTTTATTATTTGTTGGTTAGCTTTTCAACCCTGTGACAAATACTTCAGCAAAACAGAGTTAGGCTGTCTTTATTGCTTTGGGCCTGAAGGAAGATAGAAAATCATGGTAGAGAAAGCTTGTGTTGAGAAGCCCACCCATCTTCTGGTAGCCAAGAATTAGACAGTGAGAGGTAAGGTTTGGGACAAGGCCTATATATATAGGCTTCTAGAACATGCCCTCATTGGCTCACTGACTCCAACTAGGTCCCACTCCTTGTCTGCCACCTCCCAATAATGTCAAATTTTGATTTCATCAAAAGTCATTGAGAAAGGCGGATCCCTCCAGGTCATATCACCTTCTAACGATCAGGTCCCTCAACTGGTGACCAAGCATTCCATGCAGGAGCTTTGTGGGGAAGTACTTTATCTCCAAACATAACAATCTACCATAACAATGCCCAAAAGGCTCGTGAACCTCTCACAATGCAAAGATATGTGCAGTGCATGTTCAGAAGTCAGTAAAACCTCAGTAAATTCTAATATTGCTCAAAATATCTTCTGAGACTCAGGGAAAACTCTTAGATATAAGTCCCCTGTGAAAATTCAAAAAGCAAGACATACACTTCTAGTAAACATTGGTAGAGAGTATACATTCCTATTCCAACAGGAATATACAGAGGAAAGATTACTCCAAACAAGAACAAAGGCTGGCAGGGAAAATGCCAAATCCATATCTAGTATCTATAACATGTGATGGCAGGATATGAGTTCAAGAGACTGAGAAATCCTTACCTGTATGATACAACATGTCAGTTGTAGCCCACACATACTTTTTCCTCAGCTGGTGGCTTTCCTGGGCATATATTCCAGTTTACTAGCATCTCCAACTCCATGTAATCTCTATCGCTTCTTTGGCTTCACTTTTATACTTCCTACATCATCATCTCTTTTATTGCTTTCAGGAAATTCAGCCCCATCACGTTCTGCCTGGCCTCCTAGGGCTTCCTTTCTTTTGTAATCCAGTGAGAAGCCTTCATGACTCTGAAAATCTGGCAAGATCTGATTATAGCTTAAGTGTAACCTGGAGTACTTGAACTCCTTGGCAAGAAATTTTAAACAAATCCTATAGATATCTCTTCCTACATGGCTTCTTGTAAACAGTATCCTAATAATGTGTGCTTTTAAAAAAAATTCTCATAAAGTCTTTCACATGAGCTTTTGCAAACTGTTTCCTGTGATGGATAGGTCTGGTTCAACTCCTGAAATGCCCATAAAAGACACTTTTTGGTCAGGGCCTAAGCATTCCTCAAGGCTAGCACTCTACCACTTGCACCACAGCACCACTTCTGTCTTTTTCTGTATATGTGCTACCTAGGACTTGAACGTAGGTCTCCGTGCATGCTAGCCGAGCCCCTTACCACTAGGCCACACTCCTGGCCCCAAAAGACATTTTTCTTACCATCCAAGTATAGCAGAGTTGGCTTTTAACTGTTTAATTTTGGTTTTGTGATTGAGAAAGGAACTCATGATCCTTCTCTTTCAACTTTCTGAGTACCAGAATTACAGTTGTACACAAACATGCCCAACTCCTGGCTTCTATTTTTGTTAGTGTGCATCCTGAACTTGGGGCCTGTTTGCTGTCCCTAAGTTTTGTTTCTCAAAGTAAGTGTTCTTCTACTTTGAGCCATAGAGCAACCTCTGGTTTTCTGGTGATTGGAAATAAGTGTCTCACCAGCTAGGATTAACAGGCATGAGCCACCAGTGCCTGAATCCCTGGCTTCTTCTGAATGATGCCATCCCTCACAAAACAATCTTCTTTACACAGACTTTCCTCACCAGACTAAAAAAAATGAGATGCTTTCCATTCTGAATTGTACTCTCCCAACTCACTATAAATTTGTCTAAAAATTTGCTCAAAGTGAAATATTCAGAATTTTTTAAAAAGTGTACACCTCAATATATGCATGATGACACTGGAGTTCTGCATCTGCTTCAGCGTCCACTCTATTCAAGAAACATTATTGGTCTTGTTTTGAGATTAGCAAGCACATTTAAAAAGCATAATTGTGATCTCCACATCAAGTTTATACTGTGGAAGTGTCTACATACTGGAGAATATTCCCAAGGAGATAAAATGCACTGTGTATAAAATTTGTGATCATCCCTACAAACCATATATCTGACAGGCACTAATACCCTAACATGAGTAAGGGACACCTACAAGAAGTCAAAAATATCATGTTGCACTTAATCCCATCTACTGAGGATAGAAAGTTTGGGATAATCACAGTTTGATGTCAGTCCAGGAGAAACCAAAATCAGTGAGTCCCCCATCTCAAGAAACAAGCCAAATATTGTAATGTGTGTGTTGGGAGGTCCAATAGGAGGATTACAGACTGAATATAAACCTCAGCAATGCCAGCCTCCAAGCAAAAACCTACAAGCTAATAATTCAATTAAAAAATGGCTTTCGAAAGCTGGGTGCTCATTATCCCAACAAATAAAAAGAAAGATGGGTACTGTGGATGCTGGTGGTTCATGCCTGTCATCTTAGCTACACAGTAGGCTGAGATCTGAGGATTGCTGTTCTGAGCCAGGAACAACACAGGAAAGTCTGTGAGACTCTAGTCTCCAATAAACTTTGAAGTGGCACTATGGCTCAAGTGGTACAGCACTGTCCTTCCACACAAAGTGTCCCTTGCTTGGGTCCTTAGCTCAAGCCTAGGGATTGGCCAAAAAAACATAAAAGCCTTTATGAAATAAATATTTATGAATAAATATTTTAGCTTTGTTTTTTTTTCATCTCCACAATGCTGGAATTGAATCCCAGACCTTACACTTATTAGGCAAGCCCTCAACTATGAATGACTAATTTCTATCATTAATATCATTAATCCATAAAGCTTCTGAAAGATAATTTTTGACCCTGTACATGGTACCAGGGTCAGATTCTCATTTGTCTTGGAGCATGTTTGACCAATATGTTACTTGAATTTCAGCCAAGGAAGATTTTCAAATGTCTTTAAATAAAGAGGCCACACATTTACAGCTTCACTCTCCCCGCATCTAATTATATCTATAGTAAAGAAGAATTGTAAGGCCATATTCTAAGGCTTTCACATTGAGTGAACTACCTAAGAAGTCTGAAAGCCATGCTCATTCCATGAGGGCAGCCAGTCTCTTCCTTGATCTGTGTTTCTACATTGAATGCCATTTAGTTAGTAAAATGCTCTTAAAATAGTCTCTCACCCTGCCTGTTAGGTTCTTTTTCTTTCCTGTGGATGGTGAGCAAGGTACCAAATTAGTAAGTCGGGGAACAGCTGGGCAGATGACAGTCATTCTGCCTCATTTCCTTTAAGAGTTATGAGGACAGCAAGACAATCTTGCTCTGCTTCTTCTTGCTGTCCACTGGGAAGAATAGTGCCAATGGTAAACTGATTCTGCCTATCTCTGAATAGATAAGACTGTTAAACAATGGGTTTTCAAAGCAGGAAGTCAAATGTTTTAACATAGCTATGGTATCCTTTCCTGTAAACTTTAGCTAGGGTGATTATGTATTTTTGCTCCTACTGAGAGGCTTTGACAAATAAAACAGAGTACCAAATAAAAATGGGAATTATCTATTAGCCATTGTGTCTTAAATGTCAACATGTTGCTATGTTGATCTCTGTATGACTTTTTTCTTTGGTTAATTTACACAAATGAGTCAGTTTTATGATGGGAAGAGTGTTGTTATTTTTGGACCACTTCAAACCACAACACTGATCATTTCTGACAGTCTTTTGCTTTCAGATCAATGTCTTCTAAAACTAGGTTGTCTATATTACTCAATATAAAAAATAAATCTGGAAAACTATACATAAAATGCCATCATTACTTTTACTAAAAGGTAAAATTTAAGTTAATTTCAATACATGCATACATATGTGAGAGATTTTGTGTTTGAATTATTTTATTCAAGAAAATATTTTAAAACAGGAACATTATACCGTTACTGTGTTTATTGTGTAGTAACTTTTCTTTATCTCACTTAATACCCCTCTCTTTTATTAGTGAGAATACTAGGACTCACAGATATTATGCCCAAGGAATGGTGAAGCAAAAGTTTGAACTTAGGTCTAGTTTGTCCATATGGTTAATGTGAGGTTATACTGCCTCACAGTTCAGCTCAGGATGGCTGATAATTAAGTTGGGAATTGACGGCTCCTTTCTCATTTTCCTCTATGTTATATGAATGGCTCATGTGTAAAGATAAGTGCACCTGAGCTCACTTCTCAGATCAGCAGTGAACATTCATTTCTAATTAGCCAGAAGAGCTAGTATCATATTTTTATGGCCGTGTATCTCTTTCCTCGTTTCTAACAGCCACACTCCATCGGAACTTTTATCCCCTGGCCTTGCCTTCAACAGGGTCCTCATATGATTGATTTCAATGACTTACATATAGCATTGCACACTTTTCAGTATTTCTTACTTGCATAAAACTCAGCATATCATCTGTTATTTTTCTTCATAACCTACTGTGGAATCAAACAAATGTCCTGGAGTATATGAGCACATGATCGATCGAGAACAATGTACTCCAGTCAATTGTGTGTGATGACAAATGAATTAAGTTGCACACTAAATGTTATTTTCTCTCTAATAGCTCACTAGTGTTTTCAGAAAAGTAAGTTAAAGTGTACTTATGCTAAGCAGCCAGGTGTGGATGAGTTAGAGAGGTTAGAATGAAGGGCTGAAAAATGGATGTGTGAGCTTTTAACCGTATCACAAATGTTTGTTCACCCCTAACCATGTCTTTCACTTAAAAAGTAAACAGTGTAGGTTTTATGGAAAACAAAGTTGACTTAGAATACTAGCATTCTGAAACAGTGAGTAGAAATGAGATGAGTAAGATGAAGTAGGAGCAGAAACTTCCTATGGAAAAGAGTGCTGAGGAGATCTTGCTATTTACTTACAAATATAAGGAAAATATGTAAAAATATAATTGAAAAATGAAATCAGTAGAAAAATAAATTGGACCAGGGACATAAGCCTAGTGATAGAGTGCTTGCCTAGCATGCATGAAGACCTGATTTTGATTTCTCTGTGCCACGTACTCAGAAAAGGCCTGAGGTGGTGCTATGACTCAAGTGGTAGATTTTATCCTTGAGAAAGCCCAAGGACATTGCCCAGGCCTTGAGTTCAACCCCCAGGACTGGCAAAAAATAATTTTACTTAAATTACATCTTGGTTTTTCTCATTTAAAGTTAAAATGAGGGAAGGATAATAGCAGATTACAGTCATCTAGCCCTTGACTGTGTTTCTATGAATATAAAAAGAGCAAGTGCATAGCTTCTGGTAGAAGTGAGTAGTAGCAAAGGAGAAATGGGGATGACAGTAATTAATAGCCATACAGTGCAATCAAGAGATACTGACATTTTCATTTATAAAAGAATGATAGGTCCTAACATACATCACTGTGCAAAAGTGGGTGGAAGGGAATAAATTGCCCCAGTGTTTCTCTAGGAAAACAAAAAAGGTTTGATGTTCCAACATGTATATATACTGGCACTCAGTCAGATGGAAGTTTAAGATGGGCTTCTACAAATAGAACTGGAGAAGGCACCACTGCATTCCTATTTTACCCATGGGGTGTCCTGAAAAAAACCGATTCTATGAAATAATATTATAGTCAAACCTTAAACAAAACTAAAAACCTGAAAAAAATCTGTCATTTACATCTTCAGACCGCGAGGCCCTCCTGTATTCATCTGCTAAGCAAATGACCACCCTAAGAATCAGTGTGCACTCAGGAGATTTGTTTTAACTTGGACTGAGATTCATAGATTGACTTCTCTTCCTTTTGTTAAAGTTATAAGTACCAGTAGGTAAAAAATAAAATAAAATGACATTCTTACAAATGAAACCTGCTAAACTTCTCTGGGCCAGAGCTAACTGAGCTCTTGTCTCTTCTAGAATAAGAGGAAAACTTGATTTAATAAATAGTACAAGAGTCTCCTCCTATAAAACTCCTACCAACAAAGAAATAGGCTGTATATATTTAATATAAAACATCATACATAAAAGCATTTATTATTTGTTCATTGTCAAACATCTAAAGGCTCACAAATATCTCAACATTATTAGCTAAAGAGAACATGGCTTTTATAAGTGGTCAAAATGTTGCTGCATTTTTCATTTGTAATCCAATTACACTGGTGTTTATTGTTTAGCATGAAAGTTTGAAAATATGAGGGGGAAGAAATGAAAGCATTCTCTTTCCCAGAAGGTTTTACTTTTGTCTTAGATCTCAACTTAAAACAGATCCTTGACATAAAAATTGTATTAATAATTCATGGACTATATTAATGGCTGAGTTAAAACTTTAACAAGTTGGTGTTACAAAACTGTCAAAAACGTAACAGCCCTGCCTTCTTTAATTTCAACTGCTGCTGGTGAAGCATAGGGAAATGCTTTCTTGGTGTGCAGTGTTACCAATTATCTGACAGAGCCAGAGTGTATTTCCAGCTAATCAGAAATAAGAGTGCAGAATTAAATCTCCCGTGTGAAACTCATCATTTACATATTTATGATTCAAAAATGATAATAAGGCTAATGAGAAACTCACATACTGTCTTTAAAAGTCAAGCTAATCTTACAGTTAATTTCCAACAGATAAAGCTCTTGCTACATGATCGTGGAAAGTCTACATCTGTTGATGACAGCTTAAACATTTAGAGCTATTTGTATAGCTGTAGCCATACAGTATATAAGAAGATATGTTTTAAAATGACTATTTGGGGAATTAAGTATGAGATACAAATTTCATGCAAATGAGTGTAACAAATTTATATACATATGATGCATTGGGGAGGATGGTGTTAATACATGTGTGTGATTATACATCTATCTCCAAAACTACATTGTATGTTCCTATAAGTACCATAGAAGGTAACTGGGTATACTTTCTGTGGGTTCTTTAACACTGTTAAGAACTCAAAGGGGTATGTTGCATAATTTCTGAGTTGAGGAACCATCTTGTATGCTGTGATTGTACTCATTAAATGGAAGTATCCTCAACGTCAAGACATTTGAATATGTTCACTGCTGCCACATCATTAGCTCAGGAAATGATGTGCTCATACCCCATGTCCACTCTCCCTGAGAACTGTCTTCCACCTGTCATCAATTTGCTGAGGCTAGCAGATGACCCTTTCTTGTATAATGCACATTTTAGTTCTCCATGGGTATGCTCATTTATACAAGGTTTTGGGGTATATTTTATGTGGTCTAGAACTGTCACAAACTTGACTTTCAAAGTGGATTTTTTTTTCCTCTGAGGTAGCTTTCAATCACGGTTGAAAAGATTTTATGTCATATATATATATATATTTCTTAATTTAGATTTTATTTTATGACTACTATTGTTTAGGAAGAACTTTTGCATTAGATAACATATGTGACTATGCAGTGGTAGCAGTGTGGCTATGGAACCTGGGCGATTGTACCTATACAAGAGACATGTCATCATCATATTTTAAATAGAATTCTCTATTTATGTTGAATATTAGTTTTCTGTTGCTACCTAGTGATATACAACAAAGAATGGCTTAACACACTATATAGTTAATGTTACATTGTTCATGAAGATAGAAGTCTGGGCACAGCTTAACTTAGTTCCTGCCTCAGGACTCACAGACTGACTTCCTAACACTGAATGGAGCTACGGGCTCCATTCAAGCTGACATAGTTTTGAGAAAATTCAGTTACTTGTCATGAGACTGGGGCTGTACATTCCTGAAAGTTTTCTGTAACTTTTTCTTTTTTTCATATATTTTTATTGTAATTAATAGAAGGGTTACATGATATTTGCCAGATAGATGGTGCATTAATTCCCATACATTGATACCCTTTCACATGTCTTGGTCCTCATTTCCCTCCCCCCCACCCCCCGCCCCTCATCTTGTTTTCCCCCCTTCCCTATCCAATTTCAAAAAACCAAATACAAATATATCCGATATATCAGGTAACAAAGTGAAATACTGTAACAATATGAGATAACCAAGGGACAGCAAAAGAGATGAGAGATAACATAGTATCTTAAGAACAACAATCATTCATTATATGGCTTATGTTTCTATATCCTAGAGATCTTTCATTTAGCGTTCTACTATATGGCCTTTTGTATCAAGGTTTTGCTCTATTGCAAATCTCTGCTAGGAGAGCCCAAGATTTCTACTGATTATGACAAATGAGGAAAACCATTGAGCCTAAATTCCTTTGAGTCTGGCTTACTTCACTTAATAGGATCTTTTCTAAGTCTTTCCATTTCCTAACAAATGGGGCGATGTCATTCTTTCTGACAGCAGCATAGAATTCCACTGTGTATAAATACCACATCTTGTTGATCCACTCATCAACTGAGGGACATCTAGGTTGGTTCCATATCTTTGCTCTGGTAAATAGTGCTGCAATGAACATTGTTGTGCTGGTGGATTTAGTATGTCTTTGTTTCTGAATGATTGGGTAAATGCCAAGTAGTAGAATTGCTGGGTCATAGGGGAGCTCTATGTTTAGTCTTTTGAGGAACTGCCATACTTCTTTCCATAGTGGTTGAATGAGTTTGCACTCCCACCAACAGTATAGTAGTGCTCCCTCCTGGCCACATCCCCTCCAGCATCTGTTGTTATTCGACTTCTTGATCCTGGCCATTCTAACTGGAGTGAGGTGGAATCTTAGAGTTGTTTTGATTTGTATTTTTTTTATGAAATGTTGAGCATTTCTTCATGTGTCTATAGGCCATTTTTATTTCTTCTTCAGAGAAGACTCTCTTTAAGTCTTTGGCCCATCTTTTAATGGGATGGTTGTTACTTTGGAGATTAGTTTTGGATTGATTCAATTTTTTGAGCTGTTGATATATTTTAGATATGAGGCCTTTGTCTGTTGTATGGTTGGTGAAGATCATGTCTATTCTAAGCATGTTTGGGTTCTCCTCAGATTCATAGAGTAAGATCCTTGACCATCAAAGCCATTATGAATGGGATAATTGCCTTCTAAGAGGAGACATTACAAGTCAACCTCTCTTTTTGCTTTCTACCATATCAAGATTAACACTAACCATATCCTAACTCAGGCAGTTTAGTGCTTCTGTGAAAGCCAAAAATAGAGGACCAATGATTTTTGTCTTAAGTATACTTTGGGTCTGACCATTTAAATTTGTTTACCTAAGATAAATGTGTAAATGTTAAGTGGACAGGTCTCAAAAGAAGTACAAATGATACATACATGAAATTATATTCAAAATCTTGATCCAAGCCCTACTTCCCATTTTCTAGAGGTTAATTGGAGATAAAAGTCAGGTTGTTTTGTGCCCATGCTGGCTTTGAACCTTGATCCTCAGATCTCAGCCTCCTGATTACCTAGAATTACAGGGGTGAGCCACCTCACCCAGCTAAGTCTGTTGTACTCTTATCTCCAATAACAACCAGAAAACCAGAAGTGGTAGTGCAGCGCAAATGTTAGCCTTGACCTGGAGAGCTCAGGGATAGTGCCAAGGCCTGGAGTTCAGCCCTATGCCTGACAAAATAAACAAACAAATAACTCAAATTTGGGCTGGGAGTTTGGTCTAGTGGTAGAGTTCTTACCTAGCATGCACAAAGACTATGTATGTACCACATCATAGAAAAAAAAGGCCAGAAGTGGTGCTGTGACTCAAGTGGTAGAAAGCTGGCCTTGAGGAGAGCCCAAGGACAATTCTCAGGCCCTGAGTACAAGGCCCAGGACTGGCAAAACAAACAACAAAAGAACCCCGCAACTTTAAAACTGAAAGTAGAGCTAAGAATGTGGGCATACACCTGTATTCCCACCATTCGAAAGCCTCTGCAGGAGGACTAAGAGTTGTAGGCCAGCATGGGCTACACAGTGAGTTTAAGGCCAAGCCAATCTATAGAGCAACACAGTGTCTCAACACCACCTCAGTACAAATGATAAAAAGTGGTTGACATCTGAAGACAGTCTTTTTTTCATATATTTTTATTGTAATTAATAGAAGGGTTACATTATATTCACCAGATAGACGGTGCATTACTTCACATTGATACACTTTCTCATGTCTTGGTCCCATTTCCCTCCCCTCACCCCCACTCCTCATTTTGATTTCCCCTCTTCCCTATCCAATTTCCAATAACCAAATACTCATTTATCCAATATATCAGATAACAAAGTGAAATACTGTAACAATATGGGATAACTAAGGGACAGCAAAAGAAATGAGAGATAAGATAGTACATTAAGGACAACAATCACTCATTACATGGCTTTTGTTTTTATATTCTAGAGGTCCTTTCATTTAGCGTCATACTGTATGGCCATATGTATCTAGGTTTTGCTCTATTGCAAATCTCTGCTAGGAGAGCCCAAGATTTCTACTGATTATGACAAATGAGGGAAACCATTGAGCCTATGTTCCTTTGAGTCTGGCTTACTTCACTTAATAGGATCTTTTCTAAGTCTTTCCATTTCCTTACAAATGGGGCAGTGCCATTCTTTCTGACAGTGGCATAGAATTCCATTGTGTATAAATACCACATTTTGTTGATCCACTCATCAACTGTGGGGCATCTGGTTTGGTTCCATATCTTTGCTATGGGAAATAGTGCTGCAATGAACATCATTGTGCTAGTGGATTTAGTATGTCCTTATTTCTGGACAATTGGGTAAATGCCAAGTAGTGGAATTGCTGGGTCATGGCGGGGGGGGGGGGTCTATGTTTAGACTTTTGAGGAACTGCCATACTGCTTTCCATAGTGTTTGAACGAGTTTGTACTCCCACCAACACTGTAGTAGTGATCCCTCCTGGCCACATCCCCTCCAGCATCTGTTGTTATTAGTTTTCTTGATCCTGGCCATTCTAACTGGAGTGAGGTGGAATCTTAGAGTTTTTTTGATTTGCATTTCTTTTATGGCCAGAAATGTGGAGCATTTCTTCATGTGTCTATAGGACATTCTTATTTCTTCTTCTTCAGAGAAGACTCTCTTTAAGTCTTTGGCCCATCTTTTAATGGGATGGTTGTTTCTTTGGAGATTAGTTTTGGATTGATTCAATTTTTTGATCTGTTGATATATTTCAGATATGAGGCCTTTGTCCATTGTATGGTTAGTGAAGATCTTCTCCCATTCTGTGGGCTTCCTATTGAATTTACTAGCTATGTCCTTTGCCCTACAGAAGCTCTGCAGTTTAATGCAGTCCCACTTATCCAGCCTTTCTCTGATTTTTTGTGTTTCTTGGTCCTTATTGAGAAAGTTTTGACCTGTGCCAAGGAGGCCTAGTGTGTCTCCTATTCCTTCTTGTAAAGTTTTCAGTGTGTCGGCTTTTACCTCGAGGTCTTTGATCTATTTGGAGTTAATTCTAGTACAGGGTGACAGAAAAGGATCCAACTTTAGTTTTCTGCAGGTGCTTAAGTAGTTCTTCCAGTGCCACTTGTTGAAGAGGCTTGAAGACAGTCTTTCTCTGTAATTCCTGTGTCCATAAAATGAAAGATAGTGTTTATGTGCATAAATTATACTTACTGAATTTAGATGTTACTCTTTTTTAACCATCGTCATATCAGTTACATCTTTTTTTTCGTGGTACTAAGGTGTAAACTCAAGACCTGTGGGAAAGTGCTCTACCTTTGAACCAGTCCACCTCCCAACCTCAATATCTGTATGTATATTTAGAGATATGTGTTTATTTATAGATTGACTAATAGATTCTTTTAATGAAAATTATTATTTGGGTCAAGATTACCAGGGAATAAAATAAAATAACACTAGGTAGAGTACAATACATGTTCTCTACTAAAATTCTCTAGATCTTGTTTTATAATGCATATTTTAAGTTAGGGCTTCCTTTTAATCTAGGCTTGTGCCTGGACCACGATCCTGTGAATTTATGCTCAGTACAGGTGTGTACCACTATTGTTTCAACTAAGGTTTCACACACTTTTATCCAAGCAGCTTTGGACACTGCTCCTTCTGAGATCAGTTTGTATCAGTTTTAAATTTACTTTTCTTTTTTGAATAAAGAATTTACTTTTATTTGGCTCACAGTTCTGGAGATCAGGGATCCCAGTAACCTGTTGCCACATGTTCTGAGGACTTCTAACTCCATGATAGAGGGCGTCTCCATGATACTGAACAGGTGTGTGAATTTCGATCTTTCCATCGTGGAAAACTAGTAATGCCAGTATTCCCTTATACAGGATCTCATCTCAAATCCCTTCCAACTATCACCCACATATGGTTTGGTAAATTTAATTCCCAATACAAGGCTTTTGAGACAAATTTTAACAAGCAGATTGTCACAGATCTTAGTTATCCCACCTACCCCCCCCCCTCTCTCTCTCTCTGTCTCTCTCTGTCTCTCTGTCTGTCTGTCTCTGTCTCTGTCTCTCTCTCACACACACACACACAATCTCTCTCTGTCTCTGTCTCTGTCTCTCTCTCTCTCTCTCTCTCTCTCTGTCTCTCTCTCTCTCTCTCTCTCTGTCTCTCTCTCTCTCTCTCTCTCTCTCTCTCTCTCTCTCTCTCTCTCTCTCTCTCTCTCTCTCTCTGTCTCTCTCTCTCTCTTTTTCTCTCCCCTTTCCCCCTCTATTTCCTCTCTGTCAGTTTACTGCCTTTACTTTTATTGTGTTGTCAGTCATGAGGCTTGAAGTTATGGCCTGGGTACTATTAACTGTTACTGAGCTTTTTCGCTCAAGGCTAGTTAGCACTCTACAACATCGAGGGACAGTACCACTTCTGGTTTTCAGGTTGTTAAATGGAGGTAAGAGTCTCATGGATGGCTCATGGCAATCCTTAGACTACAGCCTTCTGAGTAGCTAGGATTACAGGCATGAGCCACTGGCACACAACTAATCTCTTCTTTCCCTGATGGATTCATAACATGCTGGCATTCTGGGAGGTGGGGTAGAGTAAGGCTTACTTAGGAGAAGTATATCAATGGATTCACCCTCTAGAAAAATTCATCTTGTTCTTGGCCCCATCACTCTGCTTCGCCTTTCCTAGGTTTATGGTTGCTAAGCGGTGACAGACTTTGCTCTGTTATCATGTTCTGCCTTCCAGTAGCCTAGAAACCATGATATCAGCCAACTAGGTATCAAAATCTAGAACCAATAAATGCACACACACACACACACACACACACACAACTTCACTTTCCTCCTTTTATGTTATTTCTCTCAAATTTTTATCACAGTAATGAAAATCTGATTGATACTCTATAATATGAACATATCTGCATGCTAACAGTATTGGATACTTTCAACTATAATATAGACTTAAATTAACAGGTCTTTAGCAAATACAGTGCATATTATAATGTTCATACAACATATCAGAAAAAAAGTACTTGATTCAGGCCAGTTTGTTTTGCTGAAAGAAAAGACAGTTTTTTGGAGACTAAGTAATTTATAAAGATGATAGATTTATTTCTCACAGTTTTGAAAGTCTTCAGTTGAGGCACCTACAGGTTTGATTTCTAACGAGGGTCCAAGCTCTGCTCTGCTTACAGGTTGGTGTCCAAATAATGCAACATAGACATGGTAGGAATGCATTCACTCACACGGCAGAAGACCAAAACAGGTTGCTCACATGTTTCAAAGATAACATTATTGAATTCACAAGGACACAGACTTCAGGACCTGAATACCTTTTAGGCAATACTTCTCAAAACGCTGGAGATTCAGTTGTGAACACAGGAATTTTAGAAAGAAGAAAAACTTTCAAACTATTGCAGTATTATGCAATGTTATTATACTTTAACCAAGAATATCTGTCTTAAGTAATTTTGATTAAATTTGACTCTAACTCCTGAAGGGAGGAATCTAATGTTTTTCTGATAGCTTTAGCTCACTTTATTTTGGTAGAAAGGCTGGATTTTCTCCCCCAGGGTTATTGTGCTGCAAATATCTTTATAGTTATGTTTTTTGTGCTTCTGTAATTCCTTTGAACTTGTGCCTATCTTATTTATCAATATTTTTTTCCTATTTGGTCTTACATTATTTTCCGTGTGCAGTAGGATAAAAGTAGGCATGGGGTCACTATTTACTGACTGACAAAGAATAAATGACATCCCATTGCTAACTATACAGCATATTATATCATTAATGCCATTAATTACTATTCATACAGAGTTCTGTTCTATAAGTTCAAGCCTCTTCTATTACATCAAGTTTGTCAAGCCACAAATACCATCAGCCAAAACCTTAATTATTGTGATTATTTTATTACCAATGGGTTAGTTGTTTTTCTAGCTATTTCATTTTATCTCATTACAGGATATACCTAAATACAAAATCAACATGGCAAAGTATGCCCCAAACCAACAAATATTCTTCTTAAAAATGAAAATGTCTTGGATGCATTCTTAAAATAACATTTGCTTCACACTTTTAATATCATGGACTACTCATCACTCTCATCATGTGGCAAATTAGGGTGAATAACTTTTTTCTCACTGCATAAAATCCTATTAGGTGTCTTTCCCCACTTATATGTGTTCAAAACTAAATAAACATACCATTATTTACTTCAGTGATTGTTATTTCACTTTGTGGGAATAAAGTGTGATAAAAAAGGCTCTAAAGTCTATGAAAGTATTGACTTTATATTCTCCTATGTACTAGAGGTGTTTAGTGGTTTAATGGCACCAAGGATATAGCAAGATGGGTATTGACTCATCCAAGAATGGAGACTCAATGGATAAAAAGACACCTTAGTTTTGGAAAATGTTGTCTACTCAGAAGAGGAAAAACATGATGATCATGTAAAACTCTAGGGAGAAATATAAAACAAATCTACAGGGACATTCCTTTAACAGGAATAAATGATGACTAAGATTAATAACTAAATAAAGTTATTAGTTAGAAGAACTTACCAAATATTATACAAGTAGTTTTTCTATAGATATGTCAACTTAGATCAATCTAATTTCCTTTCTGTCTTTTACATAGCTATGTATCATGCTTAGTGCTGGTATACAGAAAGCTGTTATATAGGAAGAAACATCTTTAACCTAGTCAAGAATCTTAATGTAAATTCAAATTTTTCATGGTTTGATATTTAAATTATCTGTGATATAACGACAAGAAAAGTCCTTCTGTCTTAAAGGATTGTAGATCATGAATGGAGGGGATTTATTTTTATTTTAGACTCACAATAAGGGCTGGAATTTAGAGGATAAGAGACTTGGCACCATTGGTACCATACACTCTTATAAATAAAATTGATGGTCTATTAAGTTGTTAATAAGTTGCTTATTTTCTTCCAAGAATACTTTACATAGATCAGTTACGAACCATACTTTATACCTGTCTAAACAGTAAGCCACATTCCTGTCTCTTGAATATACAAAATTTGCCTAGAAAAACTCACAAGAAATTCTAATGGACATTTTTTCATTTCATGATTTCAATGGCTATTATGATCAAAATTAATATATATAGTATTTTACTAAGCTAAATATGAAATTTGAGCAGCATAGTCTGAGGTATGTATATTTTGTTGGATTTATATTTGTTGGGTCATATGAAAACAGTGATAAACAAAAGTATATCATAAGGCAAAACAATCTATCACAATTTAGAAAGGAAGAATCTGTGAAGATTTCTAAGGAAATAAGAAATAATTGTAGTAGTAATATTCAATTGTATTCTAAATTCCAAATTTGCTTAGAAGTTTACATGCATATGTATATCACTCTGTTTCTAGAAATATATTTTAAAATTAGTGAAAAGTAGATTTATTTTCTTACCCATGATCCTAGAGATAGGAGCCATATCTTCATAGTTTGCAAAATGACATTCTTTTAGAATTTAATGTTCACTTTTGAGGTTTATTTTATTTTTTTATTTTTATTGTGATTAATAGAAGGATTACATTATATTCACCAGATAGAAGGTGCATAACTTCACAAACATTGATACCCTTTCTTATGACATGGTCCCCATTTCCCTCCCACCCTCCCCCCACTTATCTTGATTTCCCCCTAGAACAAAATCTAGAGACATTGAGGTTTATTTTTTTTAGTAAATAATAAAATAATGGATTGCCAAAATCCATAATGTATAGTCTAAACATTTTTTCTGTCTTAGAATTTCACATAAAATTAGCTACTTATTTTTATCTTCTGATACTATGGTAACTAGTAGTATAAGTAATATTTAACATAATGGGTTACATTTAGACATTCTTGAATAACATTTTTTGTCCTATTTTTATTTCTGTAAATTCAACTTGTAACCTATTGTAAACTAGCATTTTTTGATCTTCTATATATAATTACTATTTCTTTTCCCTGAGGCAAATTAATTCATCTATTATTTTTCTCCATAAACTTTAATGGTATTCTAATAAGAGACTAAATTACTACAATGAATCATTAAAGTCATTATCTGTTTCTTAATCCATTGACTCAGTACAGGGCAGGCAGATAATGAGGTCCAGACATCTGCACAGAAATGCCAATGAGTATATGGCTAGATACATGACTGTACATGCAAAGGGCAAAATGCACACATAATAGACAAGAATATCTTATCAAGGAAGAACAAGTAATGAGATTACTGGATGGAAAACAATTCCCAGACACAACACAGAGCTGGCTATTTCTCATGTTACAAGCTGCATTAGAGAGACCTCATTAATTATACAGAAAAGTAAATAGAGTCTGTAAGCTGTGAAAAAAAATTAGGGATGGATTAGTTCTAACATGAACAGTAAGTAACTCGGATCTCTCTAAAAATCATCATTAAGAAGAAATGAACAACAAAAAAGTCACACCAAATGGAAAATTTGATCTGTGCCTGTCAGAATTAAGTCCAATAATTTTTAAAGAACTACATCAAATTCCAACAGTCAATAAAACAGTATTCACAATGTCTGGCACCCAACTAAAAATTACTATACATAAACTGAAACAGGAGTATATCACTAGTCACTAGGAGTGAAAAAAAAAGAATAAATAGAAATAAACAGTTGGTAGAATTATTGGCCAAAGATGTTCAAGTAGGCCTAGAGAAGACACTTCATACATTCCATTGTCTGATGGACAACATGAACACGAGTACAGACATGAAAGATTAACAACAAAGGTTTAGAGAAGAAAAATATAACTTATAAAATATAAAACATTTTATAGCTGAAAGTAAAGCAATCTGTATTAATATCTGTAGGAATAATGGACAAAACCCTTAAATTTTCTTTGAAGATTCAAAACTCCAAGAAAATGGATGACCCATAACCACAGTAAGAAATTTAAAAGCAAAAACAAAAACAAAACAACAACAACAAAACCTCACATTTACCAAAATGTGTGGCAATGAAAAGTTGGAAAATCACTGAGGAAGGAAAAATATTGTTGGTGCCTCCCCCTCTCCCTGAAAAAAATAACAGCATCAGACTCTTCTTCAGGATCAATAAAGCTAGAAATCAATGTGGTGATCTTATTAAAGCACTAAAAGACAATAAAAAATTTAAGTTAGAAATCTTTATCTAGAAAGTATTTGTATAAAAGTAAAATAGGGATTAATTTTAAAGAAAATAAGTTAAAAGTATTAACAACAATCTCATATGAGGTATGGTAAACATTCAAATCTTCTTTAGGTAAAATCATCCAACCATGAAAGCCAGCATCCCCACTGTGAAGCCTTCAGGATATGAAAGAAATACTTTCAGCCAAAAACATCTCCCAGCTTATCTTCAATTAGTGTAATATATTAAAATCATACAAAGTATATGTTTACCTGTGAAGTTTTGGAAATAAGAATAGGAACTAAAGATATGTAAAACAAACTTGAGTAGGAAAAGTGACTTCAAAAGCTGACTCAGAGAAAAGAACATGAAAGTGGATGAATCTCTCTACTGAGACAAATATAGACATAATTCTATAAATTACTAATGAGCAGTGGATGAGAAGATATCACTGTAGACTCTACTATGAAAAATGAACATGAACTGGGAGCTGGTGGCACATGCCTGTAATCCTACCTACTCAGGAGGCTAAGATCTAAGGATCACAGTTCAAAGCCAGACCAAGCATGAATATCAGAGAGATTATCTCCAGTTAACCACCAGAAAACCAAAAATGATGCTATGGCTCAAATGGTAGAGTGCTAGCCTTTAGCTGAAGAGCTTAGGGATAGTGTCCAGGTCTGGAGTTCAAGTCCAATGACTAACCGAACAAATGAGAAGAATGATGAAAGGTGTTTTATTATTTTAATATCTGCATTTGATTTATACATGTATACAAGCACCAAATCTTACAAAATTATCAACCTTATATAATATTGTTTGTTATATATCAGATAAGTTGTTATCATATATATATACCATAAATGACTTACTGAATATATATTGTGTGTATTCACATGTATATTTATACAGATGTAGTATGTATCAATAAATTAATATATTTTACAATTTTAAGTTATTTTTACACTTACTATTGAATGATATTTCCCTTTATTTTTAATGATACTTGATTTTATTTCCTTCTTGTAATACAGTGGCATAGTTTGAATTTCTATGTTCTAGAACTATAATAAATATATTTTGAATGCACATGACTAAAATATCAAGTTTTATTTTTGAATGACAAGTTTTGTTACTACCCATAGCTGCATCAGCAAAAAAAAAAAAATGCGTTTAGGCTGTGGAGACAAAGCCTCCCTCCAGAACCTGAGCAGACAGCTCTTCTCCACAGCTCACACCTGCCGGCTCCAGAAAAGCCACACAGAGCCTGCGTGAGCCCAGAGCCATCACCCGGCCGTGGCGTGGACCTGCCAACTTCATGGAATCAGAAAATCCAGCAATTTGTGAGTAACTCTGTGGAGAAATCCCCTCCCCCAACAGCCAAGAGCAGCGCCATCTTGACTGCTGGCACACTGCCAAACCAACTGTAGCCTGAGAAGTGGGGCTGGCAGCACCATCATTCAAAAGGGCAAAAGTTTTCCCAGAGGAAATTGTGAACATTTATTGTCTGGCCAGCTAAAGAGCTCTAGATTGGTTATATCTTAAAAATTATAATCTTGTGCAGTATTAGTCTTGCTCCTGTTTTGAAATGGGAAGAAAAAGAAACTCAAGAAAAATGGAAACTCAAGGAATAGCATCTCCCACCCAATATAAACAGGAAATGGAGCAGTCAATGGCAAAACTAGAGGAGAGTCCTCTAAATGCTATACAAATGCAATTGATAAAAATGATTAATGAAAAGTTTGAAAACACACAGAAAGAGATACGTGAGGAAGCCATATCTAAATGAGATGAAAACATAAAGAAGGCGATACATGAACATGAGGACGCCATAAAGGAGGCCATAATAAAGGATTTACAAAGAAAAATGGCTGTGATTCATATTAGGAAGCCTAGTTTAAGGCTAATTGGTACTGAGGAGGGCCTGGAGAAAGAGATCAATGGTATTGAAAATATTCTTCAGGGAATCATCTCAGAGAACTTCCCAAATATCCAGAAGGGCAGGCCCATCCATATACAAGAAGCTTTTAGAACCCCAAACAGACCTGACCAGAAAAGGACATTCGATCACCACATTATAATCCATACAGATCAATAGAGACCAAAGAAAGGATCCAGGGAGAAGAGAACAATCATCTACACAGAAAACCAATCAGAATAACCACAGATTTCTCAGCGGAGACCATGCAAGCAAGAAGAGATTGGAAGGATATATGCCATGTACTTAAAACAAATTACCAACTAAGAATACTGTACTCAGCTAAGCTCTCATTCATAACTGAGGGAAAAATAAAAACCTTCCATTCCAAGGAAAAGTTGCAACATTATGTAGCAACCAAACCAGCATTGCAGAAAATTCTCAAAGATATTCTACATATTAAAAACCAACACAAACATGGTAATGACAAAAAAAACAAAAACATTTTTTGAAAGTGAGAGGTTGGAATAAAGTTTGTCAAGCTAATGGCCCCCATAAACAGGCTGGAGTTGCCATCCTCATATCAGAAAAAATAGACTTCAAATTAAAATTAGTGAGAAAAGGCATAGTAATAAAGGGATCTCTCCTCCAGGAGGACATAACCATCCTAAATATCTACACACCTAATCCCAGAGCAACAAACTTCGTCAAGGAAACTTTATTTTCACTAAAACCACACAGAGATTGAAACACAGTGATTGTTGTTGATATTAACACACCACGTTCACCTATGGACAGATCAACAAGGCAAAAACTAAACAGTGAATCCTCAGAATTGAACAACTGTATAGACCAACAAAATCTAACAGACATTTGCAGATTATTTCATCCAGCAACATCATAATATACATTTTTTTCAGCAGCACATGGAACATTTTCCAAAATAGACCACATTTTAGGGCATAAAGCAAACCTGTGCAGATTCAGAAACATTGAAATTATTCCCTGCACTCTCTCAGACCACAAGCATATCTAATTGGAAATAAACACCATTCTCCACCAACAAAAACCCTGTAACTCATGGAGATTGAACAACACATTGTTGAATCACCAATGGATCAGAAAAGAAATTTAACAGCTTATGAAATTTAGCAAGAAGATCACACAAAATACCTGCTCCTTTGGGACACAGCAAAGGGAATACTCAGAAGAAAATTTATAGCTCTGAATGCTTACATTAAAAAATTAGAAAAATCACAAACTAACAATTTAATGTGTCACCTTAAGCAACTGGAAAAAGAGCAACAAACCAACCCTAATCCCAGTAGAAGAAAGCAAATTATTAAAATCAAAGCAGAATTAAATGACTTGGAGTCCAAAAAACTACAGAAAGAATCAACAAAACAAGGAGATGGTTCTTTGAAAAAATTAACAAAATTGACAGGCCCTTAGCAAATCTTACCAGAAAAAGAAGGGAGGACACCCAAATAAACAAAACTACAGCCGGGAATAGTAATAACAGGAAAGAAATTACCATGATTCAGAGCATCATGGGGAATACTTTTCAAACCTTTATGCCAACAAATTTGAGAATTTAGAAGACACTGATGAATTTCTAACCAATTTTAACATACTCACACTGAACCAACAAGACCTAATCCAACTGAAGAGACCTATTTTGAGCACTAAAATAGAAATGGCAATAAGAGACCTTCCATCCAAGAAAAGCCTAGGGCCAGATGGATTCACAGTTGAATTCTATAAGGTCTTCAAAGCAGAGCTCGCACCAATACTCCTCAAGCTCTTTACTGAAATTGAAAACAAAGGCTCTTTGCCAAACTCATTCTACGAAGCCACTATAACCCTCATCCCAAAACCAGACTGAGCTTCATCAAAGAAAGAGAACTATAGACCCATTTCTTTGATAAATATTGATGCAAAACTTCTTAACAAAATACTGGCCAACCATCTTCAGCAACTCATCAAAAATATTATGCACTCTGATCAACAGGATTCATCACAGGGATGCGAAGCTGGTTCAACATAAGCAAATCAATTAATATAATTCAACACGTCAACAGGTAAAAGGACAAGAATCCTATGATTGTCTCAATAGATGCAGAAAAGGCATTTGACAAGATCCAATACCCCTTTATGCTAAACACTCTGGAAAAACAAGGAATCCGTGGAACATTCCTCAGTATAATAAAGGCTGTGTATGACAAACACACAGCTACCATTATAATTAATGGAGAAAAGCTAAAGCCATTTCTTCTAAAATCAGGAACGAGACAAGGATGCCCACTCTCTCCACTCCTCTTTAACATAGTATTAGAATTCCTAGCCAGAGCAATAAGGCAAGAAGCAAGATTAAGGAGGATCCAAATAGGGAAAGAGGAAGTGAAACATCCCCTCTTTCCAGATGACATGATTCTGTATTTTAAAAACCCTATAGACTCCACTCCCAAGCTGCTTGAGCTGACTCAAAACATTGGCAAGGTAGCAGGGTATAAAATTAACCCTCAAAAATCAACTGCTTTCCTATATGCCAACAATGAGGAGGCAACAATCAGGAAAGCAACTGCTTTTGCAATAGCCTCAAAGAAAATAAAGTACCTAGGAATTAACTTAACTAAGAATGTAAAGGACCTTTTTGATGAAAACTTTAAAAACCCAAAAGAGGAAATTAAAGCAGAACTGAGGAAATAGAAAAAAAACTCCCATGCTCCTGGATTGGAAGAATTAACATCGTGAAAATGGAAATCTTGCCTAGGGCTATCTACAAATTCAATGCAATACCTGTCAATATCCCAATGTCATTCTTTAAAGAAATAGAAGAGCAATCCAAAATTTCATATGGAATAATAAAAGACCACGTATAGCAAAAAAAAAAACTTCTTAGCAGAAAGAACCGCGCAGGAGGAATTTCAATGCCGAACTTTAGAATATATTACAGAGTTATAGTGACCAAAACAGCTTGCTACTGGAATAAGAACAGTCCGGAAGACCAATGGAATAGAAATGAGGACCCAGATATTAACCCACAGACCTATGGCGACCTAATCTTTGATAAAGGAGCCAAAAAAAATTGAATGGAAGAAAGACAGCCTCTTCAACAAGTGGTACTGGCAGAACTGGTTAAGCACCTACAGAAAACTAAAGTTGGATCCTTCTTTGTCACCCTGCACTAGAATTAACTCCAAATGGATCAAAGACCTCCAGGTAAAAGTAAATACACTGAAAACTTTACAAGTAAGAGTAAGAGATATACTAGCTCTCCTTGGCATGGGTTGAAACTTTCTTAATTAGGACCAAGAAACACAACAAATCAGAGAAAGGCTGGATAAGTGGGACTGCATTAAACTGCAGAGCTTCTATATGGCTAAGAACATAGTTAGCCATCTTACTCAAAAGCCTACAGAGTGGGAGAAGATCTTCACTAACCATACAATGGACAAACTTCTCATATCTAAAATATATCAACAGATCAAAAAATTGAATCAATCCAAAACTAATCTCCAAAGAAACAACCATCCCATTAAAAGATGGGCCAAAGATTTAAA